>NC_140494.1:86516196-87106196 GCF_964271855.1 Acomys minous | reverse complement strand
AATACAGCACACACACACACACACACACACACACACACACACACACACACACACACCAATTATGTCAAGAAATCTGGGTCTAGAAGGGAAAAGAAAAAAATGGAAAATGATTTATTGCTAAAATATTCATGTCAATGTTGTTAAAGTTTCTTGAAAAGTATTTGAAACTCTTAAATCCTCCAAATACCTTTTGAGAGGATTTTTCATCTTTAAAGGGGAACTTTGTATCCATGCTTTCATTTGGGCCTCACAAAAGTACTGTACCTTGATAAATCCCAAGGAAGCTGGACAAAGGTTTTTTTTTCCTCTTAAGGACTGGAAGGACCAGACCTGGGGGCATGCTGAGTAGTAAGTTTCTGATCCCTAGTCCCACAGTTTCCTTGCCACTTTCCTTGTTATCTTTGAAATGTAAACAGATTCCAAATTCATCTGGCTTTTGTTTTTGAACAACACTCTGTGGAGGACCTAAGGTGATTTTTTGCACTGGTGTAATGAAAAAATAGAACTGGCAATTGACCCCATTCAAGGCGATAGCTAAAGTGGCTGATCTCCCTTTTAAGAGCTCAGGCCTCTTAGGCCAGCCACATGATTTATTCTAAGAGGTCTAGTGGGCCTTCTTTCTCAGGTTTCTCTCACTGTACATCCTTTTAAGACAAGAGAATACTCATTCTGCATCCCAGTAAGTGTCAAGCCAAGAAAGGAAAGCTCTATGTATTTACAGTACACACCTCAGTACACCAGCTGTGCATGCTTGCACATCTCTCTCTCTCTCTCTCTCTGTGCCTATGTGTGTGCACATGTCTCTCTCCTTCTCTGTATGTGCATGTGTGTATGCTATGGATGTATACACATGTCTCTCTCCCTCTCTGCACATGTGTGCATGCATGTGTGTGTGCAAGTGTCTGTGTGTGTCTATGTGTATGTGCACATGTATCTGTGTGTGTGCTGTGTGTGCATATGTCTCTCTCCCTCTCTTTGTGTGTGGAGATATATATGTGTGTGTATATACACACACACACACACACACACACACACACACATATTTATATACATATATGCATGTGTGTGTGTATGTGTGTGTGTGTGTGTGTGTGTGTGTGTGTGTGTTTGGTAGAATGTTTCTGTATATATCGTTGTAACTTGGTTCATTTTCAAAACAACAACAACAACAACAACAAGAAGATCATTCTTTAATGTCGACAACTTGATTTTCTCTTCCTCTGAAAAAATTTCCTAATTTCAGTAAAAAGTACAGTGGCCATCAGTGTCTAATCTAAAACAAGTTGAACTTGAATGAATAAGAAATGAATAGTTCCTTCTGTGTAGCCTGTAAGTGGGTGGTTTGTGGCCAGCAGGGGCCATCCCTCTCAGGATAAGAAGTGAGCAATACCTGTAGTCCTGGCTCATGTGACCAAGAGTACATGTTGGATTACTGAGCCAGATTCCAGTCTCTGGCATGTAGGAAAAAGAATAAGGCCCAGGAGGTTTTCCATTCATGTGTGTTAAACATGATAAATAAGGGACTTAGCTAGAACTCCCCCATGCCACAGGTCAGTCCTATTCACTGTGGGACAGAGTTATTCCTCCCCCCCCCACCCCCCACCCCCCCCCCCCCGCTGGTTGGTTGCTACTTTCCCTGGCTTTGAAGTTGTCTGTTTCTGGTTGGAAAGTGAACCAAACTGGGATTAACTCCCTTTCTGCAAGTCCCAATTCCATGCCTAGCAAAGGCTCCTCATCCCCCCCCCCCATCCTCCCGCCCCTTGGCTGTAATAGAAAAGTTTCATGTGTTTGGAAAGTTGATTCCTATAAAGTTTAGTGATGTTGGAAAAAAACCCAAAACACAGAGAATGGAGATCAATAGCCATCAAGGTGTGTGTCAGGAAGGCGGAAATGAATCAATGCAAGAAATAATGAAGTTTTATAGAAAGAATTGGAGATAAACGTAGAATATAAAATCTTATCCCTTTTCTTTAAACCTTTGTACATTAATAGATGTGGCAGGTTATAAATGTGCTGAGTGACTTGTGACAGTTGGAGGACCAGATGACTCATGGTTCTCAAATATGCTACTAATCTTTTGTTGAACAAATGACCACCAAAGCCCCATCAGTACAAAGTCAACTGTCTGGTCAACAGAAAAGTCTCAATGAGCTTGCTATTGATTCGCTGTCAAAGCATCTAGATCAATGGTCCCCAAAAATAAATGCTGTGAAGGCCTGGGCTTGATTTCCTGTCTACTCCTGGAGACCACAGCCAAAGTCAGCAATAGATTTGTTTTTCTGTTGCTCTCCATCTTGGTAATTGAGATAGGGTCTGTCTCTGAATCCAGGGCTTGCTCTTGGGATAAGTTAGCTAGTTGTCCAATGAGCTCTGAATACTGGGGATACAGAAGTGAGCTGCCATGCTTGGCTTTTACATTGAGTGCTATGGATCTGAGCTGACATCCTCATATTTGCTCAGCAAACAGTTTACCATCTAGCCATCTCAGCCAACCTGGTTTTTGCATTCTGGAATTTTTGTTTGTTTCTTTTGTCTTTTGAGACAGGATCTCTCTATGCAGCCCTGGCTGTCCCGGAACTCTATAGACAAGACTGGCCTTGAACTCACACAGATCTCATTTCTCCTTGTTTAATTTGCCTCCACGCTGGTCTCAGTCACATGGGTTCTGAAGCCTTCCTCCAGAGATGGGGAAGCGCTCTGACTTGATCCCAAATCAGTCAATGAGCCATAAGGAGAAATTACCTGGACTCCTCTTTCTGCAGGTCTACTGAAGAAACAAGTCTTGTCCTGAGGATATTTAAAGAAAGAAGAGGAAGAGGTAGAGGAGGTTCTGAGACCTACTGAAGACATCATGGAACCCCAGAGGAAAAATTTGCCTGGAAATAGCACTGACACCAAAAAACCACCAATGGGAGGATGTCCTTTGATCCTTGGATCACACTGCACCTGAAGATGTGTCAAGATATTCCCCACCTGTAGGAGGGGAGGTAAGGTAGAGTTTGTGGGGTTTCCAACCATCTGGACTGTCCTGATCTCTTCTCTTTAGTGGTCTAGCTTTACCAAGTCCCCTCTAACAGTCCTCCAGGTACTAGCAAGTGTGTGTGTGTGTTTGTGCATGTGTGTGCACGTGTGTGTGTGTGTGTATATGTGTGCGTGTGTGTATGTGTGTGTATAGAGGGTTATGGTAACTTTTCTTTTGCTCAAGGTTCACAAAGGCAGCTACGCTGCTTCAGCAACCCCTTCCCTCCAAATCAAACAACAGGCATGCCATTTCTCAAAGCCGACCTTTCAGAGTAAGGCAGAAGTAGCAGTAGCATAGGGGCCCGGGAGTCCAGCAGCTCTGGGTGGATCCAAGAAGAACACAAAAGATCTGGACATTTTACATCTTTAAAGACCTTGAATGCATACAGAAAAGCTACTGTCTTTTAAAAAAAAATGTGGCTTTTTTCAGAACACTTAAAATAAATAATTAAAAAATTTCTATCAAACTCTTAAAATGTTTCTGAATAATTTGTTTTAAAAAAGCCTTGTAAAGTAGATTATGTTACTATAAAGTAAAATTTACTTCAAAGTAAAATTATATATGTGTGCATGTGTGTGCACATGTATACACACACACACACACACACACACACACACACACACACACACACCCCTCTACATGGGCTTTAACATACATCAGATCCCAGCAAATGATAATTAGATGGCATAATAAGTGAACAATACAAGAAACATACAATCACATTACTAGAGTTGAAGGTGCCTCATAGGTTAGTAGTAGAGGTGAGGTGGTCACTAGCACTAATAAAGCCTTCAGAACCAACCCCTGCCGGCAGCTGAAGACTCTAGAAGAAGAAGCAGGACACCCCCCCCCAACACACACACACACACACACACACACACACACACACACACCATTGTTTCCCTCCCATCTCTGTTCATTTCCAGCACTCCAAATTCTCTTTAAAGTCCAGGAGAACAGGGTTAATAGCGTTAGAAGCTGAGAGCTTGAGCCAAGGGCAACCTCAGTTCAAGCCAATGCGCCAAGCCTAGTAGCCTCATGAAGTATAGAAAGGTTTATATCTGAGCCTTCCTTCTGTCATCAGTTAAGTGGGAGGGAATCAAATTAGAGAGCACGGGCAGGATGCTTGCTTTTTGGTACATTTAAGCACTTGAAATCCATATAATGACTGTTTCACAAGGCAAAGCAACAGCCAACTCAAAACCATAGCTAGAAATTAGGCTGGACTGGCGGGGGGTGTGGGGCGGGGGTGTGAGGGTGGGGCCCGGACACACAGGACTGAAGAGCTGCTAAAACTGAAGCTCTCAGCTCAGGAGGAAGGAATCCCATGCCGGCTGTGGGACTGGGCTGAGCGCCCAGCACATCCCACTTAAAAACTATTCACAAACATTCACTACTTAGAAGGTCACTTTACTAATTAGCCCTGCTTTGCTAATTACAGTTTACTGATTAGAAACAATGCTGATAATTCCAGACTTGCTGTTGCTGTGAGTGCTGAGGTGTCCCCCACCCCCACCCAACATGGTCTGACAATAATGGCGACTGATCTCTACACTGGGCTGTTGGTTATATATATATATATATCATGCAAGAAATGTAAAGAAGCTAAAGATCAGAGTGTTGGGTGACTCATAGCACCTCTCTCTAAGCCAGTACTGGAATCCCTCCTACCCCTTGAGACCAAGAGAAAACTAGCTGCTGCAGGTGTAGGAAGGTCTTTTTAAAGCCTGAAGCCTGTGGCTTGCAAAGCCATTTTGCTCATAACAATCAACAAGTGCCCTGAATATATTTGCTGTTTAGCTTGCCATGGTTTGGGCTTATTTAAACGTGCCCACGGTCTAATCATAGGACGCGGGTGCTAGACTTCCGTCCACTTTACAGCCACGATAAAACGGATAGATTCAATGGATCTATCAGAGGACAGACAGGTCCCAGGAAGGCTAGAGTAACTTGACCCCAGTCAGTGGTGGAAACCAGGAGTCTAAGCGATCAGCCTAGCAACTTCTCCCAACCTCTGGCCTGCTTTTTAAATGAGAAGGAGGGCTAGAGAGACCTGGTTCTGCCCCACTAGTCCAGCGTTTGGGACGCTAAAGCAGAAGGGTCGCCTTGAATAGCAGGCTGGTCAGGAACACCTCAAAAAATTTTTTTAAAGGAGCCAAATTCTAATATAATAGTAGCAACAGCGCGTGTTGACTTAAACACTTCAAGTCTGTCATCTTACTTCATCTTTACAAGCTGGGGCGGAACATTCCTCGAGACCCATTTTTCAGATGAGAAAACTGAGGTTCGGGATAGTTTGTGAGTGACCTTTGCGGTGTAGAACTGGGAAGTCAGACGAAGAGCGAAGAGCTAGGAAAACGAATCTCAATAAATCAGGGACGGATATAAGGCTGGGTAGAGGCAGCTCATCCGTGGCCCTTTCTCACAATACCCCAGTAGCACTGCAGCTGCAGCAGGGGCCCACCCCCTACCCCCTCCTCGCCCTGTACTAATGGGGGTAAAGCTGGCCGGCGCCATCCTGCAAGCCCAGTCTGATAATAGCCCTGATTAAATGGCGGGGCAGCCAGAGAAAGGCCCCGCCGCCGCCAGCGCCCAGTCCCCGCGCCGGCAGAACAGGGACCAGCGGTGGCAGAGGCTCCGCCTCGGCGTCTGCTTCCCAGCCCTAGGGCCACCGCAGCTGCAGCTCTAGGCACAGGCGCGGACCTCTGGTCTTGGAAGAGAGGCCTTGGGGCAGAGTTGACCCGCGTGCAGGTCCCCAAAGAAGGCTGTAGGGACTCTGGCAGCGTTGGCCTGGGGCAGGTCTTGGGGAGCCAGGCCGCTTTGAGCTCTGCCATCGCGCCATCAGCCCCTAGGCTGTGGGCTGGACCGGGCCTCTTTGCAGCCTGGGTTTGGGACCCTGAGCAGATGCTAGAGATGGATGGAGATGAGCCAAGAGGTGTCCATTCTCCGCAGAGAAAACAGCAGGTGTGTGAGCTCAGCCACAGCTCTGCGGGTGCCCAGCACTGCAACCGCCTATGGACTACTCAGCCTGCACTGCTTTGCCTTAAGGTCGGGGCTGCTTCCCCTTTCAAAACAAGGGAAAATAAGGCCCAGAGCAACACAATGGCCAGGGTCACAAGACTAAGACAGAGGAAGGTGAATTAATTTTGGCAGCGTGCCTCTCAAATTTAGAGGCATAAGGAGACTCCGTGGAGTCAAAGAAGGGGTGTCCAGCTTTACTAGGTAATGGCCATTTACTACTACCCGGGTAGTAACTCTCCGAAAAGAATTACAAAAGCTGTAGTCCACTAGTTCACTCAAGTTTTCACACACACACACACACACACACACACACACACACACACACACACACACTTCTGGGCTCTGAGACTACTTAATCTCCCAGAATCTTGGGAAACCAGTGGTCGAAATTGAAGGTGACCCTTGAGGAGCCTACAGAGTTGTCACACAAACCAAGGGGACATGCTACCACACCTTGGAACTCCTCTAGTGCCTTGGGTAAGTGACTAACTTAGCCACTGCAAAGCTTGGCAATATTAAGGGTGCAATAAATAGATGCTTTTCGAGATTCACGGAGAAACTGAATGGTACAAACCACCCTCAAAGTGTGAGGTAACACTTTGCTGGTGGCAATCCAGCAAGGAGACTGTGGGTCTGCAACTATTCTAGGAAGGTGTTCACAGTGACAGCTTCTTCCTTGGCTTCTGTAGGAAGCTGCCCTCCTCCACTTGGTTCTCACCTGTTTCTCTCCACCTCCAAGTTCTTGAGACCTATCACACAGATGCCAGAGACTGAGCTGGTCCTCAAGCTTCTTAGGGTATGGCTGGAACTCTTAAACTCACCTTTTAAACAAGATATAATTACATAATTTCTAAATAAAGAAAGAATGTTGACCAGCAGCAAAACGTAGGAAGACCCTTGCTCTTACACCAATAAATGTGGCTTCTTTTAATCGCTGATGTGCAGACCTCATCAGTTTCCATATTTACAGCTGTGGAAACAAAACCCAGTGCCAGAATCCAGCCCCTTCCTCTTGCAAGGGCTCAAAAGCTGTTTATTGGTCCTCTTGGGTGTTCAATGTGAGGCAGTTACACCCCTTTACCCCAAGAGTTCTCTCAGCAAAACCTATATGGAAATGCCATGCCTCTTTTCCATAGGGATGCTTAAAAATTAAGTCTCTGATGTAAGGACAACGAGCATATGCAAATTGCCACACAAGTCAGTGTCTGGCCCCAGTGAATGAATGGTCAACAATAGGCTGAATTCTCCAAGTCCTCTCTTAATTTTCTCAATCCTTTCCTACAACTCCTTTCTTCCTTCCTTCTTTGTTTTGTTTTGTTTTTGAGGCAGGGTTACTTCTCCTTGTAGTCCTGGTTGTCTGGCACTGGTTCTGTAGACCAAGTTGGGCTGGAAATCACAGAGATCAGTCGACCTCTGCCTCCTTGGAGGTGGGACTACCAGTGCCCTGCTAAATCTTTCCTACAACTTCTATATCTGTGTGTGCTTATTTGCATCCCATATCTAGTTACACCAAAGCCAGACGTTTAGGATTCTGATCACTGAGTTTGGCACAGTAACCAGACCAAACTGAGCACTAGGTGATATCAGTGAATGAACAAATACTCTTCATTTGTTGTTTATTAGATGCATAGGTGTTTGCTACCTCTTGCTTGCTTCAGGCTTTGTTGACATTTGGGAATTGGAACCCAAACCCTTAATGGGTGAGTTTTGTCAACAGCTGGCGGGAGAAGGGGGAGCTTCAAACAGTGGTTTCTCAGGTGTCTTGATAAGGTTTATGGAAGGAATCTTAGAGGCTGCTTCCTGATAAAGATGTGGGTCTGTTGTAGCTAAACAGCTGATCCAGGTTTCTGCGGAGTGCAAAGTGGAAAACTTAGGAGCTGCTCCTGCAGTCACCAGAAGGGGCAGTGCACAGTTGTGACAGCAAAAGGAACCATTCAAAGGCTGAGATTGCCCACCTTAACAGGGAAATGGTGCGGTGAGGTAGCTGTGGCTGCTCTCCTGTGATCTCTTTGAATTTGTTTAGTTTTAAACGCCTGGGAAATTGCAGCACTGGAAGGCCCCTTCATCGATTCTCTAGAGAGCCATCTTTGAAGGCCCTACGTGCATCCCCCCCCCCATCGACAACGTGAGAGAATTTGCCCAACTGGAGCCTCACCAAAAGCCTAGGCAGACACAGTTTGTGCCTGTTGCTGAGGGGGCAGCTATAAGAGTGCACACTGTAGTTGTCAGCACACGACTCTTCCAAAGCTTCCCTTCTGCGTTCATTCCTGGTTTCCTGGTTCTACTTGCTTATTATCAACATCATTTTGATCAAATGCTTAACCTTCCCGACAAGCCTGGGACCAGGTGAGACCCTCCAAGTGCGCCAATGTCAGCAATCCAGCAAATATCCAAATGTGATTTTTTAAAAAATCGAAATATTTTAATCCTTGATTTTTAAATAGCATTAGTCAGTGGTGTGGGGCCTGAGGTGATGCACTTTCATAGGAAAGAGAGAATAAGAAGCGAATATGCAAGGGTGGCATGAACGGGAGTCTGAGAGGCCACAGATCCGAAGGCGCCCTGAATGGAGCCAATCATACATCCCAGCAAGCAAAGCATTTGCTGCTGAGGCTAAGAAGACGTCCCTGACCTTGGAAGCTGAGTCTCCTTAGCCAGCAGCTGAGAAAAGAAACGGGCCGCTGGGCTCTGCAGCCATGATTATCTTCTGATCATGCGGACCTTCTAGATGGACGACAGCTGTCTAAAGTCTAGGCTATGTCCCTCTCTTCCCAGCCTAGGCTGGGCAGGAATGAGATCCAAGGTTAATTGCGCACATTTCACTCAGCTCCCTGCACAGGATACCGACACTTAGAAGCCAGCTCTGCTTTGCCTTCAGAAAGGGGAACCAGCAGGCGCAGTCCCCAGCCCTGTAGTGGAACCAAGGAGCCTTGCCGGCAGGATGTTTCAGGGACACGTCCCGGGGCGTTTGCTGGCAAACATGCTCTTGTTTCTTACGAACTATTGACTTTGAGAATGCCCAACGCTGCCATGGTGTGCTTCGGCACCAACCCAGACCCATGGGAGGACAGGCTGGGACCTCTCCCCACCATCTGTCTTTGCGTGGAGCATGGAGCATGGAGCATGGAGCACGGAGCGCTCCCTACGCAGCACCGGGAAGCGCAAAGCTCGTAAGGAGACCTCTGCTCAAAGGCCTTTTAAGGCTGTGACTGCCCCACCCCCTCACTGTTTAGGGCGGCTTTCCTCCTCAGTAAACCAAATGTACTGATCTAAAGGCACGGTGGCCCTTTGCTGTCTCTTTCAGAGTGTCTACCCGCAAGAACTGGAAGGAGAATCAGGACAGGACTTTGGGCCATTTCGAAAGTAGTTTCCTATTTACTGAGAAGCTGATGTCCCTATTGCCCTTGACTTCTGCCTCCCAACCCCAGCTGAATGATGGCGCCCTCTGCTTGGTACCTGGCCCAGCGCCCAGGCGAAGTTCTCGCCCTGGGCTCCTGCGGACAGTCAGCTAGACCCACGCGGGATCTGTCCTTGTAGCTCCCGGCAAAGCTTTCAGAAGAGTATTCGTTAAGTCAGGAACATTGGCAGAAAGCGGGTCAGAAACCTGGATGGTTTTAGGGAGTCGTCTAAGCTCCCGAGTTCTGGGGGGCTACAAAAGAGAATTTTCTAACATGCATATCTCATATTAGGGGACACTGCCCAGTCCTTCTAGACAATACCAAAAGCTTAGGTGTCTCTGCTAGCTCTGAAATTTAACTGTCTATGGCAATGCAAACTTCTCCACGGGGTCCCAATCTTCTGCGTATTTTTTCAGAACTATCTGGTGTCTCTGCAATCAAGAGTATCCTGCTCAAAATCAAATACTTAATTGCTTGCGTGGTTTTGCTTATATGGAGTAATCGTTGTTACTTGTTGTTGGGTGCCTCACACAGACTGCACTTTTTTTTTGTTTTAATTCACAAAGCTATCTACCACAGGGCGGTAAAGTATTTTAAAGTAGATGACGAAACGGAAGCTTCAAGAAGTTTGGGAAGCACAAAACCACAGTGCCAGAACGTGCGAAAAGGCAAGACACGATGCCTTTTCCGGAGTCTGAAAGCAGCCTGAACGCACAGCCTGTCATCAGCCTGGGCAGGGTCCAAGGAAGTGTTAATGTGATTGCTTTGTTCTAGCTCCTTAGGTGATTTTACGCGTTAACTCTCACTTCTAGAAGGGCTTTGAAGGGAATTCGGGGTTAGCTACTCTCAGCTTCCCAAGGTAGGAGGTTTGAATACCTGGTGGCAGTACCTCTCTGCCAACAGTGGCTCCCTGTCTTATAAACAGACATTGATTCCTAGAGGCAGTGAATCTATCTGAGAGGAGAGCAGTTTACCAGCATAATGCCACTGCAGCAATGTTTCCCTGTGCTGATGGTTTCAACACCAACAAGATGCATAGCTTAGGGACACCCAAGTGACTCACCCCTGGCCCCTGAATTTGTTTAAGTGTTCATTTCAATGGCTCTGGTTCACTCTCTCCTCCCACTCGCTCAGCCTCATCTGCTTTTGAGTGATTTTCTGCCAAAAAAAAAAAAAAAAAAGCCAAACCAAAACAAACAAAACAAAAAACCCAAAACTGGGCTAAGGTGGCATTTGTAAGATTGTGAAAACTTGAGTCCCACAGTTCAACTTTCACATGCTCCATCAGTTTCTCTGAAACTGTATCTCTCTGGGTACCATTCCAACGAAAATCTAAGCTGCTAAGGTAATTAAGACAGTGCCTCCCCTTATATAAGATGCAACAACAAGTTTTATCAATTGAGGTGTAATGCCACAGTGAAGTATTGAAAACTGGATCCAGCAAACAAAATCTGCAACATTAGTTGAAGCAATCAGTCTATATTAACCTCTTCTCTCCCTGCCCCACAACCCCCCCCCCAAAAAAAACCCACCTCTTGAGAGAAAACTACATTTCTTGACAAACTCTAAAAATTGAGACAAGAAGTAAACCAATGTGAACCTTACAAAAAATGTTACCTTGGTTAGGATACAGTATCTAAGGTGAGAGATGGGGGAGGGGCAGCAACTAAAAGCGTTCACTACCCAGCACATACATAGTACATAGAGAACTCACAACAGCCTGTAATCCCAGCTCCTATGCACCTGGTACTCTCTTCTGGTTCTCTCTAACTGAAGGGAGGCCTGGAGAGAGGAGATGGGTGCTCTGCCAACTTGTCGCCTTCGATCTTTTAAAAATAAGAGATGGCCCAGACAAGGAGTAGACAAACACCTTCTAGTATGAACCGTCTGCTGTTTTCCTAATTTCGAAATTTCCCCAACATTGACACTTTGCATTTGGGCAAAGACGTTGAAATGAGAAAACACTGACAGGATGGCCAGGTCAGCCTACATTAGAATTTCCTTAGATGCCAGCATTCAAGGATGCTGTTGATGGTTATTTTGGCTTCCGATTTATCCCACGGCTTTGTTTCTGGAGCTGGGGAGCTGCGAAGAGGATGCAACGGGATACAGGAGATTTTGTTTGTTTTTTGTTTTTTGTTTTTTTTCCTTTTTTCCCTTCTTAAGACCTACCAAGAGGTTCTTAATCGCCAGACCAACTGGCTGAAAAGCAGAGCAAATATTTACAAGTATAGCCTGAGATTGTGTGTGTGTCCTCTATAGTTTACAGGGCTACGAGTGAAGCGGATTACCCTGCGAATTTGGAGAATTTGAGTTATTTAGACTGAACAAGGCCAACAGAACTCCTTCCAAGGCCGTGAGAAGTCCTGGCTCTAGCCTGGGCTGCTGGGCAGACGGGTGATTCCGTGACCAGGAAAACCAGCACGCTAGGAAGGTCACACTCTCCCACTGTGCGTCGTTTCGTGGTCCCCTCAGGGCTCCCAGTACAGACCCTGACGTTTGCTTGGGGCACTGCCCTATTTTTCAGAGTCCCTCTCCAGAATAGAAAACCCAGACTAGAAGCAACCAGTGCGCAGCAGAAGACCTAGTTCGCCAAAAAAGCATCCTTTCTGTAGGCTCCCTGCAGCTCAGCATTTCTTTCCCAGGGTTGTACCTCTCCAGCTCTCTGTGAAAGTTGATATAACTTGGGGAGCGTGAAGTAGGGGATCCAGCATTGGGGACTGTACCTAGTTACCACGTTAATGCTGCTCAGTGATGAGGGACTTGCTCTACTTGCCCCCCCCCTTTTTTTTTTTAGCTCTTTGGGGACCTTTGAGCGCCAGTAGGAAAGAGTGGAAATAGCAGAACTCAGTAGGGCTTCCTCTGCTGGCGTTCCGTCCTGGTTCTAAGAGGCAGTGAAAGTACCACTTTAGACAGAGCGTGCCATCCTCCCGCGGGATCTGAGACGCCAGGCAGTGGTGGTAAAGGTAGCTGCGTCACCCCGTTGGCAGCACTGTTCACTGTGCCTTGTTTGGGACACTACACCAGGAGCGCAGAGGCGGGGGGCGGGGGGGGGCGAGGGGGGGGGTCGCCGCACTCCAGGCGGTCCATTCCCGGCGCCGCTAGGCTCCGCCCCACGCCGCACAGCCAGGAAGCCGTGACGTGAGACTATGCTGACTGGTTGCTGTCCGCAGGGACAGCTACCTCCAGCAAATTAAGGCGCGGGGCAGCAGGCGCCCAGGCGCAGTGTTGATCGCGCCTTGCAGCATTCTGCACTGCAGCGTTTCGTCTCCTTAGTTCCCGCGCCCTAGAGAGTCTCACCGCTGGCCGTCACCTCCCGGGCACCTTGGCCCCTCCGCGATCCCCAGCAAGGGAGGGAGGGGGAACTCGGCGTAGGTGCTGGGGATTCCGCGTTTTTGCGCAGTTGATGTGTGGTGTGCTCCTGGCTTGCACAGAGTTTTGAGTTCGCGCATGGTCCCCACCCTGCTTTCTTGCTGGTTCGAAGTCTCTGAGGCTCCCCTCTGCTCTAGCGGACTGGAGAAGCCATCGTAGAGCCCTGGGGACGGGGACTGGACTCGTCGAGAGTCCCCAGTACCGTTCCGACTACTGCTTTTTTTGGGCTGCCTTTTCGGTCTTTGTCTCCCTTGGGGGAAGCTGGACAGCAGTTTGGCAGGCCCGGTCCGTGACCCGGACCCAACGCTGGGGACCATGGAGTTCACCGTGTCGCCCAAGCCCCAGCTGTCCTCTCGAGCCAATGCCTTCTCCATTGCTGCGTTAATGTCCAGCGGCGGCCCCAAGGAGAAGGAGGCAGCAGAGAACACAATCAAACCCCTGGGTAAGTCGGGGTGCGAGGCTGTCCGTAGAGGCAGTGTTTCTTTATGTGTTCTGACTCCGGGCGGTTTGCTCCTTGGGAAGCAAGGGTGGCCTTTTCTCCCTGTCGGATCGCTACTAAGTCTCAGACTTTCGGTCAGAAATCTGTTCTAGGAGGAAGATTTTCTTCTCCGCCCAAGTTTTCTTTAGGGGTTTCACTGGCAACCAAAGCTCGAGGGAATCCGGATTGTGTTTGTAGTCGCTTTTCCCGGTTTCCTGGAATCCCGACTTCAAGTAGCTAGTACGCATGCTGTACAAATTTGTTCGAGTGAAAACAAATAAGGTTTGTTTAAGACGCAGGATCCACGGTGCGTATAACACCCGAGCACGCACTTGGAATCAAAGACTCTGAGCGACTTCACAAGAAACCAGTTTAAATTTCCTACCACAACAAACAGCCTTAATATGTCTATAAAGGACGGTAAAAATAAGGATCTTGCATGCAAAGAAGCGCGAGGCTTATCAGTAACCTCCACTGTGTACTTGCCACATTCAGTCCCGATTGACAAAAGTTCCCCCAATTCCATGACGTTTAGTTACACTGCTTTTGTTTAATAACTGTTTTCTTTACAGAAGATACTAGGCACAGACTAAAGAGAGAGGAGTGATGAGGTTCTCTTCGTTTTATGAAAGCAAGGCCCAAAACAGGGGTTCTGAAAACCCCTTTACAGCCCAAGGAGAAAGAGTTGTCATTCTCTCCTTGGGCCTGAGAATCGCAGACCCTAACCACCAACTATTCTTAAAACCAGAAATAGAATAGCTAAGTTACGGCAACTTAAAAAAAAATTCACTAATTATTCTTTCATTTCTCTATCCTTTCCCAACTCAACACCACATCCAAAGTGACAGTAAAGAAACGTTAAGGGGATTTTATGGAGCTTAAACAGAGATGGAAGAGAACTAAGGTCCAAAACCACTTGGAACCAAGAAGGAAATGAAGAAAGACCCCAGAAACCAGTGTCAAACGCAGCACTGAGCTCTGAGCTGACTTCCCAGGTCTCATCCAGCTCGGAAAGCAGTGTGAGCTAGCCAGCCAACCCCCACGGTTTAGAGATAACACTGGCTGCTAACTTCAAAGTCCACTGCTGAGGCTTCCTAGGCTATCCTTCTTACTTCAGGAAATTCTTGTTTCCATCCCATTTTGGTTCCCAGTAGGAAAAGATGATCTCAGGGCAGAGTTCCTGACAGGCATGTGAGCACTCCACTATTATCATATCTTCAGCAGTTCTGTCTCTAATTTTCTAAAAACAAAGCAAAAAAAAAGAAAAAAGAAAAAAGAAAAAGAAAGAAAAAAGAAAGAAAAGAAAAAAGAAAAACAAAGCAAAAAAAGAAAAAGAAGAAGAAAAGAAAACCTTCTTCAATCAAAATTACAAATTCTAAATGCTACGCCAATCCCAGCTCTGAACCCTACTCTCTCTCTCTCTCTCTCTCTCTCTCTCTCTCTCTCTCTCTCTCTCTCTCTCTCTCACACACACACACACACACACACCAGTTATCCCTTCCAGTATGGGAAAGGAGCTTACTCACCTGTTTTGACAACAGCTCTTCTCCATTGCCTTCTTATCCCTTGCACTCACCTGCCCAATAGAGCACAATTACTTAGCGTCTAAATGAACAGAAATACCCAAAGGCTCTATTCAGAGACATTGGGGCATAGAGAGAGAGAGAGAGAGAGAGAAAGAGAGAGAGAGAGAGAGAGAGAGAGAGAGAGAGAGAGAGAGAGAGAGAGAAAAGAAACTGCAAGCGGTAAGTTTCCAGCGTTCTTTATGCTCCACCATTCAAGTATATTAATTCTACTTTAAATAACCTCTTGAGCAGTTCTGTTTTGTCACCGTAGTCCTTTTCCCCTTCTGTGGTGCTCTGGCCAGGTGGCCTTTGGAACTTGCCTGATCACATAGCTTTTCAATCCCTATTAAGATGTGGTGTGAATGTGCTTCCAAAAGTGTTTCAGGAAAATAAGATATTGTTACTGTCTGGGCTCCTTTTATTTTGAAACAACCTGCATGACAGTTGATTTGGCAAAACTCTATTTTCTGTTAGCCTCACATTAAGAAACATGAGAAATAAGATACTAAACGACATCATAAACTCAAGCACACACCACATATGCATGTGTGCATGCACAAGTTGGAATTGGTTGGCTTTCCTACAGAGCAGTGAGAACACACTGTTTGGTTGGCAGGTTAGTTTCACACTGGATGCAAGGAGTTTCTTTTTTAAGAGATGGAAATTAATTGGAAGGGAAAAAAGCTAACCAAACCAACCAACCAACCAATCAAACAAACAAACAAACAAAACCCTCTTCTGTGTTGCACCAAAGCTACTGTGGAGGTTCAGGCTCTTATCAGTTGGGCAAGGGGGGTGTTTGGTTCATAGGCAGTGATATTCCAACTCACAGGTAGGTGGCAAAACATTCTTCTCTCTCTTTGCTTTCCTGCTAGCCTGGGGTTGAAGTTGTTTTCCTCACTTTCTGGGCTATTTGGGGGAAATAGTTGTATACATGATCTCTCCATTAATTTGTGCTGTGTGCCGGTCTCTTTCTAGTGCCATCCTCTGCAGCTGCAAAGTCTGAAATTTGAGATGATTGTGGTCATAGTTACATTTTACCCTTTACGATCACAGCGGTCCCTTTCCCTTACTTCTCATATTTTATTCCTAAGAGAGCTTTAGCCACATCGGGAACAGGTTCTGGTTGTTTCATTTGGTTAGTGTCCAGCCCCGGGAAATGTCCCAGGTTATATTTTGCACATCGACGGATCCTGCTTTTCTGCTGGAGTTTCAGAGTTTAGCAATAGCAAATCCAAGTGCCTGCTTTGGGTACTCTGGCCAGCTAGCTCTTTCCTATGGTGTTCCTTGTTACCTAGTGTCAGCAGTCAATCTTCTTTCTCATTGCCTCCAGAACAATTTGTGGAGAAGTCGTCCTGTGCCCAGCCACTGGGTGAGCTGACTAGCCTAGATGCTCACACGGAGTTTGGCGGCGGCGGCGGGGGCAGCAGCCCTTCCTCATCCTCTCTGTGCACAGAGCCACTGATACCCACGACTCCCATCATCCCCAGCGAGGAGATGGCTAAAATCGCCTGCAGCTTGGAAACGAAGGAGCTCTGGGACAAATTCCATGAACTCGGCACGGAGATGATCATTACCAAGTCGGGAAGGTAGCTGGCATGAGCCGGCGCGGGGGGATTGAGTGAAGGGTACACGCTCAGCTCTCCGGTGTCGGGAGTGGGAGCTGCCGCACCAGCTCGCTTAGAAAAGGCCGCGGAATTGGAAGTGGAACAGGGTCTGGCTGCGAGACACCGCTGCCCAGCTCTTGGAGATGGGGACTTTGTCCCGCAGCCTGATCTTTGCTCCCACTCAGGCAGGCATATTGAGCTCCGAGCAAAGTTAGGGTGGAAGGCGTTCGGATGGGGACTACAGACAGGAGGCCGGAGGGAGAAGGGTCCCAGTTACAACTAGTTTGCAGAAGCCTCCCGCTTCCAATAAAAAGTCAGCGGAAAACCTGTGCATAAAATGAAGGATGGAACTAGGAAGGAAGTGAGGGCGGTGGCCCTGGACGGGGGAGCCAGGCTGTTCCGGGAAAGGCTGCCTAGCAAGTAGCTCTAGACCCTGGGCTATTCCCGCCCGGGTCTCAGAAGCACGATCCCCGCCCCGCCCCGTCCCCCAAGGAATGCCCGGGATTTTTGGTGTGTTAAGTAACTGGTTATTTGGGAGAAAACAAGCCAAAATTTTTATCTACCAGTAAGTGCCCTGTAAATGAAATTCAATCCCCGCACCCCACACCCCTGCTGGGAAAGTCGTGTCTCTGTAGGAAGGTCTTGGGGGGCTCATAAACAAACAAACAAACAAACAAACAAACAAGAACCAAAGGAGAAATTGGGAACTGCTTAGCGGGCGGTTGCAACCTTATTTTCTCCCTGATTCAGCCGCTCTTTACAAAGAGTGACTCCAGGTTCTCTCACTTTGTCAGGAGGATGTTCCCGACCATCCGCGTGTCATTTTCTGGAGTGGATCCCGAGGCCAAGTACATCGTCCTGATGGACATCGTCCCAGTGGATAACAAGAGGTATCGCTATGCCTACCACCGCTCTTCCTGGCTGGTGGCCGGCAAGGCTGATCCTCCCCTGCCAGCCAGGTTTGTGACTGTTACCAATCTTTCTGATTTATGTGAATTGTAAGCGAGTTGTTTTTAAGCACTGGGCTCTGGCATGAGAGATTTCCAAGTCCGGACACACGGCAGGATGGCAGGATTGAGTTTTTTAAAAACATTGCACAGTCGTCAAGAAAAGCGAAGTCTGCGCATACAGGCAATGCTACCTTTAGTTTTATCTCTCATAAGTAATCCCAGATGTTTGTGACATTTCAGTTTGAGTATTTGTCAGAAATGTGGCCTTTTTGAGCCACATTTGTGTAATATTGGTGTGATATTTTTGATGGGCTCCATGTGCTTAAATATATTTAAGGACATTTTAGGCCATTTGTTAACAGTGTGGTTGTATCTGCACATAATATGCATCATTTGGGTAAAATTGATAGTTTTTGTCTCAGAGAAGACTCACAGATTTTATGTAAGGACAGCAATTTCTCCTCCCCCCCCTTTACAACTTTGGTGGATAAATGTAATTCAGTAAGTTAATATTCTTTTACATTAAACATAGCTAACCCTGGAGACAATCCAACTTGTTTGCTTGGTTACTTTTGCTAATAATGTTTTTTTCTGGGACTGCCCTGTCCATAAAAGCCCCTATAAGTTTTTCTTTTGAGCATTTTATTCAAACAAGCATCCAGGAGAAATAGAGTAATAGCCTAAGTTACAGGGTCCCCTCTGTAGCTCTTAACATGAAACAAGTAGCATGTGCTGATTCCATTGTTTTGACTAAGAAATGACACAGCTCATGGCTACTTCTTGGTAACTAACTGAATGTTAGATCACAGCCAACCATTTATTTGAAGGTACAAATCTAAGATCCATGAAGGTGTTGCAAAGAGTCTGATGGCTCTTTATAAGCATGTAGTCTGCAGCCACTCACAGGGCTGACTCAGCGGGAACGTGGACACAGTGCTAAAGGAGCACCAACTTCAGCAGCATGCTAAAGCACACCAGCAAGGAGATGATAACAGTCTTCGCCTTTCTCTTCTTAAAAGAGAATGGGATGGTTACCTTCCAAGCCTTCCAAGTCAGCGTATTAAACAACTGAGATTAAGAAATACTTGTAAATGGCAATTTGTCATTCTAAGTGGAAAAAGTAATAACTTATAATACATATTAAGATTAATAGATTTGGTATTTTCTATTATTTACTTTGGAAGGGCTAATTCAGTTAAAAAGTTTTATTTTTAGAGACTGGGTCTTACTATGTAGCTCAAACTGCCCTTCTGCTTCTGGATCCAGACTGTATCGATTGTAATGGCTTAGGAGTGCTCAGTTTCCAGTTTTTCTTTAACACTGATTTCAAGGGGGCTGAGGGAGACATGAATCTAATCAAATTCCTAACCATCTTTCTAAGCACAGAGTTGTTTTTGCTTTCTTTATCCTTCTTTTTCTCTAGTCTTTCACTTTTATTTATCCCTCATTTTCCTTCCTCTGCTGAAGGTGTGGACAAATGCTGCAGGCCAGCGGGACTTCAAAAATATGACACGCTTGATTATGTTTCTAATCTGTTCTGGTTAGAGAAAGAAAAGTGCCTACCATGTGCTATCTTAACTGAGGCATGCCTAAGCTATTGCTGGAATCTTAGGTCGGGACGAGGGTTATGAGGGAGGAAGAATTTCCTGTATGCTGTTTTATATATCCTGGTTCAGCTTATTTATATTAATGTAAGATTTAAAACACGAAATGGAAATACTTCAGATAACTCATGGAGATTCCTGGGTGCTATTAGTATTATATAAAATAGCTTGTTGGGTTTTTCCACTTCCGTGGAAGAGGGAACGCCGGGAAATCAGGATGCTTGAGTGGATGCTAGGAAGGAAGTCTCTAGGAAACTTCTAACTCTAAGAAGCCTCTTAGTTCTCAGACTGAAGTTAGTGATGTCTGATCAGGAAACACAGTCCTTGATAATAGTATTTGGTAGTTGTAATTGGCACAACATTATTCACAAGCAAAAGTAACTTTCCATTTGATACCACTACAGTAATTTGTATTCAAGTAAGTTAGTATCTATGCTAATGTGACTGCATATAGTGAAAATGATAAAGAAAGAACAGGTTGTCAATTTCTAGATATTCTAGTGAACTGGGATTTTAGGAGAGGACATTGCAATATTGATCAATAAAATAACTGTATTTATAAAATTATAGCCTTGGGGAGATAATACTTGAAATGCTACTGTATTTCAGCTATCAAAGGATGTCCTCTCTCATTTATAAGGCAATTATGAGCATCCTCCTGAAAACAAGTAAAGAAACAAGCTCCCCTGGGTAGGAATCTGTACTGCCAGCCTCTCCTCTGTGCTTCACTCCTGATGTCTTTCATTGCATTTCAGCGTGGATACAGACTCATAGTCTTTTTGTATAATGGACCATGATGCAGATGTTTCAGTTTTACCCAAACATTACCAGGAATGTGACTTTCCATATATATTAAACCATATATAAATATCAGTAAAGGAGTTTGTCAGAGCTGGTGACACACTTCCTTGATACAACATGAGCTTAGCATGCACCAAGCCCTCAGGGCAGTTCCCAGTGCAGAAATAAAAACAAAAATGAAACAGAAAAGGAAAGGCTGCAATTTGTCTTATGAAAACAAGGAGTGTGTGTCTTCCTTCTCATTTAGTCTGTCTCTCACTCTGGATTTTGAAAGGCTTTGTGAGGAAGCCAGCAGGATCAGGATTTGCAAAGTGCAGTACTGGGGGGTAAGTGCAGAGTGAAGGAATGGCTGGTCTTTGCAACCACTTAAGGTCTGCATTTCTTCCACATAGCAACCAATCAATAAACAATAGATTTTCCTTATCACAGCTTTTTTTGCTTAAGCTACCTATAAATGAATTGATTTAATAACCGGAGGTTCTTTTAGCTTCTTGTAAGTCTCCTTTAGCAGGCACGTATATAGATGGCAACAGCTCTGTGTGGTAGTTTTTAAAGTTGGCAGGATGACGGGCTCTCAGATCTATGGACTAGTGAACATTTTCTGTATCCTGTATTGAAAATTAGGCTGCCTTTGTATTTGTAAATTAAACTGAGTCACTTTTAAATTTAAATGAGTTGATTACCTAAAATTATTTATTCATCTAAATTGTTTCATTACATTATTTTACAATAATGCCTATATTGGAAACTTAGACATTACTGGGACAGTTTGAAAAAAAAAACCTCTAATGATAAGATCACATATTTGATAAATGTAGATCGGTAGAATGAGAGAGAGAGAAAAAAAGAGAGAAACAACTCATCTTTGAAAAAATGGCTTGCTTAGCTGATAATAGAAAATGTATTCATTACTCCTAAGATATCTGGGACATGAAGAGGTATGTTAGTTGCTTTGGAGTTAACTCAGCATTGCTATTTTAATAAACTCAAGGTACATGGGATGAATAAAATATCTCTCCTATATGCTGTTTATGTGTCCCTTTAGAACCAAAACATCTAGCATAAACACTGAATTTTTTATGCGTTTTGGTCCAGGATCCCAATATGTAGCCCAGGCTGGTCTCTGCCTCAGCCCTCTGAGGGCCGACATGACAGATTTGTGCGCCAATATGTGTAGCTCAAGACAGATTGTTAAGGCATGCCCAAGTAAGGCTCCCCAATATCTTCCTAGGCTCTACGTACATCCAGACTCCCCCTTCACTGGCGAGCAGCTCCTCAAACAGATGGTGTCTTTTGAAAAGGTGAAACTTACCAACAATGAACTGGATCAACATGGCCACGTGAGTAAGGAGCCTCTGCTCCTTAGGTTCCCTAGATGCACAGGACACGTGATAAGGAAGGTCCTCTCTCCTCTGGCTTTCCCTCTCTCCCAGCTTTCGAACTTCCTGCTCTCCGGTGCGGTGCCTGAGTCATTCTATGAGAACCTCGATTGCCTTTGTTAAAGCCATTCACGGGCATTTTCGTGCCAGGGGTCAGGGATCTTCTGGGCCAACACTTTCACAAACACTTTTCTGTGTTTTCCGACAAAATGATGGAAGTGTACATTTAGGGCAGCCAGCAAGCCTGTTTTGGGCTTAAGCTTTTCACTTCTGTTAGTACATTGATAATACCACATAAAGAGAGTGGGACTAAGACTTCCCGTCGGAAGTCCTAAGTGTGTCCGGCAAAGCGCATCCTGTGAGGTGCAGCAGAGTGCAAGGGCCTTATTTCCAAGTAAGCTTGCAAAGCCATCCTTGCCAGTTGCTATTGAAAGCCTGTACCGCCTTCATCGGTGACGGACAAACCTAATGTCTAGGGCAACCTGGGACTCAGTTAATCCACCCCTCAGCAGACATTCAGATAGTGGGGCTATATCTATTTGAAAGCCAGAAGGAAAATGCCTTCAGTTTCTTTTAGCGGAAGTATGTTTGGGAAGAAGCTCAGAGCCCTTATGACCTCTAAAGCTCCAGAAGAGGCCTGGCATCCCCAGTGACCTTGCTCTGCACCAAATACACCAGACTGTAAGATAAAGTAACTCTCTTTTCTTTCTAAAAGGAACCCAGAGAGTCTCTGTGTCTCAGGGCTGGCTCTGTCACTGCTCCTCCCTCCCAGGACTCTAAGTTTTAGAACTGGCTGTACCACCAGCAGCAGTTATGTCCCATTTTGGGAGGGCTGTGTAATTGTTAAGATAGACAATAGTTGCAATTATAAACAAAGCAGAAGACATAGCACTTATCTTTAACCCCTACAGTGGAGACAGAGGTAGTAAGAGGCTAAACTGGTCCAAACAATGCCTCCCAACCAAGTCCCTGTTTCAAAAAGCCAAGCAAACCAAACAAAAGCACACTTCATTTTGTGTCAGTAAAGAGTTCATTGTAATATGGGTTTGAGGAAAAAGAGAAAAAACAGCTCTGAGCTTCTATCAATACTCGACAGAGCACACAACCACTAACGAAAAGAGCCCTTGTCATTTGCTTATGGTTCTCGTTAAAGTGTTGTCTTTGATATGATCGAATGTGCTTACGTGTGTATTTGTGCATGTGTGTGTTTGTGTGGGCATGTTCACATATGTATGTAGGTGTGTGTGTGTTCATGCTGTGCATGTCAGTGTCTTTCTTCTCCTCTCTTCACCTTATTGTGTTAAGAGAGGATCTCTCACCCAGCTAAAGCCTGCTGTCACAGTCAGGCTAGCTGGCAAGTGAAGTCCTTGGATCTTCTGTTCCCTAGTGCTGGGGCTGCTGGTCTGTGTAGCCAACCTATTACATGGGGGCTGGGGTTTTGAACTGAGGGCCTTTCACTTTCAGGACATGCATTTTTACACACTGAGCCATTTCCCAAGCAGCTATGACTCAATGCTCTTAAACAGAAATGCATGTTCAAACTCTCTTTTAGGTTTTATGTGAGGAAACTCAAGGCATGCTTCCTTTGAAAAGATCATTTCTGTGTTTTTGTCTTCATTGTCAGACAGGACATGGTCTCTTTCCCGGGCTTAGAAATCCCGGGATAACTATTATAAGCCCTCTTTCTTATTTTCTTACTAGGTAAGGTTCTTGTGACATTAAGGCTTGGTTTTTATTGGGCCTGTGAAATATCCAGGGCAATGGCTTTAATTCGGCAATAAATGAAAGTACCGAAGACGGTTACAGTTGAATTGAACCTGGGACTAAACAAAGGGCTGGGATTTGTGTGCCTCTCCTCACGCCTTCAGGAGACCTTTCTTGGTTTCCACAACCACTTCAGGGTGACCAGGTTACTTGTGACTGTGGGTAGCATTGGAGAGAGAGAGACACCGGGAGTGGGTTAATGAGCTTCTGTTGTTTCACCTGTTGGAAAGATAATAGACCTTTTTCAACATCAGCATAATTTACTTTTAAAAAATAGAAGATATCTCCCACTCAGTGGATATTTTTGTCAGGTTACAATTTATGAACTATCTGAGATATTCCCTGTAGGCCAGTCATCAGTCTTAATGCGATTCATATTAAAATATTTTAGGTTCCAACTGAGAGAAAGTATAATTCTTTTTATTCATCTTGCATTTTCTACATGTGAAAGTTTAAGAATCATCTGGGACTGTGCAGAAAGACTTCAGACACCAATGGTAAATTATTTAGCCAGAATTTAAATGTTTTATTTTAGCATCAGCTTCAGGAGTAGCTGGACTTCAGGAGCTTTTCGTGTGGATTAGACCTTGTCAAATTGTTCAGTTGTCAGCGGCTGCCTATATTTACCTTAGCTTTGAAATTTGCATGCTTTACTATTACCCTTGTCACCAGAATTAGTGTCATTTGAAGAGAGTTTTAATTACTCTGTTATTTAGCCAGCTTCTTGAATCAATTTGATGAGGGTCTCACACTTCTCTCACTTTTTAGTCTTGGACAGGAACATCCACTATTCCCGGGAAGGTATTTCCTCAGAAAAAAACAGTTTGCATTTCTGCTGGTTGTTCTTAGCTCCAAGAGAATGGCGGTGTGTGTGTGTGTGTGTCTGTCTCTCTGTGTGTATGTGTATCTGTCTGTGTGTGTGTGTATGTGTGTGTGTGTGTGTGTATGTGTGTGTGTGTATGTGTGTGTGTATGTGTGTGTGTATGTGTGTGTATGTGTGTGTCTGTGTGTGTGTGTGTGTATGTGTGTGTCTGTGTGTGTGTGTGTGTGTGTGTGTGTGTGTGTGTGTGTGTGCAGATTCAGCAGTCCTTGGAATCTGAGGCTGTTCAACCCCTTACCAGGAAACTCTCTGGGAGTGTTAGGAGTGGGATGCGTGCTATTTAAGGGTGGAAGTATGTTTGTTTGTTTGTTTTGTTTTTCATTTGGTATGCAGTTCCTGTGGGTGAGTGGGGATGCGATTTGAAAGTTTTTCTTATCTTTTTAGTTGAACATATAAGGAATGCTGATAAACATTTATACTAGGAGACAAATACTTGCTTTTGTTACTTGGTGTTGGCTCCAGATCTATTATCAAGTCTCATTGTCTCGGACTCCTCGCTGGAAGTACGTTATACAGAGAAACGATGTTCTTTTTCAAAGCTTATTTCAGTTTATTTAAAGATCTCATTTTTGCTTAGCTGCTCCTATCCTGGTCTGAGACCCAAAAGAGTGGCTGGTTCAAAATTCAATTCCAGTGGTTGACTCAAAGTCAGTTGACAAGTTAGAAAGATCAAGAGAAAGACACTGACTGTGGTGTCAGTTGTTCCCCAGTTGCTATGGATATTTGTTCCAAGGTGTCTTGAGAACAGAGAAGCCATGGCTCAAGTCACCTCTATAAAATGAGATATTATTGACATATAACTTTCTTTATAGTGTGAGTAGTATGCAGGCTACTGGTAATGCCTAATGCAGTGCAAATGTTACATGAATAATTATTAGTCCGAATCATTCAGGGAATAAAGGCAAAGAAAAAAGTATACATGTTCAGTGTAGGCAGAATAGTTTTGATTTAAGGTTGTTTTTTAAATTTAATTTTTTGAGACAGGGTTTCTCTATGTAGTCCTGGCTGGGCTAGAACTCACCATGTAAACCAGAGTGGCCTTGAACTTAAACTCACAGAGATCTGCCTACCTCTGCCTCAGCCTCCTGAGTACTGGGATTAAAGGCGTGTGCCACCATACCTGGCCTAATTTAAGGTAGTTTAACTTTATAGAGGCATCACCCAAAGACGCAGACATCCACAGTGAATCAATTACCCTCAGGGTCTAGTGCACAGTGTGTAAATACCTTCTGCAGAAACTCTCTCCTGCACCATGTCCATCCATGTTAGCCAAGAAAGCAAGGGGCCCTTCGACTGCAATGTCAACAGAGCCAGCATCACCTAGTGGCCCATGCAAGGCTTACAGGGTGTGTCCTGAGGCTGGGGAATTGCAAGGTGTTTGAGGACAGGATACAGCTGAGTCCCCAGTTCCAAACTGGCAGACCACCTCTGTACATTTAAGTGGCTATCTGTGTGTCAGTGGAGACAGGTGAGAAGCATTTTATACCATAAATTAGCTATGTTCAGCCAAGTGTCATACCTCATGCCTGGAAGCCTAGCACTCAAGAGATGGAGAATTGCAGGAGAATTCCCAAGATTTTACCACCACCTGGGGCACAAAATGAAACCCCGCCTGGAAACAAGGAAATAAGTGGGCAAACAAGAATAAAAAGGAGTTTTGTGGCTTGCTTGGTACAGCGGCAAACATTTATATTTTAATTAAAGGATAAATGAAAATGCTACTTCTTAGCTGCCCTTTAAACTAAGATATGTTTATCTTTGCTAAACACTTGCAACTTTTGGTGGCTACAGATGGAAGATAGCTATGACAATGATTAAAATTCAAAGCTGAAGTTAGTAGTTAAAGAAATTGTCATAGCACAGTTTATATTTTTGGGTATGCCTTCCTTCCTGTGTGCTTTACAAGAGCTGACGTCTTTAGGGGCTGTCCTGGTGGATCAGCAGCTCAGGAGCACTTGTGGTAGCCATGAAGAGCTGAGATTAAGTCCCACATTTTGAATCAGGCAGCTTTCAAATGTCTGTAACTCTTGTTTCAAGTAGTACAGTGCCCTCTTGTGGCCTCCGTGGTTATCTGTACAAGTGTGTGCACACACAAACAACAAAGGTTACATCTTCTGTTCTCACCATGGCCCTGTGAAATTAGCACTAATTTTGCATTTGAGATTGCCTAAGTTGGAGAGAGTCATTCACTTGGCTAAGATAAGAAAGCTATGAAGTAAAAGATTTGGGATTTTAACCCAGGTCTGTTTGAATTTTAGAATTTAGAATATATTTAAAAATGATATTTCTAAGTTATTTTTCACTTTCCTCTTGCTCCTAGAAAATATTTTTATTTAGTAAACTTAAATATGCATTTTATTGTCTGACTAGACCAAAAACAAAGTTTTAAAGACTTGTTATTTTGAATTCATTTATTTTATGTGCTTGAGTGATTTGCATGTATATGTACCATGTGTATGCCTGATGGCCACGCAGAAGTCAGAAATGAAGGATGGCATCAGGTCCTCTGGAACTGGAGCTGTGGATGCTATGAGCCACCGTGTGGGTCTTGGAAATAGAACTTGCGTCTACTGCAAGAGCACCAAGTTTTCTTAAGCACTGAGCCTCCTTTTATTAATTTTTATTCCCCCCTGTGTGTGTGTGTGTGTGTGTGTGTGTGTGTGTGTGTGTACATTCATGCCACAGAGCATGTGTGGAGCTGAGAGGAAAAGTTATAGAAGCCTGTTCTCTCCTTCCATCATATAGCTCCCAGGAATCAAACCCAATTCATCAGACTTAGAGGCAAGCACTTTTACCCACTGAGGCATCTCACTAGCCCAAGCCACGATTTTGAAAAATTAATAAAACTTGGTCTGAGAAGATGGTTCAGTGCGCATGCGCGCGCACACACACACAGACACACAGACACAGACACACACACACACACACACACACACACACACACACACACACACACACTAAATTGAGCTAACACATAGAGCATGCCATCCAAATGGCTTCTTTCCTGCCTCCATCATTTGAGAAGATGGCTCTTGTGATTTGTGGTTGCTTTGGTAAAATGTGATTCACTGGGATGGCTCTATTATTGTATGAAAATGACTTGACAGAAGAAGGGGAAAGGTTGGTTCTAATCATAGACTTCAACTTGAAGTTGTAGATTAGATAGAGGGATTAAGGATGCAAAACTCAGGACTTCCCGTCTCTTCACTGTAGATAATTTTGAATTCAATGCATAAGTACCAGCCGCGGGTGCACATCATAAAGAAGAAAGACCATACGGCCTCCCTGCTCAATCTCAAGTCGGAAGAATTCAGAACGTTCATCTTTCCAGAGACAGTTTTCACAGCAGTCACAGCCTACCAGAACCAGCTGGTGAGTTTGCAGTCAGTTCCCACACAGGCATTTCCACAGTACTCAGAAGGGAAGTTGCCTTAGAGAGAACTATTGAACGTGAGCATCACGGCCTCAAAGAGCACATGGAGTGGTCATGTATCACACCAGCTTATTTTCTAGGACCTCTGTCTACAGTGCAGGCTGGTTGGTGTCAGATGCTGACCAGAATCCACCACAGTTTGGTAGGAAACTCCCTGCTACCTTTCTTCCTCTTGCTGAAACATGTTCAATTTTTTTTTTTTTATAAACACAAACCCCAAAGAAAGCCTTTCAAATTACTAACATTCGCCACACTTCCTGAGACTAGCTTAGCTTCTCTGAAGGATAAGGAAATGGTGTGATTGTCTCTTTAAATAATAAGTCTTATATTTATTTCAAAATATACAGCTACAACATCAGGTTATACTTTCTACGACTCTCACCATACACTGTGTTTCCAACTTGAGCATTATTTTCTTGCATAAGATATGGTCTTAGTAAATACGTATCCATTGACAACTATTGTTCCACTAAGGCCAAGTTCTGTTAGATGCTTGCCAGAACATTTTATTCTTTCTTGGTCAGCAGACGTTCAATAGGTTCGTAGCAACATTGGTGAAGAATGGTGAGGAAGCTGAGGGGAAAAAAGATTAAGTGATTTTTCTGCAGTCAACAACAACAACAACAACAACAACAACAACAACAACAACAACCCAGGATGTAGAATTTGTTTGAGTGTGCTTAGTAGAAGATGTTCACACCTTTAGTTTAATCAACAATTAGGCTGTTCAGAGCTCCCCATCTTGCTTTTGTTTGATTGGCTGTAGGGAGCTAGGGTGCTTATCTTCCTCTGGTCATGCAGTTGGTGTGTTGTGGGTTCTGAATGGGTAGCAATCAGCGTCACCTGCAGGCAGGAGGAAAAAGAGGAAAGCCCAGGTAGCCATGTGCAAAGGAGAAAGTGTGACAGAAGACATAGTTAAGAATGGCTAGAGTGGATGGAAAAGGCTCATGTGCTTGTAGCTTCTATATGGCTTTGAGGTTTATTTCACAGTTATTACTGCCATTTCCCTTACTTGTGAGCTGGGGCTAAGAACCCACCAGACCATTTTCAGAGATTGCCTTGATCAAATGTGATAATGTATACAGACATGAGATTAGGCTGTTCAGGAAGGCCAAGAGCGCTTATCCACACTTGGGTTTTTAAATGCAGTGACTGGGCCGTGGAGATGGCTCAGCCTGTACAGGCATGTGTGACCTGATGACCTGAGTCAGATCTCACACACACACACACACACACACACACACACACACACACACACACACTCACACACACACACTCTCACACACACACTCACACACACTCACTCACACACACACTCACACACACTCACACTCACTCACACATACACACACACACTCACACACACTCACACACACACACACACACACACACACACACACACACACACATACAGACAAATAAAATTAAAAATTCCCTGGCATGTTGGCTAAGATGAAGCAATGCATAGTTGTTATGTAAACCACCTAATTGTATAAACAAAGTGTTACATCTTTCGATCTCCAAAATGATAATGGAAAGACGGAGACTTTCAGAGAACATCTAAGTAAAACTTTGTGAGTAGATCAAAGTCTGCAACACCCTGGAGACCCTGAAGATCTGGATCTCACTCCACAGTCTCACTTGTATTTGAATGCCCACGGGAAGTGGGCCTCCCAGATGCAGAGAAGAGCTGTGAGACATCCAGGGATGAGTCCTGCAACATTCAGCTCCTACACCAAATGAGTGTGTAATTTGATGACACAGTGCCAGGTGTACCACTTTCAGAAACCTTGCTAATGCTTTGAGATGAAATAACAACTTGTCATACGGAAACTTTGAATGCTGTTTTTGGAATTCCTGTTAAAAGGGGCCAAAGCTAGAAAAAGCAAATTGCTAGTTTCTTTGTCTTTGTTTTTTTGAGACAGGGTTTCTCTGTGTAGCCTTGCCTGTCCTGGACTCATTTTTGTAGACCAGGTTGGCCTCGAACTCACAGAGATCTGCCTGTCTTTGCCTCCCCAAGTGCTGGGATTACAGGCATGCACCACCACACCCAGTAAGTTTGTTTGTTTTTAAAAACTGAAGTGTAATAAGTTAGAGCAAATATGGAAGGAAGTTTCAACTCCTACCACCTTTGATAATATGCAAAAGAGCAATGCTAAATAAATACCAGCAGGCCTTCTGCCGTAATGCACAGATTGTATAAGGAAGCCGAGAGTTTGCGTGCTTGCTTTGCACAAGCTTCCACTTAAAAGAGGTTTCCTTCCTTAATCTTTGCAGGAATATAATTCAGTCAGGGAAACAGTGTTTTTATTATGCAGTATACAGCTCCAGAGTTGAGTCATGAGCTAAAAGGTGGCGTCCTGTGCCCATCACGGATTTGAAACAAGGCTCTTAGAGTTTGTGACCTCTGAGCTAAAAATCCCTTCTCAGGGGGCAGACCTCTTTTCTTCTCAGCCTCTTTCTCTGATGGACCCTTTGGCATACTTCCTAGAGGGGGTCAAGGCATTATTTTCCACACTGGCTATCTGCTGTATGTGGCTGTGTTCACACAGCATATTGGTGAGTGTAACACGAGAGAGCTCCCATCCTCAGCTGGAGGCCTGAGTGTCAGCAAGGCGCACCTCAGCCAGTAGACACCATGGGCGGTCATGTCATCATCTCATTGAATTATTTCCTTCACTAAACGATCAGAAAAACTTCAGCGTACAAAACAAAGTCTTGCCAACAAATGGTCAAGTGAACCTAGTGTCCCTACCACTCAGATTTCACAATTAACTTTTACCAAGTTCCACTCCTCTCTCTCTCCCTGTTCCTCCATCCAAATTAAGATGCTAGGCGCTTCTACTCTCCAGCAAGTATGTTCCCACAGCGAGGATATTATTTTTGTGACCATATTGCCCTTATCATGGCCCGGAAGATCATTAGAAACATTCCTTAATATCGTGCAGCACTCATTCCATTTGAATTTTAGTATTAACCAATAGCATCCATTGCAATCTTGCGCCCCCCCCACACCCAATTAATAAGCTCCAATTAAAATTAATGGTCTAGGCTAGTTATTTTAATTTAGAAAAAAAATCCTCTCACATTTCTCTCAGTAATGCTATCTAATTCTGACGTTAATCCCCACAGGACATCCTGACAGTGTCATTTTGTAAATATTGAAACTGAGGTTTAGAATGGTGCCGACACTCACTTAGTGCTACATATGTGACGAGTGTCAGACCTGCCAAGACTGGTTCAAGATCCCTTCTGGGTCTTAAGTCCTCCTTTTGGTGGTGCTGCAAGGCCAATGAAGTAATAACTTCTAAGGTCAATAGTTTGAAATGAAACTGACAATATGACTATGTTAAAATAGGTTAAACTGCTAACTAACGCAGCTTCTAACTCTGATTACTCCTCACCCTCGAGTTTTCCTTGCATGAGGAACTCATTTGCACTCATTTTTCTGTCTTAAACTTTTCACGTGACTGTTATTTTTATGTCTGCTAAATTCAAATCAAAGTTCCCCCAAAGAATGTGGAGTGTGTGTGTGTGTGTGTGTGTGTGTGTGTGTGTGTGTGTGTGTGTGTAACCTTAATTATAGAGACTGGTAGTTTTTATTTAGAATTAATGAAAATGGGACCTTTTTAACGCATTTCTTCTTCAGCTTTTTGCAAGGGATGGATGATTGCATTTCTTTACATTATTAGATACACGCTAAATACATTACACTTTCAACAAACTATTTTATAATTTAAGATTTAAAGGTCATGCGCTGCTTTTGAGCCAGCAGATCATTGCTGTGGAGTTGAAGTGTAGGTCAGGTTTCATTTCTAAATGCCTTTGGTCAGATCTTTTCCTGATAATTGGAGAAATGGTCTCCAAGGGCCAATTTCACCTTATGGCTGGGAACCCAGATGGATTCAGAGTCCAGTGTTGTGACAGCGAATAACAGCCACTGTAAAATCACCGGTCTCTGGCACAGCTGGTGGTATAAAAAAAATCTGCCCCCTTAGTGTGCACGCATTTACTTACAGATAACAGCAATGGAAACAAATGAATTTTCTGGTTAGCCACATGCATTATGCTCTGTATCTTTGCAATTATAGTAAAAACACGTCTTTGCATGTGCGGGAACATACAAACTGCAGGGTTCCCTAGGCATACAGTGCTATTCTTACTTGCCAGTACTTTCTCTTCACCAAGTGAAGAATATTGCTGCTTTTAAAAACTGATCTGGGGGCAGAGCGGAGAGATGGCTTGTTGCTGAGGAGCATTTACTGCCCTTGCAGAGGACTGGGCCTTACTTCCCAGCATTCCCAGCTGGGAAGTTTTAACCACCTCCAACTCCAATTCCAGTGGTTTGGATACCCTCTTCTGGACTCTACAGGTGTCCACACACATGTGGTGAACATCAACTCACAGACATACACATACACATAAAATTAAAAATATATCTTAGAAAATGTTTTCGAGTGATATGAAAGCTCTGGCTTTGGAACAGATGATGTTTGGTGGCTTACTCTTTTAATTCTCCCTTCAGTGCCGCCTTTGACAAGGATAGCACAGGCCAGCAGCATCACAGGCTGTGGACTTCCTGTGTCAGAGTTGGATGGAACAGACGTGCTCTTAGCAATGCCCTTTCACCTGTTCTCTCTCTCTCTCTTTTATTAATTTATTCATATTACATTTAAATTGTTATCCCATCCCCTGTATCTTCCCTTTCCCCCATTTTTACATCCACTCTTTGCAAAATAATGTACCACTAAGCCCTCAGAAGCAAGTTTCCTTGTTTTTACTTTAAAAACCAAGTATCTGACATTTTATGACTTGTTGTTACTTGGAATGTGAAAATCTAATTATTTAAAAGTATTGTACATCTAGGGGTGGCTGTTACTTTTAGCTCCCGCACTCAGGAGGCATTGACAGGCTGATGTCTGTGAGTTTGAGGCAAGCCAGTGAGTTCTAAAACACTCAGGAGTATGCAGAGAGACCCTGTCTGAAAAAACCAACACAAACACATATGTATGTATGTATGTATGTATGTATGTATGTATGTGTATGTGTATGTGTGTGTGTTTTATCTTGAAATAAGAAAACAAAATAGAATGCTTTTAAGCAACACACAGTTTAAGCTAGTCTGTAAAATCATCAACTCACAAGTTGGAGGTGTGTTCTCAACATAAGGATCAACAGACTTGTCTGAAATTTCTGCCGTGGTTGTCTGCTGGGTCTGGAGTTGAGCTAAGCTGCATAAGGTGGATGCATGAGTGCAGGTACAGTCTTTGGGCTGCCGTATTCACTGGAAGTCATACAGTTACAAGCATGGACTCACTCGGCTTTGGCTTTCTTTCTCTTCTAATGCTCAAAACCAGTTATCCTCCCCACCCCACCCCCCATTTAGTCAAACTCATCCATAAAGAAAATACTAGGTAACTGTCTGGCATTCTTTTTCTAATTAATGCTCTGAATTAAACCATCCTTATACTTTATTAGTAGCTAGATACACCAGTTGCAGGGTGGGTTTGTTTTTGTTGTTGTTGTTGTTGTTTTTCAAGCTTGAAATTATATTATAGCAAGATATGGAGACAAAAAAGGCTACCATTGACATTACATTGAAGGTTATAAAAAATAAAGTTTAAAAATATTAGTGGTAGGTAATTTTAAAAATGAAAGATAATTCAAAGAAATAAAGAAACATGAAACTCACGCTGCATCTAATTCATTTCTAGGCACACAGTTATGGTAGTAATGTTAGATCAGGGGCAGGTTAGGTGACATACATTTCTCTACTTCTCTACTGGAAGACTTCAGCCACACTTACCTCATTCAAAGGCACTGAGCTTTAAGCTTTGGAAATATGAAAACCACGTACAAATTTTCAAACTCCTTCCCAGGACAAAGCACCATCATAATATAAACACTTCTTCCTGCTGCATAGCTTATATATCACCAAATAAAAACTGGTATGGCTCATGTTGAAGACAAAAGGCCTCAAGAAGCTTTGGTGTTAGCGTCTCTGTTGGACACATCATCTGCCATTTTCTCCAGACAGTTTTAACTACTGGCAAACCCAATCCCCTTTCAACTTTAAAACGAGCTACTTAGAGCAAGATTTGGCTTTGTGGTTTGGTCCCACAGTTAAAATTTTTCATTTGGGGTTGATTTGCCTTTAGGGTTGCTACCTTGCATGCATGCATGCCACTGTCCAGGTCCCTTCACAGCGTGTCTCTGTAGAGTCTCGGGCTCTGTCAAGGCAGAGAGCAGGTGTCCTTCAGCTGGGGTTACCTAGCACCAAAGCGACAAATCCCCATTACATAGATGCTGGCTAACAATGGCCCAGACATTTCAGGAGCTGCAAGCACTTCAGCATTATATTTAAATTATAGTTGCTGAATATAAAGAAGTGCATCTTTCCCCCCTTGAAGTCTTGGAAATCTTTCTGGGACTTAGAATCTTTTTAAAAAAATACTTAATTTAATTTCATTGGTATGGGGGGGGGTGTCAGATCCCTTGGAACTGGAATTACAGACACTTGTGAGCTTCCATGTGGTTGTAGGGAATTGAACCTGGGTCCTTTGAAAGAGCAGACAGTGCTCTTAACTACTGAGCCATCTCTCCATGCCCCAGGCCTTAGATTCATAGAGCATACTGGTTGGCTGAGCTCTAAAAGATTTCTACAATTTATATAGAATAAACTGTATTATTCTTCCTTCTTGAAAGTTGACATTGAGATACAAGTTCAAGTCTGAACAATCGGCTAAACAGACAGGCCTTCAGGAGGGGCAGCCATGCACAAGAAGAGCTTCTCCTGGAGCTTTGAATGTGCACATGTAGAGACCATTTTAGTGGCCTGTGAACACTGTGGAGGCCATTCCAGACTTGGTGTGTATGTTAGCTGTTACTTTTCATAGTGAGCAGGTCTTGTTTGTCTAGCAGATGTCCTTCCCTGTTTCCCAATATTCACAATTTTGCTGAAAAGAACGTTTACTGTGCTTTATCCGCTCCCCAGCGGATGTTCTGAGCCAGTTTCAGGTGCCCTTCGAGGCTGACGATGCTCCCAGGCTCCTTCTGTGGTCTGTCAGTGGCGGAAAGAGAGAAGAGTGCCTGTGTAGTTCATCCGTGTGATGGGGGCTTTTAAAGTGGGCAGGGTGGCGGCAAAGGCTTCTGGGCATCATTGTAAGTGTAGTTCACATTGAAAACCTTTTTAAAAGAACATGGTGTCTTTCCTTATGGTGAAAAGAGAAAGTGGCTGAGGATAAACTTTGGATACAGCCTGATTTTTTTTTTAAAGTACTATTTCAAACATTGTTTTAATTGATTTCTCCCTAGTGTGAAAAGGGAGGGTATCCCACACACCATAACTCTCCTTTTCCCTTGCTCAGCATGTTTTGTCTGTGTCTCCCTCCAAAGATGAACTTGTACCCCAACTTTGATGTTACAAGATGAGATGGTCCTGAAAGGCTTCCCGGCCCTTGGGTCCTTGTGCTCTTTGTGCCTCACTGTGATTATTTGTTGGACAAGAGCACAGGCCTGCTTACCGTGAGGTTTCCTTTAGTGCTCAGAGGGATTTTGTACTCCCTCTGAGTCTCCTCTCGTCCGTGCTTCCTTTGGTTTTTGCCTTGCAGCCTGATGTAGTTTTCCTCGGAGGTGGTGCACAGGGTCTAGTGGGTTTTCCCATATGCAGATGCTTAATATTGGAGATTGGCCATTGATTCTACAAAAACACAGTTATATACGTTTAATCCTGAACAGAAGGCTGACAAAATAACGGATTTGATTCTAATTTAGTGAAACGGAAAGGATAGTGGTAGTAAATTTATATTCTGAAGGCTTCATATCCTGTATTTATGTAAATGACATCAATATTAGCACAGTATTGGTCATGGGCTCTTAATGGCCATTTAATCTTCTTGTCTATTATAGCATATAGTCAATTGTTTGAAAGTTAACTATGAGATGCTTTACAGTCAGAATGAGACAGCATCTTTGCTTTCATCCTTCACTCCTGACAGCACACATAGTCTACAGAGTTCTCACATCTAGCTCCCGGTTGAGTTCTAGCTTCTCCCTAGCATTTTTGTTTTTTGTTTTTTAGAGACAGGGGTTTCTCTGTGTAGCCTTGGCTGTCCTGCATTCACTTTGTAGACCAGGCTGGCCTTGAACTCACAGAGATCCATCTGCTTCTGCATCCTAAGTGCTGGGATTACAGGTGTGCGCCACCACGCCTGGCTCTCCCTGGCCTTTAAAATAATTTCACAATCAGGTTTCTTGTCCACCCTTGCCTGAAAGGCCACCAAACCGTCACTATGTCAGCCATGACCCAGTATTCCTGTCAACTTGTCTCTCCCTCAGATTGCTTCTTGTGATGCCTATAGATACTACTGTCTCATTGGGGTCTTTGAGAAATAAACTATTTTTGTTCCCTTGACCTTGGAAATGAGATTGTTTTGTACCCCATTCTTTCCTTTCCAGATAACCAAGCTGAAAATAGACAGTAATCCATTTGCCAAAGGATTCCGGGACTCCTCCAGGCTCACTGACATTGAGAGGTAATGAGAAATTTCTGTTTGTTTGTTTGTTTGTTTTTTTGTCCAGATAAGATAGTGTGTTGTAAGAACATGTGCCTTTTAATGCCAATGACACACGGACGTACAGTGTATGGTCTCCACCATCTTTGCACTTTCCCTTCCTACCACAAACTACATTCTACAGCTCTCAAGTCTTGAGAATGGATGCTTATGGATCTCTCAAATGCTTGGCTTCCCAGGAAAAGAGATTTATTTGATATGGACATGTATTCCATTGTAAGACATTGGGTTTTACTGTAATCAGACACCGGGTCCTAGTTATAGTTGATTTGTGTGTCTTACTGAGTGGCACTCTGCAGGGAAGTAGACATTTTATAGCCATTTGCCTTCAGAAGTGGATGTATTTGATAATGTAAAGAATACAGGGACTGAGCAAGGTGATGCGTGCCTGTGATCCCAGCACTTGGGGAGGCAGAGGCAAGCTGATCGCTGAGTTAGAGGCCAGCCTGGTCAACAGAGTGAGTTCCAGGAAAGCTAATGTTATATAGAGAAACGCTGTCTTGCAAAACCAAAAACCAAAAACCAACCAAACAAACAAAAAACAGAACACAAAAAAATTACAGGGATGATTTGGAGCTTTTGAAACAAGGAGATGCAATATAATTTAGGGCCACACAGGTTTATCTGTAAAGTAGGCTGCTGTCATCAATAGGGAAAGTATTAAGTCTGAGGACCTGTAAGAAGAAACAGTCATTATTTATTGTTAAACGTATGCCCTGACAGTTACTCATTATCATCTGGGAGCATTGAACGGTCAAGATCCATAGCTATTGTCTCGATATGAATGGTGCCATGTGCTTTTCAAGGAGGTTTTGACCCAATTGCTTATTTATACCCTTTATATACTCTCACAGTAGATTTCTAGCCTTCATCTTCAGACTAGGTCTGACATGTTTGCTGACGGGTGGAACGCCGCCCCATCGCTGACAGCCGCCTTACTTATTGTACCATCATATCTTTGTGTGACTCTCCAGTCAGCTGCCTCACATTTCCGACATTCTTTTCATTGCCTGCCACATGGGCACATCCAACCTTGGCACTTCTGTCCATCCAGTCTTGGCAACTCAAACAAAAGGTTTACTATGATTTAGCAACTTCTGTCTGATTGTTCTCAACCCTGACTAAGTGCCAGAGCGTGGAATGGTGGTATAATTGAAGGGGATGGATGGATGGAGAGGATGTGTAGGGATCCAGAGATTGGGAAGTAAAAATAAATAAATAAATAAATAAATAAAAATAGTAACTTGGAAAGTCTCACAAGTGGTAGAAGGTGGTGAAATCAGGGAAGAGCCTTAGGACGGTGGATGAACATCTATTGCCAGTATTTCAGAGAGCAGGTTTGTTGGAAAATTGTGGCCGGTGACGTTCATAAAAGTACACCGTAACTCTAAAGTGAAAAGGTGTTTCTGAGTCTCTCGCCTTAGGTGAGCCTTGCAGCTAAGCCTTTATACCCTATCTGCGTACCTTGGAATGGTCTCTGTGAACTGATCTTAGAGTAAAAATAACCCCGTAGTTGTGCGCACGCTCATGAGATAGGAGTGCCCAGCTTGGCTGCCCTTTAGAGCAGCAGATTTGATAACGCGTGTGGCCACATTTTCCACTTACTGGGTAAACGTTCAGATGTGGACGCAGTCACTTGTATGGGAAGCTAAGTGGCTTACGATGATCCTGAGGCCAAGAGAGCGCGCTCTGACGTGCTGTGCCGCTGAAAGTTTGCAAGCTGACCTAAGTGGTGTGAAAGCGGCCAAGGTTTTGGATTTCATTTCCAGGGATTTAAGTCTGAATTTTCCCTAAAGAGCCTTTGGGGATGGGGACAAATCAGATCAATTGATCTTTAGAGACCTAAAGAAATCAAATTAGTCTGGAGTCAGTTACCGCACTAAGGCACGTGGTAATTGAATTGTTCCTTGTAACTGATTGAAAACAGCCCTATCTTTAAGAATCCGGGTCGCTTTTCTTCAGAAGAGATCTGAGAGGAAAACACATTTTTTTTATGACACGATGACAGATACTAACCTAACTGAGTATGATGTCATAAATATGTGACCTTAATGATTTTAAATTTCCTGTTGTAGATTTATAACTTACAGTGTGGGACAACCAATCCAAAATGTCTGCAAGATGGGCCCTGTGTCCTTAGACCTCATCGTGGCCTTTTCATAGTTGTCAGCGCTCGGTGCTTTGGGAAGCATCATGGTTGTTCTGGATGTAGGGTGAGCAGGTTCCACTTATCTGGATGTGTCCTAGCTGTTCTCTCTGCTCAGCCTTGCTGTGCAGGGTCAGAGCTCTCCTGATTTGTAAAAGGAAACTCATGTCCTTATCAAGTGCACGGCTGGCGGCCAGCTAAGACGCACACTAGAGAGCCCTAAGCGATGACTTAATAGAAACGAATTTCTAGCCCTTTAGACCAGGGAAAGAATTGCTGCAGGTTCCATGTAGTAGTAAGTAGCCTAGGACAGCCTCTTGCCAGTTGGTGTTTTCCAGCCCTCCACCCTTTTAGGGTGGCTTCATATAAACACAAAAACTCAGGGCTGCTTCTGAGGAAGGAAAGATAACTGGGATGTTTTCTTCAAAATTAGGTGCTTTTGTTATTTCTTCCAACCCCCAACAAAAAAGTTTCTGCTCAACTGTATATAAAAAAAAATCCCCACAAAAATGTTGACCAGGAAGGAAAGCACAAAAGGACCTGCAGATTTCAGTGCCCATGCACTCTCCTGGGTACTTTCCTATGCGGGCATCAGTCACGGAACATTGTTTTTAACCCTTTTCCCTATATATAGGTTTACCTTATAACTTGTAATAATTGTCCTATTTTTTCATTTCATACCACAGTTTTAGTTATCTAGGCTCTTTATTTTTTCCATTATGAACAGTTTATTTCTTTACATGTATTTTGGATTATGATCATAGGATAAATAACCATAGACAAAAAATGCTGGGTGAAAACAGGTACTTTTACTTAGTTTTCTGATATAGTGCTATATTTAATGTCAAGACTTTTAGGAAAGAACTTAAGTGTTTAATAAGAAGAAATGATTTAATAAACTTTATAATCATATGATTTAGAAAACAGTGGTCAAGTATACATAACTGAAAATACCATTTTATTCATTTAAGCAAGCTATTCTGTGACATTAAGTAGATTAATAATGTCATGTGACTATTACCTTTATCCTTTTCCAGAATGTTCTCATTATCACAAATAGATGATATCCTCAATTCCGCCCTGTTTCTTTCTCCTCCCAGCCCCAGCCCTTAGTAACCTCCATCTGTCTGTGTGAATCTGCCTAGTTAAGTGTCTCTTGTAACTAGACAGATACAAACTCTGAAATGTGTTTTACACACAGCCAAGTTTTTCAAGAAAGATTATCTGGGCATTAAAAAATGGAAGATAGAAAGATAGGCTGCCCACCTACTTGTACCCTATTAAACATAGTGGCCATCATTTCATTTTTGCTAACATGACAGGATAAATACAAAGTTTCTTTTAGGAATTGGCCTATTTATATTCCTGAGCTTACTTTTTGCATTATCTGTCTCTTCTTATGAAAATCATTTATGTATCATGGATACCCTGGAAAAGCCTTTGATGGTGGAAGGATTTATTTTAGCTCACCATTTGAGGTACAGTCTCTTACAGTAGGAAGATCAAACACAGCAGCAGGAGCCTGAGGCAGCTGGTCACGTCACACGCAGTACCAGAAAGCAGAGAGGGATGGATGCTTGCTTTTTCTACTCAGTTTCTTTCTCTGTCCAAGGCCCCAGCCAGGGTCTGGTGCCACCCACAGGATGTGGATCTTTTTGCCTCAATGAATACAACCAACTGGTTCCCACATGCATGTCCAGATCACTTCTGCAAGGTGACTCTCGATTCCTCAAGTTGACAGTTAACACGAGTCATCTCATTTCCTTCTAGTTCACAATGTACATTTTTGCCTCGTTAAAGGATTTGTTTTTGAGAAAATATAGAACAAACATATCACTCTATATATTTCTATGCCCTATATTGCCTATACATTAAATGCCTACTTGATCATGAGTCTCCCTGGTTGTCTCCTCTAGGCCTTCCGGTCCTCAAGCTGCTGCTTCTCTACTTTCCATAAGTTGACAATATATGTAAATACTAGCATGTCTGAGATGCCAAATCTCCATTTTACTGCTGTGTTTAAAAATTCTTTATGCTTTGATCCACACACATCCACATGAACTTCAGAAGTCTTCCCCCAAAATGTCACAGGGAGTTTTTGACTCTCTTTCTGTAGATTTATACACAAGTTTTCAGGAGGAAATTGATGTGTTTATAGTGTAAGAAGTCCCTTTCAGGGTTTGCCTTTTTACCAGAATGTTCTCTTGCAATGAAAGCCATTTTTTCCCCCGGCACTTTCAGGTTTTTAAATCCTACATTGCTCTTCTTAGCTCCATACCTGGTTCTATGAAGCTGTAGCATCCAGTGCAAATCTGCTGCCTCAAGGTGGCCAGTGACAGTGCAAGGAGAGGCCATTCCAATCCTGAATTTAGAGACAAAAGGAAATAAAGTGAAAAAAATCTTATTAATAGTTTAAAATAATCATTAGGTATTAAAATATTTGGACTATTGGGTTAAGTAAAAGGTATTTTCTCTACTCATGCATCCAGTAGACTATTAAAGAATTACATATGTGGTTAGTAATCCATTTTACTAGAAGTTACTATAATAAAGAGTTTTTATGAAATGCAGTATGCTGTGGTAAGTAGAATTTTAAATTGGGAATCTCACTAGTTTTGTTTATTAAAAAAAAAAAGTCAAGGTCCCTGCCTCTTTGGCATTCTGCCACTGTAGGAAACACAAAGGTTGGTTAAAAGCATTAATATTTGTCAAATTTCCAATTAGGTTCCTGTGTACTGTGTAAAAGATAACAATGTTTATCTTTGATAGTTATACTTTAAATACAATCTTCCTTTATGACTAAAGTATATTGTTGGAAAGTAAAATCTCTGGAATTATTTTCTCTTCTTCCATCCTTACCTTGTAGTGCTCTGTGTCCTACTGTGTGTAGATTATGCTGGCTGTGGTTCAGACAGGTGCTCTTTATTAAACAGACCCAATGAGCACCTAAGCCTGTTCAGGAAATACCTGCTATGCCAATACAGAGTTTATATTCAACTATCTTTTAACATCTGCTGAGTTGATTTAAAATTATATTTGTACTTTTACATAATAATATGTTTTTTTTATACTCATATTGTCTCTTTGAACTGTCATCTTCTTTCTGGAATAATTCTATTTGGATTTTATGTTGCTTTGGAAATACATTGTTAGACTTTAGTTGTTTATATTTTATTTAAGACTTTTTGTGTCTATTCATAACCGGTAGGATTTTGTTTTTCTTTCTTCAGTCCTCTTCGATTTCCTTCATCATCATTATCAGATTCAGCTTGCTCGATGGAATGCAATAGTCCTTTCTTTTCACTTTTGGATTTAGTTTAAATAGAAAAGAAATAAAGCTGGGTGAGGTGGCGCACACCTGTAATCCCAGCACTCAGGGAGGCAGAGGCAGCGGATCTCTGAGATCAAGGCCAGCCTGGTCTAAACTAAATGAGTCTAGAACAGCTAAGGCTACACAGAGAAAACAAGCTTGTCTTGGAAAAAAAAGAAAGAAAGAAAAAAGAAAAGAAAAGAGGTAACTATTCTACCTGAAGAGTTGATTAGGCTGGTACAGGCACACAGTGCAATATGTTTTGAGAGGACCACTTCCTTGTCAAATTCTTTGTTCCGGAAGTTATAGCTAACTGTAGATGGACTTTGTCTCCGGAAGCTGTAGCTAACTGTAGATGGACTTTGTCTTATTTAAGGGCATCTGCCTTGACTTTGGCTTCACCTCACCATGAATGCACATTAAAAAAAAAACTTTTGTTTTGATTGCCCTTTGATTTTTAGAAAAAGTTACCCTAGCAATATATTCTCCTGCCTTTCCTCATAATACATCCATCCTGACATTCCTTTCTTTAAAACAAAAATAAACATCTCCTACGTCCATTGCCTGGTGTTTTGTTCCATTCTATGGCTTCATGCAATTGTCTATATCTTCTTCAATTCCTTCCTTCTCCTTCTTCTGCCCTGCCTTGTAGACGGTCACTCCTCTTGGCCCACAGTCCACCTTTGCCTGGTTGCCTGTGACCCGTCAACTCTCAGGCATGCTCCAAGTCCTCAGCCTGCTTGGCGCATAAGCAAATTGGCTCACCTGTCCATGTCTGTCCTTGCCTCCACATCTTCTCACTCTTTTTGTTTCCAATTAAACCTTTGTGTGGGCTTGCTTTCACTGTTGTTTCTGCCTCACTTTCTTCCCCGTAATGGTGAACTGAGACAGACCTTAGAAATTTCAACTTTCTTCCTGAGACTGCACATACTTCCTGGCAGGTCTATCCCAATTTAAGGCCAACTCTACAAGCCTTGTTTGGTCCCCTCCAGATTCAAACATTGTACTGGCTATTGCTTTTACCTTCGCTCTTCCTCCTAAAAGCACCCCAAATTTTACAAAGCCCAAACCGAGTGTGCTGCCCCCCTCCACACTGCTCTTCCTCCATTACTCCTGATTCAGTCTTTTCCAAGTTCTGGCCAAACAACTGGGAGGTCACTCTTGACTCCCCCCCCTTTTTTTTTCTGTCTTCATACAGTTGATGATTCTTATTAGCTAATCATTCAAAATAAGCCCATAGCACTCCAACCACTTGCCATGTTGCTGACCATCACACCGATGGAGCCCGGAGCCTGTTTCTCCTATATTACGATGTTATCTTGAACTTGATGTGTTTCTCTCCAGCATTTCTGTCCTTCTGTCTATTTTCAGTAGAGCAATCAGAATGACTCTATCAGTGACAGGAAGCTGGGTTGCCTCATGGTGCACACGGTTCTCAACTTACTCACCCAATGCCAGTGAATTCTACCTGGTCCTCCAGCGCATCTGTTCTCTCTCTTGATCATTTGCTGTAGACACTCGGGTCTCCTTGTCTTTCTTCCAGCATGCCTAGGCTGAGTGGGGGCACTTAGGGCTCTATCCTTCCCTTTTACCAGCATTGCACTTACTGTCCTCATGTCTGAGTGCTGGAAGCCTTGTATTGTGTGCCTAATGCCTTCAGAACTTAGTGTCTGGTATTATTAACACTCAAGTATTATTGCTCGTAAGTTGTATTGTTGATGGCTTGTCTTTAAAAGTGTCATTCAGTATAACTGAGAAATGTGTAAGCGTCTTTGCTTCTGCTAATACAAAGCCTAAGCCTGTGTAAGTCTGTTGAGAGCTAATTGGTACCGTGCTTCTGTGAGCTGAGGCTGCATCCTGGGAGAGCCGCTGCCAAGATTGTGTCCTGTGTTGGACAGCCGTTTGCTTCGCTCCTAGTGCTCTATCAGTGTACTAGCACTGCTGTACAGTATTGTACAGTGTACCTGACATACTCTCACCTGACAGCATTGTTCTAGGTACTTCTACAGGAATGGTGGTAGAAGGGAAGGATGGAGGCCTAAGTGTCCCCACTTAGACTAGGCATGCTGGAAGAAAGACAAAAAGACCAGAGTGTCTAGAGCAAGTGGGAAAGAGAGAGCAGAACAGATGCTATCACTAACACTGAAGTCACACATTACACTTCGCACACTGATACACGAGTGAGAGAGTGGACAAGGAAGGGTTAAGATGGACGGACGCAGGACTCAACAGAACCTTGATGAAAGTGAAGGCAGAGTTGAAAGAGTTCTAAGAGTCATGGAAGGTGGTCATATAAGAGTTCTTCAACCCAGCCACAGGCTATTCAGGGGCAAAGCTGTCAGGCAAGGGGCTGCCAGGTGAGGGGCTGCTAGGTGAGGGGCTGCCAGGTGAGGGGCTGCCAGGTGAGGGGCTGTCAGGTGAGGGGCTGCCAGGTGAGGGGCTGCCAGGTAAGGGGCTGTCAGGTGAGAGGCTGTCAGACAAGGAGCTGCCATGCAAAGAGCTGCCAAGTGAAGGACTGTCAGGTGAGGAACTGTCAGATGAGAAGATGTCAGGTGAGGGGCTTCCAGGTGAGGAACTGTCAGGTGAGGAGCTATCAGGTGAGGAACTGTCAGGTGAGGAGCTATCAGGTGAGGGGCTGTCAGGTGAGGGGCTGTCAGGTGAGGAGCTATCAGGTGAGGGGCTGTCAGGTGAGGAGCTATCAGATGAGGGGCTGTCAGGTGAGGGGCTGTCAGGTGAGGGCCTGCCAGGTAAGAGGCAGCCAGGTGATGAGATGTCAGATGTGGGCCTGTCAGATGAGAAGATGTCAGGTGAGGGCCTACCAAGTGAGATGTCTGATGAGGGGCTTTCAGGGGAGGGGCTGTCAGTTAAGGAGTTGTAAGGTGTTAGGTGAGGAGATGTCAGATGAGGAGCTTCCATGTAAGAAGCTGCCATGTGAAGGGCTGTCAGGTGAGGGGTGTCAGGTGAAGGGTTGTCAAGCGAAGGGATGTCAGGTAAGAGGCTATTGGGTGAGGAGCTGTCTGTTTAGGTGAGGGGCTGTCACTTGAGAAGATGTTAGGTGAGGGACTCTCAGGTGAGGGGCTGTCAGGTGAGAAGATGTCAGGTGAGGAGCTGTCAGGAGGGGAGAAGCAAATTGAGGTGTTGCCTACTGAGTTGCTGTTCCATGAGAGCTGCTATGTACATCTCTCAGGCACAGGTTTAGATTACAGGCAGTTTCTGGTGGAAAGCATCAGTCAGGTGCATACCACTGAACTGACACCTGAGGAGACATCCAGAGGTGTTTTTGAAGACATACGTGTGTGTGTGTGTGTGTGTGTGTGTGTGTGTGTGTGTGTGTGTGTGTGTGTACATATTCATGCAGGTGCCTGCAAAGCCAGAAGAGGGTACCAGAGTGCCTGAAACTGGAGCTAAGGTGATTGTGAGCTTCCTGATGCAGCCGTGGGAACAGAAACTGGGCTCTACACAAGAGTAGTACATGGTCTCAACTGCTGAGCCATCTTTCCAGCCCTGCACGTAGAAGCTTGTGTCCGGACGTCTCACGATACATATACTAGGTGATCTGGTGCCTGACTGGTGTTGCCTTGCCATGTCATATGCCCCATGTTAAATATGTTTCAGATGAGGGGCATCACTCATTAGTCTCATGGGCATGGGAATCTCACGACTTGGTTGCTTTGATGGGGTCTGGTATGCTGCATGCCCCCGAGTTAATACAGTAAAACCGTAAGTGGTAATTTATGGCTTCTGCAGCTATTTATTCAGTTTATGCCACATGCATGTGCTAGACCAATGGTGGCAATGGTGGTGCAGGGCAGCAGCCTTAGCACTTGGGCTCAGAATGGATCAAGTTGCGCTATACAAAATAAGAGGCCCTCACGAAAGGCAAAGCTGCGACTTCTCTTGTCTACAACATGGTGTACAGCCTTCTTTCCACAAACTCCCTTCTCTAATGGTCACGACTTTTCAACAACTATCACCTTTAAACTCAAGATCATCACCTGTAAATTCTAGAATAAAATGATTGTGAAACTGATATTTCTCTATTTCGAATGAGAACGAAGCCATATACTTCCTTATCCTAGAAAATGGGAAACATAGAGGCTTCCTTGTACTAACTAACCTTCATCAACCAGTAATTTTTACTTAAATATTGCTAGTCCACATTTTCATCCCTTTGCCTTCTTTTCCTGCCTTTATCTACATTAACCACAATCTTTTTAGTCTTAAATTTTCTGTTACTCATTTCTTTCATACTCTTCCCAGCTACCGGATTCTTGTGATTCCCGGTTGTGCTGCTGGCAAACATAGCAATCGGTTCTGGAAGGCCTCGTGTGTCATCTTCTTCGTGCATTGTGTCCTATGTTTCTGTGACAAAGACCTCATGAGCACTTACGTGGACCGGGAATTAGTTTTAGCTTACAGTTTCAGGTATTTCACACCGTGGCAGACTATGTCACTTTGGGTCTGAGGTAAACAGAATGTTATCGCTGCCGTGGGGCTGGCTGTGAGGCAGGAGGAGGCTGCTTTCCTGCCTCATGGTCCCCGGGAAGGAGGAGGGCAAGGCGTACTCTTTAAGAGAACTCCCCCGGTGACCTGCTTCCTTTAGTGAGGCCTTGCCATAGGAACCCTTTCAGGTAGAAACTCCTCAATGGACGACCCGTTTATGAGATTAGGATCTTTATGATTTATTAAACTTCTAATAGCAGGATTAGCTGGGGCTAAACTTTCAAATTATCTGTATATTGTCAGCATTTAAGTATGATTAATGTTTTCATGTTGATAAGTTTTAATTAAGCTTAGGAAAAAAGTGTATCCTTGCTTTCTTGTTTTTCCTTCCTCCTGCTGGTTTTTTTTTTTTTTTTTTGTCCTTCTCCGTCGATGGCTTTGGCAGACCGTCCAATACATCTGCCACTCACGAGCACCTTCCACATGTCTTGTCCCTATTCCTCTCCCTTTTCAACTCTTTATTCTGACTCTCAAAGGAGTCTTCTAATTTGTTGATTCTGCTTTCTGGAGCGTTTCATGTTCTGTGGACAGTTTCTACTGAGTTTCTACAAAATGTGATGATTGCTATTTTATTATTTCCAAATATTTAATGCGTTCAAGATGTTCCCGTTTTTTATTTTTGGATCCTAGCCCCTGCTTTATTCATCTAATTTTTTTTTTTTTAGAAAACTATTATATTTAAAAAAAATTTTAAGGCTACCACCTCTTGGTTACCCTGCTATGAATGCCTTATATTGAAAAGCAATTAGTGAACTGTTTCTTTTTTTTTTTCTCTTTTTTCTTAACTGTTAAAATTCAAAGATACAAGCTAGAGAGGTCTTAAGCCATGTCTTCATATAGTTTGCTGCAAACCTGTTTTGAAAAAAAAAAGTAATCTTTTTATGTTTTATTAGTAACTTTTCCTGTTTTGAGTGTTGAGCGTTTTGTAATGTCCCCTTTAAATTGCTTGCTTAACATTACAAATCCATATGGATTCTGGGTAAAAACATACAGTGGCTGGTCAGCTCTTCAAGCTGAGAATGAAGAAGCACGATGAATCCATTGTCAAAATGTTAATTCTGCGTGCAGTAGTGACTTAGTGGAAGGGACAGGTGGAAGGGAGTGAGTGGCTTTTGCATTCCTGCAGCTCCTCTGCCTGCGGGGCAGCCGAGCTCATGTGGGACAGTCTCCCAACTACTCCTAGCTAAGCGAGCATGCACCCTCACCTGGAGATATTCATGACCTGGGTCATGGGTGGTACCCGTCATGGTGCCCGGGACACTGTGACCTGAGGGTTCCTTGCTGGCCTCTCTTCCTTTAGACTTCAGGAATGTGGAACCTGCTCCCCAACAACTAATCAATCCAAGCTTGGGCCTGGGGCTTAACTGAGCTGGACCACACGTTTCTGGTTTGTTGTTTGGATGTGGCTTTCCCCTCTATACACTGGTGAACGGCACATGGGTGGCTACCTCCCCCATTCCTTTTCTATTTGTGACTGAAATAGACAAGTTTGTAGCCAGATCTCTCTGTCACTTCCCGGGTTCCTCTTGACATGTAAGTGGGGGCAGGAAATTAAATACATAAGCTTATATTTACCATGTTGCTTTAGAAGCCGTACGGAGAACCTCAGACAATGATTTAAAAAAAAAAAAACAAAAACCTCCTGCACGTTGAATAAAACTTTCAAATGTGAAGCTTGGACACAAGCCCAGCGATATGTAGTAATTTTTGTTGGAACACAGTCATGTTCTTAGTGCATTCATTGAATGTGGCTGCTTCTATGCTACAGCCACAGAGTTAAGTACGTATAATGGAGACCATGAGCCACACAGAAAAAAAATTAGCTGTTTGGCGTGGCTTTTAGGGGCTGTGGAATGCTGACAGCAATGTGACTGCCCAGGAAAAAACTGCTTCTCCTTCAGGTAGCTTTGTGTTTCTTTCTTCTCTTTTTTCTTTTCTCTTTTCCTCTTCTCTTTTTTTTGTGACAGGATCTCATTACAGTAGCCTTGAACCCCAGCCTCCTGCCCCAGTATTCTGAATGCTGGCAATACAGACATGCGCCGTCATTCCAGGCTTGGATTTCCTGTCATCCGGGTTAAATGATAGAAGTCTTGCTTTATTCTGAAGTCCAGGTGGTGATGGCACCAGATCTCTGCCAGCATCTCTTTTCTGTTTTCACATTGGCAGTGAGGATGCTATTAGGGTCATTTTAGCACTTGTAGCTCTGGCCAGAAAAATGACAAAAGTGGGATGAAGATGGCCAGGGTGAGATCGAGACGGCGAGGGTGGGATGAGAAAGTGACAATGTAGAGATGTGCACCTGCAAGACTTCTTGATCATCTGTGTTGTTTTTGCCTCTTTTCTAATTTTGTGCCTCAGTCATTATGAGTAACTGCACGATAGCTTTGCTATGGTTATATATGGTTTGCTGTGTGACTCTACAGGGTGGCTGTGTTGGAGGTGGTATCTTTGAGGGGTCACAGAGTTGCACAGAGTAGGTCATCAAGAGGAATTACTGTCCCCTTCCCCACCATGGATTACATTTTTGTTTTGGAAAAATTAGATTACCTACCTCAAGAGTGAGTGGTTACACCAAAACCCATCTTTCCTGGCATATTCTCTTGCTTTCTTTACCACTTTGTGGTCTCTCTTTCTTCTGGTTGTACTCCTGCCACTAACATATGATACTGTCACTTGATGTCACCTGCCATGTTAAGAAACAGTATGAGGTTAAGAGCATTGGTTGCTCTTCCAGAGGTCCTGATGGCTCACATCCATTTACCATGAGATCAGGTGCCCTCTTCTGGAGTGCAGACATACATGCAGACAGAATATTGTATACAGGAGAAATAAATAAATCTTAAAAAGAAAAGAATGAAAAGAAAAGAAAAGAAAAGAAACAAGATGAAGCTCTTGCCAGATGGATCCAATTTGGCCCTAGAAAAGTGAGCATGAATCTTGGGTGCTTAACTTCTAAAACCGAGAAGCAGAGGAACATCTTTTTTTTTTTAATTTTTAAATGGAGAACCCAGTCTCAAGTTCTGTTATAGCAGAGAAACACGGAGGAAGACATGGGTAATTTCTCTGCTTTTTAGAGGACTGGCGACTTGAAGGACCGTTAAAGGGCTGGTATGAGAGAAAGCACAAAAGCAGGTGTTAAAAACAATGAGAAGATCCTTTTTTTTCCTTTGCTCCTTTTCTCTGATCCGTGGGCAGAATTTTCCGACAGGGACTCTCTGCACCTGTTGACTCTTACCAGCAGGTGACACAGTAAGGGGAAGAGGGTGGCGTCAGTCCTACAACCTCTCTTGCTCACTCTTTCATATACCAAACTTCCTTAGGAGGAGTTGTCCTTTGAAGACCGCACACGACTCCCTACACATCATGTATCATGTACCGGTTTCCCAGTTCACTTCTTTGCGTTGTTGAAAGTGAGGCTTAGAAGTTTAGAGGCTGGGGCGGGGAGGGGGGAGCGCTGGTCGGAGAGGGCGGAGAGGGAGCAAGCGGGGGGGGGGGGGGGGGGGGGCGGGGCTCGGGAGGGCTGGGGGGCTGGGGGGTGGGGGGGGGTGTGTAGCAGTGAGGAAGCAGTCAGGGAGTCCAAAGATTTCTCTCCATGAGGCTAATTCACTTCTCTGGCAAGTGACCCATTTCTAGGGAGCTCAGTGAGAGAACAGAGTAGATGCTACCTACACTCAGGAGTCTCTCTGGCTGCCCCACACTAGAGGCAGTTCCTTAAAAAAAAATCCCCTTCTACTGTGTTATTTTAGACATAGAGTCATTTTCCCCATAGCTGAGACTTTCTGCCAGAGAGCTGTGCACGGTTAATGCCTTCACCCGCCTCTGCTGTGCTTGTGTTCTTTTTAGAAATTTATTTATCCGTTTTACATCCTGATTGCAGCCTCCTCCTGTCCTGACAGCCCCCCCAGCATCCCTCCCACCCTTGCCCCCCACACCCTTCCCGCTCACTCTCTCCTCTCCTCAGTTCTTAGTCTACGCTATCTCTCCAGTACTACCTAGCTCAGACAGCTGTACCACTCAGGGCTCCTGAACAGGCCAATGTGTGCTGTAGGATGACTAATTCAACCTAACGTTAGTCAGCCGTGAAGCCAACAGAACTACTCTTCTTATCTTCCCTAGCTCTTGAACAAAAGCCAATGGAATGCATTGGAGCAAAAGGGAATACTGTTTATGTCATTTTCAAAAGGAGGGAACCTGTCATGGAGGGGAGAAAGCAAAAGCAAACTTAGCTTGGCAAATAACATTTTGTAGCTTGTAACTTAGTTTGCTAATTGCCTCAGTCTTTTGTTTGTATTTCTGTTGTATTTGCAAGTCTATTTTGCAAAAACATATGGTGAGATGCTTGCAATGTCTGCAGTGAAATATGCCACATGGTTTACCGGGATTTATTTATAGGCTTAGGTCTTTGACCTTTGCTTAAGAGTTCTTCTTTGTCATAGGCAGGGATCTGAGGAAGCAGCAGAGCTCATGTGTTCTTCCGTAGTTCCTTTACTCCTTTAAGTGGTAATGACAATACAGAGCTGGAAATATATAGTACCAGGGAAAATAAAACCCAATAGGATTTAGTCAAATAAATAAAAAATCAAGTCTAAAAGCTTTTTAAAAAGATGAATTTAGAGTTATTGCTTTTCCAGAATGGATTATATAATATATTTCAGTTCTCAAATTAAAATTAATGGTTTATAATATGTCTCAAATTGTATTATCCCAAAGTTTTCATTTATCAAATATTTTATCAAAACTATAGATATTGGCATATTATAATTTATAACATATCTGCATAACTCTTTAGTAAACTATTATGACAAGAAATTATTTGTAAAGATTTAATGATACATGAGATAGTGAAATAAAGTACAAATTAACGAACAAGAAAATTTTAAATATTTTGTTTCCTATAAGTTAGATTGATTTTAATGCATTTGACATTTTCTCTCAGGACACAATTCTTTCTGAGGGGAGGCAGGTCTATATTTAAATGAGAAAGTTGGAATTAAATTGAAGTAACATTTACTTTTTACCTAATTTTCTTTCTGACTTATAAACTATAGGAAAATAAGTTCCACCGAGGCGTGGAAAGCTGTAGGGACTAGAAATGTCAATTTTATCTGAAATAAGTTTGCTTACATTTAGCTTTTAGAACACAGTCTTGAAATTGAACTTGGTTTTTTAAATCTATAAAAGTTTACTGAGTAACCTTGTGTCGGATACCATGGGAGATGTGTATTAATTTGCATGCATATTAATTCTAATCATAACTTCAAGAATAAAGCCCTCATTTCAGAGGCATTAAGATGGAGACCTGGAATAGGGAAATGATGTGTCACGCCTATAGGGCCAAGCTGCCAGGCTGGGCCTTAGGTTAAGCACTGGGGCAAACATGTCCCTGTGCATTCACAGGGCAGTGTTTCCCCCTGAGGTTCCAGCCATTGACATCTGTGCCACATGGACATATACCACATGCTTACACCCCACACCGCTGAATCTGAAGTCCTTGGGCAGAGCTGGACAGTCTGCTGTACTTTGAGAAGGTGTTTGGGTGACTTGGAGGCATTTGACATTGAAGCTTCCAGAAGGAGGTTTCATGCTCTCTGTTGTATTCCAGTTAGCTGACTGAGGAGAGGGTCCTGCACGCGTGCTTGCCTTTAACCTGGCAGGCGAAGACAAAGAGTGTGTTTGCAAAGGCAGCAAAGCAAGAAAATGGGAGGGGATGGGAAAAGGTTCTGGGTTTTGAGCATCGAGAAATAGACATTTTAGTACCAAGGATGAAGTAAGATACCATTTTCACCTCCAGCCGAGTGCTGGTTTTGCTTGCTGAAACTCTGAAGAAGTCTTTGGAATGACTTGAGTACTTACAAAGACTATAAACAGGGAGACCCGAATCATTGCCCACCCCACCATTGCCATCGTTTGACCACTGTGTCTCGTTATCAGAATTGACAGTTACAGAGCAGTCCTAAGAAATCCACTGAAGGCCACCTAAAACAATGACGCAATCCTTTCACTTAGAGAAGCTTAGCATTGGGTGCTGGAAACACTAACTGTCCACAGTGGTACTCAGGTAAATCCAAGGCAAGTCTAATGGAAACTACAGTATCTCACACTGTGATGCGTCAGAACCGAGCATTACAAAACAGTGGACGATATGTGAAGCATTCATCTCGCTAGCTGAGTTCCTCACTCTTCATGGGGCAGTGTCGTAGAAACCCTTCTGGTAGTTTCTCGGGCTAAACAGAGTCTTTTGCTCTCTTCTTGCTGTAGCAAACAGGATGTTGCTATAAAGTAAACAGCATGGGCTGTCTACTCTTTGTAGCATTTCTGAGGAGATGGCTCTGATATGCACCACTGTGTTCAATCACCTAAAAGGCAGTAATGCAATTAGGCCATCCTTTATATACGAACTGCTATTGCTTTCAGTTCACTTCCAGGCCTGACACAAGTAAATCACTTCGATAAAATCCGTTTCCCTTCTCCTCCCAGGGAATAGCATAAGTAAATGATAGCAGTGGCCTAGCAAGGACAAAATGAATATAATGTTCTTTTTATAGAAAAGCAAAATGTTTCACAAGGCAGTGATTCATCGTGTCATTTGGAAAATGAGTTTTCTTTTGTTGAATGGGAAATATGTTTAAATGATGCTCTATAAAGGCATCTTTGGAGAGGCAAATGCTCATTACACACCTCTTTGGAATTTAAATGCTTACACACAGCATCTTACATAAAAGTTGTGGTAAAAGGAATATACTTTAGAAATGTACTGCTATATTTCCTTATGAGTATTCCAGAAGAAGCTGTTTTTCTATGCTATTTATACAAATTCTTTTCCTTATATACAAATAATGAACCAAAACTTTAAAATTTTTATTTTAAATATTAACACCATGACTTAAAAGACATCAACTTTGGTGTATTATATGATTACTGTCTTATTATGGGTTGTTCAGCTAGCTTGACTTTTCTTCTCAGTGAGCTGTTATCCTAAGAAGCAGCCCTTTCTGATATTACAGTGGATTTATTCCTTGAGGAAGCACTACTGATAGTTAAGGCTGCTAACTTCAATGGTGCCTGAGTGTAGCCTGCAATGCTTAAAATCTTTCTTTCTGTTTATTCTTTTTGATCAACACGTACTAGTTCTCTATATTAAGCCAGCTTTAATGCTGTATTTCAATACATGTATGACACACACACAGAGAGACAGAGAGAGAAAGAGAGAGAGAGAGACAGACAGACAGACAGACAGACAGACAGATGAAATCCATTTCTTTGCCATCCTGTTATTTGCCATCCTGTGCTCTCACTTCCCAGCCTCTAATCCTCACCGCTCTTCTGTTGGACCCGTTTCTTCTCTTTCCTGCCACACATGAAAGAGCCCATAGCACTTATGTTGCCATAGCCAAGATTGCACTTAACAACATGTCCTGCAGTTCTATTCATTTTGCTGAAAAACATAGGTGGTCACTTTTCCTTATGACTGCATATTATACCATCATAAATATATACCACATTTCTCTCCCTCCTCTCTTTCCCTCCCCTCCCTCCTTTTCCTCTTTTTATTGTTTATCTTTCAAGAGACGGATGGTTTTTATATTTTATTTACTACTAACTCTGCAATTTCTAAAATATGTTGTTCATGATAACAATTCCACATATATGCACATATATGTTTATGGGTACATATATGTATATGTATATATTTATATTTACTTGAGCATATGAGTGAACTTGTGAAGCAAATGTCTTGTTCCTCAATATGCAAAAAGGAGAGGTTAGGGAAGTAACAAAGCAAGGGCTGAAAATGTTTTAGGTAGTCCACCATCTCACGGCTTTATTCATTTAGTCAATGGATGGCATGAAAGCTCATGGTATTTCTAATATAATGTGCAGCCTCCTATGTCTTTTATGCTGACATAAATGATGATATGATGATTATTATTTTTATTAATTCACTATAACAAGTCCCCAAAATGCTAGTGTTAAATGTCAATTCTGTTCTGCTGATGGGAAGCTGTGAGAATCACATGATATTTTTGTACTTCACAACATTTTTGAATAAGTAATACATTAAAAATTCAAGACATAGAGCAGAATTCTTGGGGGAAAGTTTCTAATGCATATCTCCCCTCCATTCCTAATGGTGCCTTCCCATGGGCTCTGCCAGCTGCTAACTGTGCTCCACTCCTGGGAAGCTGTGATTGTGTTGATCTAGCAGCCCTGCGGGACTTTGGGATTCTTAGAAAGGCCCCATGAGGAACACTGGGCCAGATAAATGTGTTGCAACAAGGGCATGAACAAGCAAAACACAGAAGATATTCTTACAGGACACGGCCTGAGGCAAAAAAAGACAGTGTAATCCTTGAGGATAAAGCAAACGGACAGAAAGACAAGCTTATTGCCTTCAAGGGTGCTTAAGTCATCCTCAATGCTGCGACCCCCTAGTACAGATCGTTATGCTGTGGTGACCCCCAACCATAACCTTATTTTCACTGTTACTTCATAACTGTAATTTTGTAATTTGTTACTGTGATAAATTGTAATGTAAATATTTGTGTTTGCCAGTAGTCTTGGATGAGCTTTGTGATAGGATTGTTCAATCTCTGTCACAACCCACAGGTTGAGATGCTGGTTTAGACAATGACCTGGGGATAGGTGGAGGGAGGGAGGGAGGGAGGGAGGGAGGGAGGGAGGGAGGGAGGGAGGGAGGGGAGCCGGTTTACTCCTTGAGGTGTCAGAGCTGAAGAGTCCTTTGATAGAAGAACTCAGAGGACAGCAGACAGAGAGGGAGAAGTGATGGCTTAAGGAAAGAAACCTAGAGATTATGAAGAATCTTTCTTGAGTCTTCTAAAAGTTGCTAAGCACAGATACATGAAGGAATTTCCTGAAGGCAAAAGCAGAGATAGCAGGATAGAGACAGCAGGATTCACCCGGCATGAGTGCTGTTCGACAGGACATTGGGCAACGTTTCAGAAAAATCTGTTTTATGATGACGGGACAAAATAGTCCTTGGTTAGGTATAGTCGTACCTAACACATTTTGGAAGAAAAACTACAAACTATTTCCAACTAATGTAACCAAATCCCACAGAAAAGTTTCAGAATGTGTGCGGGACCATGAGGCTATGCAGTACCTGACAAGAGCTGCTCACAACGCCTGATGTCTAGGTGCTGGCACAGAAGGACAGGGACCAGGCATGCAAATATATGAAAAAGTATGCCCAAACATGAGGGCAAATCAGCAGAAAATAGTGCTACATTACATTTCATATATGCAGAAGGTTAGACATGTGGAAGATGAAGAAAAGACACCCCCTTCCACTGTTGACAAAGTGAAATGTAGACTAGGTGGGTTTAAGGCAAATTAGGTACTGTGGAGGAAAATATCTCTCAAAGTGAAGACAGTAGCAGAAACTACCCAACATGAAAGAGAGGAAAGAGACAACTGAGAAACCAAAAAGGGCTTCAAGAGGCATCATAGGTATGTAACCAGAGATCCTAGAAGGTCACAGGAGGATGGGAAAAGGAGTACAATATTACAAATTTAACAACAATTAAACACACTCTCCAAAAGATTCAACAAGGCTGAGCTCAAGAAGCATGAAGAAACTGAAAGTTACGTCATAGTCAGATGGATGAGACTCAATGACAAAAGGAAATATTGAAGGCACTGAGGGGATTAAAGACATTACATCAGAGGAGCAACACTAAGGACAATGACAGACTTCTTGTGAGTAAGACGCTATCTTTGAAGAAATGGGGGAAAGTCTGTCAACTGGAGTTGTAACAGCCATCAAAATTACTTCTTAAAAGCAAAAGAAAAATAAAAGTAGTTTTCCAGACACACAAAAGCTGACAAATTCATCATCGTCAAGCTGTGCTATAGATGGATAAAGGAAGTCTTTTGGGTTAAGGGATTGTGTTGGGTCCCATTCTGGATCTCTAGGAGGAAATAAAGACTGGGAGAAATGTTTACATATTGGGGTTGGAGAGATGGCTCAACAGTTAACAGTGCTGGCTGCTCTTCTAAAGAACATTGGTTCAAATCTCAGCACCTACATGACAGCTCACAGATGTAACTTCAGTTTCAGGAGATCTGGCACTCTTGAAAGACATACATGCAGGTAAAACACAAATGCACACAAAATAAAAAGAAATAAATACTTAAGAAATAAAAAAATATTTAGAAAAACCACTGTAAAAAGCTTACATATAATTTAAATCTTTAAAAACCATAGCAGCATAGAATGGAATTTATAAAGCATATAATGTTTTAGAAGATGGGCACAAAGCTAGAAGGGGTAAATTAAATATATACCTGCAAGGTTTTAAGTGCTAAGGGTTGGTAAGATTCTTCTGCTGTCCTTGAAAGGTACAATATCATCTCAAGGTAAATTGTGACAAATTAAATAATTACTATAAACGTGGAAATGGTCATTAAACTAACAAGAAGGAAGCTGTAACTAGGAAACTAGAAAAGGACACAAAGAGGATCTATGAAGATGTAACCTTAGAGGAACTAGGAAAAGGATAAAGAACAGCTGAGGACAAATGGGAAACAGAAGAGTAGCCGGCAAAAATGAAACCAAACCAAACGGGAACTGAACGGAACCGAACCAAACTGAACCGAATTGAACCAAGCCAAGCCAAACCAAGCCAAGCCAAGCCAAACCAAAGCAAACCAAGCTGAACGGAACTGAACTGAACCAAACCGAACCGAACCAAGCCAAGCCAAGCCAAATCAAACCAAATCAAACAAAACAAAGCGTCAGACAAAAGAAGCAGCCAGCCAGGAGTATCACTTGCGCATGTGCTAAGCATCATCATCCAAAGGCAGCAGCTTTTGGTTTGGATTGATGCCCATAAAGAATATATTAAATTGTAAAGAGATAAGAAGGAAATAAGGTAATAAAAAAAAGGGTAACACTAAAAGAAGATGAAACTGGCTGGGCATGATGGCACAAGCCTCAAGTCCACGCACATAGGAAGTGGCGGAAGGTGGTTTGTGAGTTCTAGGACATTCTGTGCTACATGAAATCTTGTTTCAAAAAGAAAAAGAAAGAAAGAAACAGAGAAAAGAAAAGAAGAAGAAAACTAGAGTATCTGTATTTAAATCAAAGTAGGCTTGATGAGATTAAAAAGTCACTTTTAGGGTGCTCTCTAGTACCTGTTTATCCATCTAAAATCAGAACTCCAGGTCTGGCAGGACTAAAAGGGAAACAGACAAATAACCAGGACTGGAAATTTCAATGTCCCCTCTCAATAGTTGACAGAGTAAGTGAGCAAAAATGAGAAACAAGTTAGATATTGGGACAGGTCTGTTAAGCAGCCCAACCCAGTTATACTTATAGAGTGCCGCCTTCAACAGTATTGGACTAGCCTTCCCCGTAGGTGACAGAAGACCTAAGGTGAAGACCGGGATCTGTTCTATGAAATGAGGCTCAATAAAGTTAAAAAAAACATGTGAGTCTTAGGAAAATGATGCCTGACCACAAAGGAAGTGTATGAGAAATAAATAGCATGACGATGTCTTGAAAATCCCTAACGATTGCAAACTATATAGCAGATATAAGGGCACTATCAAGAGGTCTGGAAAGTACTTTGGACCGAAGGAAATGGAGACCATGTGGGATGCTGTTAAAACAGCCTTCCCTTAGAATTAAAGAAATGTCTAAGACCAATGACCTCCATCTTCAGTCTTGAAGAAATGAGGAAAAGAAGAACAAATCAGATTCAAAGTAGCAGGGGAAAAAAACAGAGTGGAAAACAAAGGGAGAAAAACAGTGACACACTACTGCAGAGATGAATAAAATTGACAACCCTCCAGTCAAACTGACCAGGAAGGAAAAACCATCCCCTCATTAACCTGTGTTATTCCCTTATGCCTAATGAGCAGCCTGCATGCATTTCCCAGGCTCAACCAGTCTTTCCTTCCCTGCCATGGTGGACTGTACTCTTGAACTATGAGCTAAAATAAACTCTTTCCCTGATAAGATTTTTTGGCAAGTGTATTTTTATCACAGCAACAGGAGAAAAAAAACAATACTTTTAAAACTCCCTTTTTATTTTATTTTATTTATTTATTTATTTATTTATCTATTTATTTATTTTTAGTTTTTCGAGACAAGGTTTCTCTGTGTGGCCTGTACATTCTTGGAAGACCATAAATAAAGATAATGCGTTAGTATTTCAAGAAGGCCTTGAGTTCTTAATGGCTGCACAAGTTCCCTTCACAGCTTTTCTGTAATTTTCAGTTTTAGCACAAAGAAGATTTACTGCATCTATTGTCCAAACTGTTCATATTGCCACGTGTTCTGCAGATGTGCCTTATTAGTGAACACCGAGTCAGTCTATGAACTGTTCCCAATATGTTATCATACCCGGACCTGGTACATTTGAATCAGTTCATGTCTGGTTTGTATCATCATCAGCTAAAGTTAATAAGAAAATCCATTGGCACCCTATAGTAAATTCATTCATTAATTTTTGCTTAATTAAATCCCATACTCCTATGACCATATTTCGTTGCTGTGTCCTTCTTTTTTCTGTTTAGTTGTACTTATTTGCATTTAGGCATCAGAACTCATGTCCTAGAAATCTCTATACAGGTAGATGAACATAGACGTTTTGAATGTTTTTTTTTTCATTTTGGCTGAAAAACTAGACCAGTGAATTACCGTTTAGGCCCTCTCTGAAGTGCACCTGTCGATCTGTCCCTGTGCTCCACAGGGAGAGTGTGGAGAGCCTGATCCAGAAGCACTCCTACGCCCGGTCGCCCATCCGCACCTACGGAGAGGAGGATGTGCTGGGGGAGGAGAGTCAGACAACTCCAAACCGAGGTGAGACCGTGCAACATGTGGAAGGGCTGGAGACCAGAGCCCTTGGTAGGGAATGCAGGCGGGCTGTTGGTGGGGCATCTGGTCCTCTGGGAACACATGCCAAGCAGTGCCTTCTAGCTTGTTCAGAAGAGGCGGTCTACAATGCTGACCCTCACTATTTTGCTTGAGTGGCTGCTTTGCCTGAGGTGTGTTTTGCTAGTAACAGAATGGACAGCCTTTGAATCAGGGCTGGAGAGGTGGCTTCATTCCGTCTAATTCCCTATGTCTCCGGAAGCAAAGACAGGCAAATCCCTGGGCGCACTGGCTCGCTAGCCTGTCCTACTGTATGAGCTCCAGAATAGTGAGAGACTAGATCTCAAAAGGAGGGGTGGTGGTATCTGATGTTACCCAGTACACGCTATGCATGTGAGTGCACATACACACGAAACACAGAAAGGTAGAGCAAGGTTTCCCTGAGGAGAAAGCTCAGAGAGAAGACACACGAGAAGCAGAGAGAAGGGGAAGCCGGGAGAGAGGCCGGAGGAGGCCCTCTTTGGGGCCTAAGATGTTCACACGGAGAGAGGATCTCTATCATTTTTTATTTGTGCCTAAAATACCAAACAACACAGTTAGTGAAAACGCGGGGCATTTCTTATCACTCAGCGAAAGAAAGCCATGAGCATCACTCAGGTGGGGCATTTAGCATTCCCTCTTGTTCACCTTTCCGGATGCCGATGAAGACTGTCTGTCTGGTTCTCATGGTGGCCTTACTGAGACATATCTAGGTTCCTTTAGAGAGGTGCTGCAGATGTCTGGAGATCTTTAAGGGAGTGAGGTCATATGCCTAGGCAAAGTGTGGCTGTTGCGCTGCTCTGGAATATGCAGGTCACGCAATCAGTTGAGTATTTTTCTGTTTATCACATTTCCCTTTCATGTAGGGTGTAAATGAAGCCTTCTCACAGGGAAAGTTGGATGTACCCACTAGTGAATCTCCTGTTGGTGTGTCCTTTTGAATTGCCAACCTAGCATTTAAAAAGATTAATAGTTTTATTAATTCTTACAGTGTGTTCATCACATTGCCCTTCTCTAAACTCTTGGCAGATTCACCCTCACTGTTTTAACCATTGAACTTTGCGTTCTCTTTTATTTTTATATTTATTTCTTATGTATATGAGTGTCTCGCCTGCATATATGTATATGTACCGTACATGTGCATGTCTGGTGCCTGCAGAGGTCAGAAGAGGGCATCAGGTCTGAGTGAGATGGGAGTTAAAGATGGTGTGAGCTGCCATGTGGGTGCTGGGATTGAACCTGCGTCCCCTGGAAGAGGAGCCAGTGTTCTCAACTGATGAGTCAACTCTCCAACCCCTTCTTAAGAACCAAGTTCAGTTTGTGTTGTTCAACTACTCTTGGTTAGGGGGCATTAGCAATTAAACAAAGCAAAACAAAACTTAGCTTAAGCTGGGTGTGGTGACATGTGCCTTTAATACCAGCACTTGGGAGGCAAAGGCAGGGCAAGATCTCTGGGTGTCTGAGGCCAGCCTGGTCTACAGAGTGAGTTCCAGGACAGCCAGGGCTACATAATAAGACCCTGCCTCAAAACAACAAAAACAGCAATAGCAACAGAAAATAAAGCGATCTTTAGTTCTATATCAGTGTATTGAAGTAGCAACTTGGATCTAATAAGTGTTTTTCTTTCAGGCTCAGCATTTACAACATCTGACAACTTGTCTCTCAGTTCCTGGGTATCATCATCTTCCAGTTTTCCTGGATTTCAACATCCACAACCCCTGACTGCTCTTGGCACCAGCACAGCATCCATAGCGACACCCATCCCTCACCCTATACAGGGGTCTCTGCCACCATACAGCCGCCTGGGAATGCCTCTGACCCCGTCTGCGATTGCCAGCTCCATGCAGGGAAGTGGCCCCACGTTCCCTTCCTTCCACATGCCTAGATACCATCACTACTTCCAGCAGGGGCCCTATGCTGCCATCCAAGGACTACGCCACTCCTCCGCTGTGATGACACCATTTGTATGATTCTCCTGAGAGTGGGGGAAGCTAGATCCAGGATGCGTGAATGGATGTGAAAATCTAGGAGAGGGTTGGGTGGGTGGGATGTGGGGTATTGGAGCAAGGGCTTCTCCACAAAACACAGGACTCATTAGAGAGGAGAGCTGGACTCAGAGAAACCTATTTGTGAGGGAGTGCACCGCGGGCCAGGGTTCATCTGTAGTTGGATCCAGAAGAGAATCAGTGTGAAGGTTAGCCAGCCCACTCCTACAACTAACAGGCTATCAGTTTATGCAGAAAGCTTAGTAATTAAGGCAAAGGAATCTCAAGGTGCACTATTCTGAGTGGTTAGAAGTTCTGTTGATGCAGTACTGTATAAAAATCCATGTGTATAAGTTTCTTTCTGCTTTCAACAGGTTCAAACATCATCCAGAAGGCAATACTATAGAGCGTATTGACGTGACTAACTCAAGTCCATTTCTCCCAGTAGAAAATGAGAGTCAATAGTGAAATGTTTGTAGTGCTGTAGCCCTAAGCATGTTTAGTTTCCTCTTTGGCAGTTTGCTGTGGAAGGGGCGGAGTCGGTGCTAATACATCCTGTGTTGTGAATGACTATGTGGCAATGCCTTTATCAGATTCCTGCCACATCCACAGGCCATGATGCCATGAACTCTGTCTTCAGTTATTTTTTCTCCTTTTTTCTAATAATTCATTTTCTTGCAACAATTCTGCAGTTATGTAGTGAAAAGCATCTATATGCTATTTTAAAGCAGAAAGCTGCATTCTCAACAGGCTGCTGGCATAGCCACTGGGGACCCATGCAGAGCCCGTGCATGGATGGCTAAGGCTCTCTTTTTACACAATAAAAATCTGGTGGCTCTATTCTGAGGGGAGTTTCTCTGCCATGGGGGCCAAAGTCCCCTTCATTTTCACTCTAACATGGGGGGGGGTCTTTGCATAATAAAACACACCCACACAGGGGCAAATTCTGATTTTAAAAAAACGTATAAATTAGCTTTATTGAGGCTGCCATCATTGCTAGGGAAATGCCAATGACAGCTCTTCATAGCTCACCATGCTCTCGTGGATGCTTATGGGCCTGAATGTGCCCTGTATCTGGTTTCTCCTATCCAACTGTGCTACACTCATGGACTTCTTTTCATTTTCCCTGGTCCCTAATATGAAACTGCATGCTGATCCAGTGACTCCCTAGTAGAAACACCAACAGCTCTTATCAGCAAACGAGGGCGTCATCTAGTTCTCGCTGCCTTCTAAAGCTTTCCCTCTATGTGTAAACTAGAGATTACGTTTAACCGCTATATAACCAATATGTTATTTTTTGAGCACTGTGTATCTTAGCCTTTACAGTCAGGGTAACAAATCTGGTATTTTGTAATAGTACATTTCCGTAATTATTAAGGTCATTAGACTTTCCACTTTGAAGACAGTGTGTTCCACTTACAGGATGTGACCGGTTGGCTTCACATAGCTCCTCTGAACTTTATGCATAGTTTCAATTTTATATTTAGTTTTTATTCTACTCTGGACTTACTTAAAAAGTATTGAATATACCCAAAGAGATGGGAAATATCACCCCTAACAGGAGAAGAGCGTTTAGGCATAAATGCAATGTGTTTACCACATCATTCTGCCATTCTTTTTGTATGTTTTACTGTTAGGCTTTTCCATGTGGAATGACTTCGCGGGCCAAGTCCAACCTGTGCAACAAGGCACCACACACACAGCCTGAGTGTGGCATGCTGGCCTTCAACTTTGCACTTGGTATTCTTTACCAAAGTCCGTGGTTTACTTACAAAGAAACGCAAACTGTTAGCAGCACCATTTTAAGCTCCCATGTCACACACCGAAGGCGAATCTAGCTTCTTGTGTGCCTTGTAGTAGCATCCACAGGGATTTGGCTTCCAGACAAAATACAGACATGCACTTCTTTTAAAAACACCTGTTGTGAGCGTGATGTTTAATCTATGCCAATAGAGCTAGGGCAGGGATTGATAATTCATACTTGACTTCTTGCAAAAGCATGGTGGGACAGCATGCTGCTGCTTAAAGCAGGAAAAAACAAAGGCGCCATTTTACAGGGCGATCCTCACCTCTCCTCTCAGCCCCCCGCTGGCTTTGTGCAAAAATTCTAAAGACAGCCTGTGCCTACTTTTTCTTTTCCATGAGAATGAAAGCATTGTTTTAACACTGCTTTTGTAGTTTTCCCAATCTGTATGCCTCACAGCAGGCTTGTGCTTTTAAAAAAAATTGCTGTTAAATATGATCTTTTGCCAGTATTTCCTGACCTTATAATTTTGCTTGTAGTTAGGGAATATGAGAATGGTACTGAGGGAAAATACATGATGGACAGAAAAGTGGGTTCTTGGAAAAGTTCCCCCTAAACTTCTTAACTAGGTGTTTCTCCTGTTGGTACTACATGTATGAGACAGAACCCTCCCAAGGGAAATGCGTTTGGAATATATTCACTGTATAAGTCTACGCCTCTTCCAGCGCACACCCTGTGCAGCAGACTTGGGCTGTGAACTCTGTATTTCAACTGGAAAAGTTAAAGTTAAAGTTGGAGGTCGTCTTATACACTGGGAAAAATACAGTAATCCTTAGGGAGTTCACAATTTAAAATTCCAATGTCTGTGCCACCAAAATTGACGGCAAGTATTAGATATTAATGAATTGAATAATAATAACCAAGACTTAAAATACATTTGGAATAAATTCAGGGCTTCCTCTTTATGGATTATTACATTATAAAGAAGTATGGCCAAACACAATGCTGCTGAAGAGGCCTGGCCAGGCTTGCTGTACTGAGCTCTAATGGATTTGCTCATAACTCAGTGTCTGGTTCTGACTTATACTTGGGTTTTAAGATGCACCTCAACAATTGTAGGTGCCCATTCCTTATTCAGTGACTTATCCCACCCTCTTCCCATCACTACAGTTCATGTAGAAACACATCCAGTTGTATCTGACATAGCAACAGTTGCTAGGTAACATTGTCTGTCTCGGAGGCTTTCTGCTCCACTGCTGGCGTTGTCAGCTCCACTGTTGGCATTGCCAGCTTATCTGGCAAGCACTATCAGCATCCATAGTCAGTGGATACAGAGAAGCCTCCCCATAGGGATTCATCATCAAGCAGAAACCATGCGTAAGAGCTGTACTGACTTCTGGGGCACTCTAAGATCTTACCTCCCCAAGCACTGACCAAATGTCTGCCCTTTAGCTTCTCCAGATACAGCTGTGCCCTCCACAAATAAGGCAATAAAAAGAAAAAGAATCCTTTACAAATTCAAGGGATCTTCTCAGTAGTGAAACCTAATCTAACACTGCCTGTGCCCATTTCCTCTCTATTTCAGGTGAACTTTCCAAGCTAAAGCCTGATTATATTGAAAAAATGACTTAGAAATCAAATGTATGGGGTGGAGGTCAGGGGTTCTTCCCAGTCTGTTAGAAAGGCAGGTAAGCTCAGTGGTGGCTTAGTCACTAATGAGCCGGCTAACATACTGCATTAAAACACACATGTTTTTATTCAACATTATGCAAAGTAAGAAAAACTACTTCCATTGTTAATTGGACAAGAGATTGATAATTCTTACAAACAAAGCAATACTCACGCTGATGTAGCAGGAGACAAAAGACAAAACATTTAGCCTGCTCCTCTAGAGAGTTACTGAGGGAAAAATGGGTTTTATATACATTTTTATATTGTGTTAGAATGAAAGCCATTGCTGTAAATAAGCAAAGGGATGGTTACAAACTTTTAAAACTTTAAGGAAGTGGAAAAACCCTTTTGTCAAGGCTTACTATTCTATACCAGTTATAAGATACCAAAACCCTTATCTTTCCTTTGCAAGCTTAGATATAGAAAAGCTCATTTATAAGTATTTGATGAGCTAATTATCCATAAGTATTTTCTAGCTTTCTTTATCTGCCTTTCTCTTCCTCTCATATGATTTCTTGCTCTTTTAAAGAAAGTGTCCTGTAAGGAAAGTGTGTGTGTGTGTGTGTGTGTGTGTGTGTGTGTGTGTATGTGTGTGTATTTGGACAAAAGATACAAGTTGTTGTATTTTACTTTACTTCTCGCACAAATATCATATTTAGTTGCTTTTTTAAAAAATTAGAAATCTTAAAAGGCTATTTGTTCAATTATGGAATTCTGCAACACCTGTTAAGTAGACTCTGTCATGGTCCTCTTGTTTGCTGTGTCTTCATTTGCTTAATGAATTGCGTGGAAAAGTCACTGTAATGCAGTGTGTTGGGTGGGGGAAGGGTATGGGAAATGTTTTATGGGGAAAAAATTATAAGCCTAATACTATGAAGCAACATCTAATGAAGTTCTGTTTAAGTGCAATATATTTATTTCTGCCAGAAATGTATTATCAACCTTATGTAATATTTGAAGCATAACATGTTATTTGTAAGCAGCTAAAAAATTATATATTATCCTGAATTGTACAGAAGGAGGACTGCGTGGGCCCTAGTTTCTTTTGTTAAGAATGGTGTGGTCTTCATTTGCACATACTGACACTGTTTGTTATCCACACACTGTGACTTTTGGTGACTGTTGTCTCTCCTGATAAAAAGAGAAGGATTAGATGACACGAGCTCAACTGGGTGTTCGCAGGTAGGGCTCTGGGTTGTGATGCAGGGCTGTGGCATTGTTGTTTAAGGAAGACTACCCTCATAGCCACGCCCTTCTCTCTTCCCAGCACTCGGTTCTCGTCTTCCATCCACTGAAACCCCCCAGGAAAACATGATGTTATGTTTCTTATACCAATTGATCCTAAAATTGAGTCAATGTGGTGTACACACTCCTGCTTTATCTAAGCACTGGTGTATGTAGTGATGTTACAGCAATAGTGCCTACCAAAGTAGGATTAGCCAAACTCAGGGTTTCAGGCATCTTTACACGGTAGCTCTTCAGAATGTGTGGTGTTATTATAACTTCTGCTTGCAAACGTCTCCTCATTTCTGTGTATGCTGAATCACGATTTAAAAAAAAAAGTCTTATTTGGAAGAATTTCACACTTAAGAGTGCAAGTATAAGAAACCATGGATGTTCTTTATTCAGCTTCACCAATTCTTAGCCATGAGCTCTGTTGTTTTGTCACACGTGCACTGAGTGGCACATGAGTTTTGTCACATGTGCACTGAGTGAGTGGCACATACTCATGTGAGCAGATGTGCACAAAGCAGAAACTGCCTTCTGAACTGACGGAGAGCATGTCGAACCTATGGCCTGTTTCCCAAAATAATTAAAAGCATCATTTTTAAAAAAAAATCGCCATCGCACTTTTGACAGCTGCAAGAAATCTAAAATGATCTTTCATCTGTATTATAATTTTGTATATTTTCTTTCAATAGAGAGTTGCTTCAGGATGGCTCCTCAGCCTGTTTGGCTGCTTCATGACAGGAGTGTCCCGATTTCTCAGAGATTTTTAACATTTCTATCTTTAATTGCTTTGATGCTCCACTGGTCCAGGTTTGATCACTAAGTTCTTTTCTTGTATTGATAGCATTTTTTTTTAAAAAAAGCATTCTTCAGTTCCTGGTACAAGGAGCTATTTTAGGTTTATTTTATACTTTCTTTGCTGTTCTTTCATAGAAGGATCCCAGGCTCCTTTTAGCAGGGAAGGGCATTAGAAACTAAATTCGGGTAGTAGATGTACTCATGGTGGTATGTTTAAGAAAAAAGACTCACATTGTCAATATGTCAATTCACAACTTTGAGCAATAGTTTCAGTACAGTTCCACTCAAAGCCCCAGCAAGTGCTTTGCTTATGTTCTATATAGAAAAGGGACAAGCTACATACAGCCTACTCAGTAGTGGTGACACAGGACTAGACATGCCTCATTTTAAAACTCACTATGACGTTAGTCTTTAAAAAGTGACTAGATAACAGCGACAGGATAGAGGGCCGTGCTGCACACCTATGCAATGTAAATCACATTTCTACCTCATTAACCAAGAAGCAAAGACAATTCAGTGGAGAGGAGTCCTTCAGCACTGCTCCTGGAATAGTGTAATATACATTGCAAAACAGTGAGTTTAGACATACACCTTACATCTATAAAAAATAAATCAAATGTTGTACCGAAACGTAAACTACAACACTCGAAAACAAGTTACAAGATAACAAGAGAAAAATCTAGGTGTTTTAGTTAGCTTTCTATTGTGTCGATAAAACAGCAACTTGAGCAAAAGCAGCTTGAGGAGAAAAAGGTTCATTTCATCCTTCAGTTTGTGGTTCACCATACAGGGAACTCAGGGCAGGAACCTGCAGGCAGGAAATGAAGACGAAGCCAGAGAGGGGTGCTGCTCATTGATTGACTTGCTCCCTGTGGCTTGCTGCTGCCTTGTAGTTTTGCTTTTGTTTGTTTCAGTGTTTTATAATACAGCACCAAATGTGTGACTTTTTTACCCAACAAGGTAATCTAATGGACTGTGCTAAAATGAAACCTGCTTGGACTCAGGAGGTGCTCATTGGGTAAAGTGCTTGCTGCACAAAGTTTGAGGACTGGACTTTGCACCTCCCGATCCCACGAAATGCCGAGGAGCCATGAGGTCACCTGCGATTCAGCCATCATCCAGTGACCAAGCTGGCAGCTAGACTAGCCAAACCAGAGAGCTCAGACATCAAGTGAGAGAGCCCACCTCAATATACGAGGCAGACAGTAATGGAGAAAGACACTTTATGCTATCCTTGGGTCCCACATGTGTGTGTACCACAAGTATACCCATCTTTCATATGCACTCGCATGCCTACATGTGCTCACACAATGCATATCAGACACATGTATGGACAAAAAACGAAAACCCTTTTTAAAAAATGATAGACAATAATAAAAGAAAGAAAATGGTGGGCACAGACTGGAACTAAAAATTTCAAAACATAAATGTGATAAAAGGTTTTCATTCATAGTAATAAAGACATTTTCAATTGCAACAGAAATAGGCAAGCAAACTAATAAAATAAGGGCAAACATCTGAATAAATACACATACATTTTCTAAGAAGATATTGGAATAGAAAATAAACAAATGGAAAGGTATGCAGCAATACATGTGATTGGTGGATCATACATTAAAAAACAACTTAAGCATGTCTGTAATCCCAGCACTGAGGGAGTCAGAGGCAGTTGGATCTCTGTGAGTTCGAGACCATCCTGCTCTACAAAGAGAGTCCAAGATAGGCAAGGATACACAGAGAAATCCTGTCTCGAAAACCCAAAACCAAATGAAAGCAAAAGCAACCAACCAACCAAACAACAAACAAACAACAAACAACAAACAAACAAACAAACAAAACTGCCATCAGAAACTGGACATCAGAAACAATGCCAAGCTCTAGTAATGTTCATCTATTATGGATACTGAGAGAAAAGACTCCTGTTTGTTTCTGGGGGAAATAAAAATGGTCCAGACATAATGATAGTTTGCCATTTTTGTACAAAGCTAGTATCCTGCTATTATATGAGCATTATGCTTTTTTAGCTAGTACCCAAATGATCTGGTCCTATGTCATACAGAAGTTTTCGTGTGAACTTATAACAGCTCTTTTCATAATTATCAAATCTTGGAAACAATCAAAATGTTCTTCAACTGGTGAATCGATGGGCACATATGGCACAGCCATCACCCATACAATGCACTATTACTACTCAGTGAGAAAAAGAGATGTGCCAGGCTGGGGAATAGCTTAGCTGTGGGGCACTGGCCCATCGCACACAAGGCTGCGAGTAGATCCTCAGCAATGTGGCAAGAAAGGAGGCCCTAAGAGAAAGAGAGGAAGAGGTAGAAGAACAAGTGAAAGAGAAGAAAGAGAAGAATTAGAGGAGAAACACTGTCAAGCTGGGAGAAGACACGGAGGAACCGGAAGTGCTTTTTGCTAAGCGGAAGGGTACCGAGAAAGGGCTGCACACTGCAGGGCTCCAGCCACGCAACCACAAGGAATATTACCACCCTGTAGGCATAACAATACCTCCTAAGTTTGGGGAGGACTAAACAGATCCAAACAATTCTGTCATAATACTCTAATGGTGAGTTTGAGAGATTATGCATTTGTCAAAACACACGGGACTGGACAAGTGTAAGAACGAACTACACAGCCAACTAGAGACCGGTGACTAAGTGCACGTCTATATTGACTCATCAGTTACAATACACGAGCTATACGAATCCAAGATGCCAGTAACAGATCGATCTATGCGGAAGGCTGGCAGAAAAGGAGCTACAGGAACTCTGCTTCTGAAAAATTTTCCTGTGAACCTGCAACTTTCCTAAAAAATAAAATCTGTTAGCAGGGCAACAGCATGAGGTTACTGCATGTCACTGGGATAGTCGTGCTCACAAGGATGGATAATACCCGGCCTGAGCAAGGATGTGGGGAAACAGCACCACCCCCTCGGGGATCCATGGTGGCCATGGAGGATGGTGTGGCCATTTTAGAAAATATCTGGCTGTTCACATAAAGGCTAGACATGAAGTTATCAGATGACCCAGAAATTTTAAAAGGTCTGCTCTCTTGGTTCATTTTCTGTTATTACAACAAAGTACCTGGATCCGGGCAACTTTTACACAAAGAAGGTTGGTTATTTGACATGGTTTTGGTGCCTGCCAATGGCATGGTGGGCATTTGTAAAAGCTCCACTCAGTTGTCCAAACACAGCAGAGAGATGGAAAGAGAAATAGCCATGTCCAGGAAGAATTCATGGAAGTCACCGTTGCTTTGGTGTGTCTGAGCCAGGCACACACACTTCAGTAAGAATATACAATCTGGGATTGGGAAGATGCCTCAGCAGTTTTAGCAATTTAAAATTATGTATTTGTCTTGGGGGATGAGTGAATATCTATATGGCAGATGGACTCCGCTGTCCCAAGCAAGAGTCCTGTGGCCTTGGCCTGCAGTAGCTAACCTGGCCTGCAAGTGGTTGGTGTGGATCTCCAGCAGGATCATTGAGAGCACTTTGGAGGCGAACTGCTACAAGTGTCTGGGAGGGCATTTCCGGAAAGGGTTAACTGGAGGAGGAAGACAGTACCAGCTCAAAATCTGGGGTCCAGATGGCCATCTGCACCCCCTTTTCTGTTTATGGGTACTGATGTGAGTAAGCACTGACCTGGCCACTTGCTCTGGGACTCACAGAGACACTTGGCTTCGGGCCTTGCTTGCACAAGATCCCTCAAACTGAGAGCCAAAGTAAGCCTCCGCTTCCTAATTTCAGAGAGGCACCTGGAAAGGCACGTCTGTAACTTCTCAGAGAAACACATAGGTGTTCTTGCAGATACCCACGTTCAAAGACAGTTTTTAGTAGAGACAATGTGTGGAAGGAAATCTTCTTATAGAAAAACAAACTAATTTGAAATAACGGCCTTCCAGAAGTGCACACGTGCCAGCACCAAAGTGCGTAGCTGAGCCCAGAGGTTCTCAGATTAGAGCCAGGCTCAGTTGTACCTAAGACCTTTGGATTAAAAAAAAAAAAATTGTAACACGTTACTAAACAAAGAGATTGATTCTTAATCTTTGAACCTGGAGGCAGTCTCTTACAAGGAGATAACTGAATGAGATAACTAAATGATACTGTCCTGGAATTTTAGAATGACATTCAACCACAGTTCACACAGTTGTGAGGTACTAAGAAATTTGTTGCCATCTTTGTGAATTAACTAATTCTGAAAAATTTCAAAATCTTTTTTCTGCGTCTAATGAGAAGATCATGCAGGTTTGTTTGCTTTTTTGTTTTTGTTTTTGTTTTTTGTCTTCTAGTCTGTTGATGTGGTGCGTTACATTTGTTGACTTACATACCTTGAACCATCCCTGCATCTCTGGGGAGAATACAACATGAGCATGGTGAGTAACCATTTAAGAAACATTTATTTAATACAAATGAATGTTTAGGCATGGTAGATCCTCTGGAACTAGAGTTACAGTTGCAAGCTGCCATACGGGTACTGGGAACATATTTCAGGTCCTCTGGAAGATCAGCCAATGTTCTGAGCCATCTCTCCATCCTCAGAGTAGAAAATATTTTTTTATGTGTTATTGAATTCACTTTACAAGTATTTTATTCAAGAATTTTTGCATCTCTGTCCATAAAAGATAATGGTCTATAATCATTTTTTTCTCGAGTCTTTATGTGGCTTTGGTATCAGGATAATTGTGGCTTCAACAAAAGAATTAGGAAATGTTATTTCTGTTTCTATTTTAAAGAATAATGTGAGGAATATTGGCGCTAGTTCTTTGTTTATGGTCTGGCAAAAATCTGTGCTGAATCCATCTGGTCCTGGCCTTTTTTGTTGGGAGTTTTTTTTTTTTTCCAACTCAATTCAATTTTATGTAAATAGATGCTTGCTGGCGTATATATCCGCTCACCACGTGTGTGCCTGGTGCTCCAGAGGTTGGAAGGGTGCACTGGATCTCCTGGAACTGGGGTTACAACAGGTGTGAGCTGCCACTCAGGTGCTGGGAATCAAGCACTGATTCTCAGGAAGATTAACCAGTACCCACAACTACGAGGTACTACCTCCCCATCCCCTGCCTGGGAGATTTTAAACTATTGCTTCTATTTTACTATGAGCTATGAGTTAGTGAAAAATGTCTGTTTCATCTTCATTTAATGTTGGTAGGTCATATATACCAAGAAAATTATCCATATCTCTTAGGTTTTCCAGTTTGATGAAATGCCACAAAACCGTCTGTGATTGATGCCTGCTGGAAATGCCACACTCCAGGGCAGGCCCCATGCACAGGAGTTATTGACTAACGCAAAATGGAATTTTTGTGGGCCTTTCTTTTTGTTTTGTCTGGGTAATTTTTGTCTTGTTTTGTTCTGTTTCCCTTTAGTTTCTTTTTTTCTTTTCCCTTTTTCTTTTCTTTTCTTTTCCTTTTTTCTTTTTCTTTTCTTTTCCTTTTTCCTTTTTCCTTTTTCTTTTTCTTTTTTTTTTTTGTGTGAAAGAACATGAAGCTGGGTGAGTAGGGGGGTGGAGAAGACCTGGGAAGGAAAATAACATAATCAAAATATATTGTATGGAAAATTAAAAATAAATAAAAAGGTAACTAAAAAGGAAGAAGCACCTTCACATATAAGAAACTGTAAAAGACATGAACTCTGGTGCCCCATATTTGACCATGTCCCCTGGATGGGGAGACCTGGTGGCACTCAGAGGAAGGATAGCAGGCTACCAAGAAGAGACTTGATACCCTATGAGCATATACAGGGGGAGGAGGTCCCCTTCAGGCACAGTCATAGGGGAGGGGAATAGGGTGAAAGTGGGAGGGAGGGAGGAATGGGAAGATATAATGGGAAGATACAATCGAGATGTAATATGAATGAATTAATAAATAATAAAAAATAAAAGGAAAAAAGAAACTGTGAAAGAACATGAACAAAATCCTACCTTTTTTGTATAAGAATATTAATTTATGTGAAACCAGTTGTTTAAAATGTAGAAAGCTTACAAACTTTTCAGAATTGTGGTGACTGAACTGTCCATATGCTTTGCTTCATATAACCAGGATTGATGTAAATGGAACTTAACTGATTAAATTTGTGTTTGTGCATTTGTTATGCAGTGAAATTGCCTTTATTTGGTGTTACATTTGGAGTTTTTCTAAGTTTCATGTTTGGTGCACTGATCTATCACAAGGCTGCGATTTGTTTTTCATTTTTTCCACATTAAAGTTTGTTCCCTCAGACAAGATGGCATGATCTTCTAATCCCAGGACCTGAGACGCAGAGACAGGAGGGTCACCAACAGGTGTGAGCTGATCTGGAAGTAGTTGTTTAGACAAGGACTACAGAAACATTTACTTGACTAATCAAAAAACAAAAGAAAACAAAAAACAAAAGAAAACAAAAACAAAAAACAAAAAGCAACAACAAAAAACCAAACAACCCCCCAAAACACTTTATTTTAAAATATATTTTATTAATTTATTCATATTACATCTGAATTGTTATCCCATCCCTTGTATCCTCCCATTCCTCCCTCCCTCCCATTTTCCCATTACTCCCCTCCCCTATGATTGTGACTGAGGGGGACCTCCTCCCCCTGTATATGATCATAGGGTATCAAGTCTCTTCTTGGTAGCCTGATATCCTTCCTCTGAGTGCCACCATGCCTCCCTATCTAGGGGACATGGTCAAATATGGGGCACCAGAGTTCATGTGAAAGTCAGACCCCACTCTCCACTCAACTGTGGAGAATGTTCTGTCCATTGGCTAGATATGTGTAGGGATTCGAAGTTTACTGCATGTATTGTCCTTGGCTGGTGCCATAGTTTGAGCAGGACCCCTGGGCCCAGATCCGCCTGTCATAATGTTCTTTTTGTGAAAAACAAAACAAAACAACAACAACAAAAACCACTTTAAAATGCTGGTCATTGTTGCCATCTGCTGGTTACACTGCTTAGTTGAATTTTTTTTTTCATTAAAAGTACAAAATTTCTTATTGATGACTTTATTCACAATACCTAGGAAATGGAAACAACCTAAATGTCTTTAAACTGAAGACTAGACAATAAAAATGTAACCCTATGAAGTTTTATTCTTATATGAATAGAAATGAAATATTGAAAACGTCACATACCCAGATGGAAGTAGAAAATTACGAGGATTCCAATGCCCAGATGTTAGTATATACACTGGGGCAACTGCAAAAACCAAGAAAGTAAAAAGGGGTATTGATTGGAGGAGCAATAGAGAGGGGAACAGCAGAGGACAAGTGATCTGATGGGGGAAATTGGGAATGGGGGGGCTTTGATTAAAGGGGGAAATAAGAGAGAGAGGAGGGTAAAATAACAGTAATGATAGCCAAAGAAGTCATAAGGAATCATACTATAAATATCAGCCTCAAATGCCTATAATATAGGTAAATTGGCATAAAAATAAACATATATGGTTTAAATGGAAATTTTCCATCTGGGCTGACAATGTTCTCTTCAATGATCAAAGACCATCTATGAAGAACCCAAATACCAGGCATGAGAAGCCTTCTAGGGGCTAGAGGGATGGCTCAGAGGTTAAGCACACTGTCTGTTCTCCCAAAGGTCTTGAGTTCAATTCCCAGCAACCACACGGTGGCTCAAAACCACCTATAATGAGATCTGGTGCCCTCTTCTGGCCTGAAGGTATACAAGTGGCCATAACATGGTATAAATAATAAACAAATAAATCTTAAAAGAAAAGAAAAGGAACCTTCTAATGCATTGTGGGTAGGGATGCCCAAGACAGCTCCTAGAGGCTGTTGCTATTGCCCTTGCTTGTGCCCCAGAGGTGGAAGAGATGTCCCTATTACTGAACACACTGTGCACTTTAGAGAGCCCCAGAGCTGGAAATGTCCTGAAAACTTTCTCCCTGAGGACCAGCTTTCATGGTCGCATAAGGTGCCATGTAATCTTCCAAAGAAGGGAAGCAACCTATAGTCCCACTCATCTATGATATCCATGAACCACATGCACCTTAATGACAACCAGATTGTCTTTAATCAGGTGTAAGATCTGCTGGTCCTGGAAACATAGCCGAATACCCAGGACTAGTGACGTCATGGATCTTGGAGGCGCTCACAACAAGGACTTCACAAAATCAGCAAAATCCCTAACTCTAATTACTTGTCCTTATACCCACAGAGAAGTGTAGTCCTCACCCCCTCATCAAGGAAACTTCTCTTTGCCATGGAGACCATTACAAAAACCCTCAGCCAATCAGAATGAAGAGTTGAGGAGCTCAGCCCCAAAGGGTACATCTACAAAGCACCTCCCTGATCAGGAGTCATTGGGGAAAAGGGGGGCAGAACAATTGTAAGAGTTAGAGGAACAGGAAACTTGCCACAAGAAGCCACACTCCAAAACTACCACCAATGTTACTACCTAAACATGAGCCGAACAAGAACAAGAACAGCAATAGATACGGCAAACTGGACAGGACAAAGACCAAGATGCCTCGATCCTACAGAAAGAGCTGCAGCCAACTAAGGAGAGAGCACACCGGTGCCATACTGTCATCCTTGAAAACACACACACAGTATTACATAAACTGAACAGGTTGTACCTATTTATTTAGGAACATATACATAAGTGTACATATACATATATATATATAAGTGTATATATATATATATCACAAATATTAATGAAAAATAGGCCATAATTTTTTTTACTTTAAAATGAATTATTTTTGTGTCATGTTGCCTGGAATTGGAGTTAGAGATGAATGCGAGCTATCATTTGGTTACGAGGAACAGGACCCAGGTCCTCTGCAAGAACAGCAAGCGCTCTTAAATCTCTGATCCATCTCTCCAGCTCCCTGCTCTCTACACAGCAAGGCTTTGCATCCCAAAGAGAGCAAAGAGGGATACTGGAAGGGTTTGGAGGGAGGAAAGGGAAGGGGAAATGTGATTATCAATCTACAAAGCATTTGAAAGTTGGTTTAACCAAAAGGGGGGGGGGCACACAGACACGTTTTAGACATATAACTGGATAAGTCACCTTTATGTAAGAGAGATTATATTCTAAGACATGTTTGTGGTGTTTGAAGGAGAATGACGACTGTAGGTTGATATGTTTGAATGCTCGTTTGCCAGTTGCTAGAACTGTTTGGGAAAGATTTCTAAGTGTGGGTTGTTGGAGGAGGTGTGGCCTTGCTGGGGGAGGTGTGCTACTGGGGGCAGGGTGAGCTTTGAGACTTCAAAAGCCTCTGCCATTCTGGTTGGCCGTGTCTCTGCCTTGTGGTCACTTTCTCAGCGAATGCTCCAGGTCTCCAGCCACGCCCTCCCACCATGATGGCCATGGGTTCCGTTACCATCTGTAACCATGAACACCAGATTAAATGCATCCTTTTGTAAATTGCCTCAATGATCATGTTTTCTTAAGGCAATAGAAAAGTAACAAAGACAGAAGTTGGTACCAATGAGTGCTGTACTGCTGTGGCAGGGCTGACCATGCTGGGTTTTGGAACTTTGGGGACTTTGGACAAGGAAAGCAGTTGAACTCTGTGGGTTGGGCTGAGCAGTTCATCCGAGTAGAGGCTAGGAAGACAGTGGTGCTGGGAACAGTGTGAACTGTGGAGGCCCCAGTTCAAGAGGTTTCAGCTGGGAACAATATTAGCCACTTGGTTGCTAAATCTATTCTTGTGATATTTTGGCAAAGAAAGTGGCTGATTTCTCCCTTGTGCTAGGAATTTGCCTGAAGCTGAAGTTGAAGAGTTTTGGACTAATTTTAAGACAGTTCTCCTAAATTGTGACAAGTTGACATTAAAACCAAACATAATACTATATTTTGGACTGGATAAGAAAACATATCATGCTTATTTTTCTTTTAGAAAAACAGGAAATAGCATCTTATTTCCTATCATCGCTAACTATTCACTCAAAATGAGTTAATGGCTCCAATACTGCATGGCATGGTTAATCCTGCAACTTAGTGCTTGATGTTGAGACTATTTCTACATTTTCATTGACAATAAATAATAGCACAATGAATATCTGCATAAAATTTTAAAGGGTGAAAGAAACTATATTTTATTTTCAAGGGATGGAACATAGGTAAAATGATGCTTCTGCAGGCAGTTGGAAAGAAAGTACAGGGAGAGTTAATGAATTAAGAAGAGGTAATCCCCACATTCCCCCTATTGTTGCAAAATGCAGAATTAAAATGCTCACATTAAAAATAAGGCCTTCCAATTTGACCTTCTGTAATCTTTTAAGATTTTTTTTTCCCACTTGAACATAGTGACAAAACTTGTAATCCCAGGATTAGGGAGGGTGAGAAGGAAGGAGTTCAAGACCAGTCTGGACTACATAGTAAAAGGTTGTCTCACATAAACGTGTGTGTGTGTGTGTGTGTGTGTGTGTGTGTGTGTGTGTGTGTGTGTGTGTATGTGTGTGTAACAACAATATCTTGTATTTTTAAACTCAAAGTTGAACAGACAAAATTGACAACCTGTTCAATTGCGAGCAAATTTCTATATTCCTGCACTTCCTATTTCCTATGCACTGAGTACTAAAACATCTTAAGCAGCACAGAGTCCCAGGAATGCAGAAACGCCTCTTGAGAAAAATCTTATAAAACAAAAAAATTAAATAGCAACAGCATTTACTTGTTTTGACTGTGTTGAATTTAGATTACTGAGCAGATGAATAGAACTGCCAGTGAGCACTCTAAATTTAAGAAAAGCATAATTGATGTGGACTAGAGAAAAGGGCTAGGGCTAGAAGAGAGAATTCAAATCGGCAAAAGACAGGAAAAACCATGGGACGAGGTGTGTGTGTGTGTGTGTGTGTGTGTGTGTGTGTGTGTGTGTGTGTGTGTAAGAGAGAGAGAGAGAGAGAGAGAGAGAGAGAGAGAGAGAGAGAGAGAGAGAGAGAGAGAGAGAGAGAGAGAGAGAGAGAGAGAGAGAGAGAGAGAGAGAGAGAGAGCAAGCATACAGTATGGTTTTCCTGGTGTAGACCTCACTTGCAACCACTGAAGATGTATCCTGAGAAGTGGAAATTAAAGTCGAAAAGGTAGACTGGGAAATATTACTGAAAGTATTGACCAATAAACAAATGTTTTTAAGCTCTGAGGGATATGGGGGAGCCTTGAGCCTTTCCAAGCAGTATTCGCATGAAGACAAACTTGGTCAGCGCCGCGTGTTAGGGGACTCAATGACGTCCTAAAACGGATGGAGATGAAGTGGTATGGACTCCAGCCTTACAGACTGACTTGAGACCCAAAATATGGTGGTAGTCTTTCTAGCCCTGTGAGGCCAGGGCTGCCTTTCTTTGGTTCAGAGCGGTTTCTTTCTTGTACCTTTCTCTCAGCCAGAAGCTGAGCTTCACTTAAGGACTGAGTTCTGTCCTGCGGGGGGCGGGGGGGGGGGTGGAACCGCAGTGAACTCCAAAGCCTAGGCCCTGAGGCAGGCTACACCACTCGCAAGTCCTGCTCGCGTGCGCGCGGGCCGCACGTGGACAGCGCAAGGCTTCCTGGACCATCCTTGTTTCCCGGTCGCTATGACGACGAGGCTGCCGGCAACGGGCGGCGGGGGGCTGGTCGTTGAGGCTGCCAAGTGAGTCCGGCCCGGCCCCCGGACCTCGCCCTGCGGTGAGCCAGCTCCATCTACCTGAACGAGGGCTATGAGAAGATGGTGGGGCCTACAAGGAGTAAGCTCAGGGAAGCTAGCCCCAACGCGCGGCAGTCCTCCCGCACCACGCAGGCTACGCGGAGGCGGGGCGCAGGGACAGTGGAGCCCCAGCTGGAGCGCGGCGCGTCCCAGGAGAGACCCAAGCGGTCCCTGCTGCAGCCTTCCGTCCTTGGCTGCAGGAACCTTGCCGGGGGCGCCCGCAGCTACGCACAGCGAAGGCTCCGAAATCTGAACGCGCAACATTACTTTCAGCTGGAAGAGATCACCAAGCTCCTCCTCCTCGGCCGCTTCCAAATCCTCCATGCTCTTCTGGACCAGTTGCGCGAAAAGGTGCAGGCACTGCAGATGAACCGCTTCCCCCACAGGACCCTCTTTGGCTTAGGTGAGGAGAGCCTGCTCAGAGTACTCCAGTATGGGCCAGGAAGGATGTTCCTCCAAGCCTAGAGACTTGAAGGGTTTTCTTGGGACTTGGAAGTTTGGTCCACAGTGTTGGAAGAGTTGATGGCCGGATCTGAGAATCACGTGCCAGGAATTCTCAGCCTTCCAGTTCCTGTTTTAACCCAGTTTTTAGTTTTCTGATTTAGTTGTTATCTGCATGCTAACAAGAAGTTACCTGAATCAGAGCAGCCAGTTAACACAGTGTGTAGAACTGGTTGTCTTCCTTCTGGACAAAGCTATGTTTCTTTGTGTTTTAAATAAAAGTATCTTTGCTGAGATCACTAAGTGGAAGAAGGGGAATAGTAGACAGTGTATCACCCCTGCTGATATTTACGTCCATCTTCCTGAGCTTTAGCTACTGCAGCCCAGGAGTGTTTCTGTGTAAGCACATCCTCGATTTATAGCTCTAACTCTCTGCAGCTTTTGAGGCAACTTAAATGTTGCTGCTGTCTGGTATTTGAGCTCAGAGCTTTGGCAGACTAGCTGCTGGTATAAACTGAGCCATAAACACTCCAATACAGGTTATTGGAGTCTCTTCCTACCACATGGTATTTGGCTGCTGATGTAAAAAAATAAGACGAGTTGCCCCCACTGAAGTGCTAATAACAGTAATTAAGCAATAATTGAAATTCGTATTTAGATTTCCATCGGATGTCTATGCCAACATGCCCATGCCGCGTGCACAATCAACAAGTCCATGCTCCAGTGTACTGAAGTGGGGTACAAGGGAGTTACCCCCGAGCAGAAGGAAGTGGGATGCTATATCAGAGAGGACTTTTAGAACCTGGGTTCTAGCAAAGGGCTCATGTTTGGCTTTGTGGAGCTGAAAAGTGTGTGTGTGTGTGTGTGTGTGTGTGTGTGTGTGTGTGTGTGTGTGTGTGATGCTGACATGATGGCAAGATTCAGGTCCTAACAGTAAGACAGCATGGTGTGAAAACAAAATTAGGATGAAAGGAAAGACATGAAGAGTAGTAGGAGGAGGCTAATGGGGGCATCGTCATAGAGTTCAGCTCAGTGCTGGGTGGGAGGCATTTGAACTCTTTCTGTGTGAACGCATGGATTATTTTCTTTCTTTTTAAATTGCTTTTTAATTTTTTGGATTTTAATAAAATTACATCATTGTGCCCCCCTCTTTCATCTCCCCCTAATCCTCTCATGCATTCCCCTTGCTCTCCTCCAAATTCACGATCTTTCTTTTTAAATGTTGTTACACACACACACACACACACACACACACACACACACATACACACAGAGACACACCCCTCACACCCCTAAGTACATAAATGCGCCCTTCTTAGTCCATATTGTGTAATGTTACTCGTATGTATATGTTTTCAGAGCTGAATATTTTTTACTAGAAAAGCAGTTGGTGTGCTTTCCCTGGAAAGGCTGTTGGGTTTTTAAAAAGTTCTTTATAAAATATTATAACAAAGTGTTCCATTTATATATAAATAATGTTATATATAAAAATGAATTATATATATTTAAATAATTTTAGTTCTTTTATAAAGATATATATATATATATATATATATATATATATATATATATATATATATATATATATTTAAAACATGAATTGTTCAGGGTAAAGAGAACCATCCATGGCATTTGGTAGCTATGTGATGCTGGCAATGAGTCACTTTTTCTTTAAACCTTAACAAGCTGCTTGATGAGAGTGTGCTTTTGAGATCGTGTGGCTTGAAGTATATACTGTGGACTGGAGATGGACGGAGAGAGAATATGGAAAATTCCTGCTAGGACCAGGCTTCAGTGGTGTACATAATAGCAGCAGAATAGGATGGAGAGGAGAGGCGGGTGGAGAAGGCAGCTGCTGAGATTGCAGAGGAGGCCAGAGAGGCAGCAGGGGAATGAGGATAACGACTTGGGCATTATCCTCATCTGTGTGGAAGTTGAAGCGTCAGATGGCAGAGAGATATCCAAGGCAAACACCAATGTACAGAAAGAAAAAGGGAAGACTAAAGACTGTGGAAAAATTTTAAGATTAGTTTTAACAGACAAGTAAAAGAGGAAAACTGAGGTGTATAGAAATGTACATCTTTTTGTGGAAGGTGTTGCAGGAGGGACGAGAAACAGGAACAATTTTTGAAGATCTTTGGAAATATAGATGGATCGATGTCATATTTGGCCTTTCACATTTGTGTGTGTGTGTGTGTGTGTGTGTGTGTGTGTGTGTGTGTGTGTGTGCACCCTACTGCTCACACATACAAAAGCCAGAGCAGGATGCTGGCTTGTGTTTTTCTGTCACTCTCTACCGTACTTGCTTGAGTAGGCTCTCCCACTGAAGCATAAGCTCATCATTCAGTGTAGGTTGGCTGGTCAGTGAGCGCTCAGCATCTCACTGTCATTATGCCCTAATCTTTGGTTTGTATAATATGTAGCCATGCCAGGCTTTATCACACAGGTCCTGGGGATTTGAACGTAGGTCTTTATGCTTACAGAACTCTCTTACCCCTGAAGCCATCTCCTTCATTTTTGTTTTCATTTACAAAATGTAATTTAAAATATTTTCAGTATATATCATTAACAGGGAACCGGGAAGGAAGAAATATGTATAGTTGACTAGGGCAATCTCTGTCATTGTCAAGTAAACTTTATCTCAGGACGTTTCTTTTTCCAGGTGAAGGTTATAAGTTCTTTTCAGAGTCATGCAGAGAACATTTGCTTTGTGTTCTGTAAGAGACTGCACAGTCTCTATAGAGTCATTGTTTTTATAGCCTTTTGAAACATAAAGAACACTTTTAGTTTGAGGATGATACCAAACACAGACTAGGGGTTACAGTTTGCCCATCCTGATATAATATAATATAAACAAATCTGAGAAGAATTTAAGATGAGCCCAGCATGACCAAGTTGTACAGGCAAAGAGGAGCAGGGTCGGAGATTTCAGCATGATAATTTTATGTTTCTTCATTGAATTATTTTGCATTAATTCTGTTAACCAAGATGAGTAGTTTTTAAAAATTATTTTAGGAAGTGAATGTTGGTGGCTGATTGAGGTCTCTTACCAAGGGTACTTGGTCCAGCCCCGAGGAAGCTGCCACCAAGTCTCTGTTGCGAGTTCTGCAGTACCTGAGTGAGTTAACTTCCCCAAGACAGCAAGGACCTGGGAAATTATCAAGGTCAACTGTTTCAGAACTTTGGAAATTAGTGGAAGCTTTTGTGATGAAAGGACACTCATTCAGGAAGAGCTGATGGGTCTATAAGAAGTGGACTTTGTAGCATTTAACTTGTTCTCCTCCCAGCCCCCATCCTGGTCCTCAGCTGCGTGATGGCCTTGACCACAAGCATCCTCCTGATCACTGTGTTTGTAGTTCAACAGGGAGATGCATATACCCAGAACATTGTGGAACTGGCCCTCATTCCATATGAGCCTCATGCAGGGAGCTCATCCTGGTCCTTGGGGGCGCCTAGATCCAGGTGCTCATCAGAAACAGGCAGTTCTCCAGCACTTACAAGTGCATGGGTAAACAGGAGATTTCCTGCACTTAACTGTGTTCTGATGAATGCAAGGGACAGTGTTCTAGGTTGGCTTCTGTGGGAAAGAGTCGTTTCTGAAAGAATATTACCTGAGCATAGTATATATGCTTTAAACTATTTATATAAAGAGAAAAGAGAATAAAAACCAGTAGTGAATCATACTGAAAAATTACAGTAAGGGCAAGCCAGCCATTTCCTCACCCTCACAAATGATCTAAGAGGGCCATGTAAAACTTCCAGGGCCCTTCCACTTGCAGAGGTGCACAGCTCAGTGTGCTTCCCACCTTTCCAGACTGTTCCCTGGTCCACAAAGACAGAAGCAGCTAACCGTCCAGCTTAGTGAGCTCCTACTCTAGGCTTGTGCATGTGAAGTGCTTATTTTAAAGGCATTTAATAACAAAGCTGTTTTTAACTATTTCTTTCTTTTTTTTTTCTTTTTTCCAGCAACCTTTGTGGGGATTTTGCACTGGTAAGATTTTAGTCTCAGCTTGAAATACATAGAAATATATGAGTTAACCTTTGCCATTACTATTTGTAAATAGTAAAACAACACCTCTTGGGGTGCTTTTTAGAACACCCACACCTGTGCCACTTTGCATGTATGCATTACTTTTGTACAGAGCACATGCACACAGCAGCATTTTCAGTGCAGATGCCCTGGGAGATAGCAATCTATGAAGTAAAATGTTTTAAAGTTAAACAATGGTTTATGTGTAAGTGTTTTGACTGCATGCATGCATGTGTACCATGTGTGTACTCATGGAGGCCAGAGCCCCTGGAGCTGGAGTTAGAAGTGTCTGTGAGCCAAGTTTTTGTAACTGCTGAGCCATCTCTCCAGCCCCACAAATGAAAGTGTTTTTGCTTTACTGAAGACTCAATACTGTATTTCTTTATTTTTATTTTTGCATGTACAAGTGACAGATTTGAATGATTTTATTTTATTTTTTTAAATTTAATTAATTTATTCAGATTACAACTCAGTTGTTATCCCATCATTTGTATCCTCCTATTTCTCCTTCCCTCTCGCTTTTACCCTACTCCCCTCCCCTAGGTCTATGACCAAGGGGGACCTCCTCCCCCACTATATGGTCATAGGCTATCAAGTCTCATCTTGGTAGCCTGCTTACTCTTTCTTTGAGTGCCACCCGGCCTCCCCACCAAGGGGAGGTGGTCAAATATGGGGCACCTGCATACTGTATCTCTTTAAATATCTCTGAGTCCCACAAGGCTTTTCAGTTTATCTCACCTAAAGCCTTCACTATCTTGTATTGCCCTTTCATTATCGTTGGCACAAGTTTAGAGGTAAAATCTTAGGGACTTCTGCAAACTAAAACACAAAAAAGAAGATAAAGTTCACTTTAAAATTTTTTTATATTTTATTAATTTATTCATATTACATCTCAATGGTTATCCCATCCCTTGTATCTTCCCATTCCTCCCTCCCTCCCATTTTCCCTTTACTCCCCTCCCCTATGACTGACTGTGACTGAGGAGGGGCTCCTCCCCCTGTATATGCTCATATGGTAACTCAGAAAAAGGATAAAGTTCACTTATTCTCTGAACTGGAAATGGTACTGAATGTCTGCGATTCCAGCACTTGGAAGGCTGAGGAGGAAGGACTGTGAGATTGAGGCCAGCTTGTATAGTGAGACCCTGCCCCAAGATCAGCGAAAGTCTTTTCGCAGTGGTATGACAGAAATGCTTCAAGTCTATCAGTGTACATTCGCTGGTACTCTACTATATAAAATGTTAATTTTTTAAAATATCATGTGTAAAAAGTTATAGTTTCATCTGGAATATTTTCGCTGGTATGTGAGCTCAGGTTTTATACATGTAAGAAGTGCAGAGTTGCACCAGGCATGGTGATGCACGCCTTTAATCCCAGCACTCGGGAGGCAGAGGCTGGCGGATAGCTGTGAGTTTGAGGCCAGCCTAGTCTACAAAGTGAGTTCAGGACAGCCAAGGCTATACAGAGAAACCCTGCCTTGAAAAAAAGAAGAGGTGCAGGGTCTACCACATTTCCTGGACAGTGGTGATCTGTTATCTTATCTGTGTGGCAATTTTGATGTGGGTGCTGAGGCTGGACCAGGAAGAGGCATTTTTTTTCCCACTCTTGGTTGTCTGGCACAGGACCTACCTGTAAATCCAGGAGAGAAACTATGTTGACATAAGGACTTGTGGTTTTAATTTTGTTGGAAAGTGTTTTCTAAAGTGAGGGCAGCACATTTCCTGATCATGACTGATTTTACCACATGTACCGTTTTGTCACCAGCAACAGCTTCTGAGTTTCACTGCTAATATTCTTTCAAGTACAGTCCTGTGGGGGACTTAAAAGGTCATTATTTAATTACTATATTCAACAGTTATTTTATTTAAATTATATTTGAAGTGTTTATCAATAGTTACTTTCCAATAGTTTCCAATAGTTAACAATAGTTACACAAAAGTGCTTTCCAAACCTGGTATACTGGACCCACTTCTGCAACATGGAATAGCACACAGCCTTTCCTGTGTTCTTAAGCAGCCTGGAGTAGAAGAAGAATAGGGGTGCCATGAGAATTAGAGACATGCAAGTACATGTAAGAGTGGAGTTAACCGATGTGGAGAGTGTGCTATGCTGAATGATAAATGCTCACAAATACCCAAGTCCATAAGTAAATTGTAAGATCACCTCAACATTTGTTATAAAACTTGGTTTTACTTTTATGGCTTTCTGAATTCTGAAACTGTTTTAGTGCTGGTTTTGAAGCCCGTTCTTATTATAATATGTTTATTTCCCCTCTCCCCCCTAGGGCACACTTAATAACACTTTTCGAAAATGATCGCCATTTTTCTCACCTCTCATCTTTGGAACGGGAGATGACTTTTCGCACGGAAATGGTTAGGCTCTTTCTTCTAATTAATTTACACTTTAAGAGTAGTGGGACAGCAAGGTAGAAATGTAACAGGAACGGAATTGAGCTTCAAATGGATCCCATTGTTTTTAGGCCCTTCCTATGTGAGTCTGTCACTACAAACCTTGGCCACTGCTTTTTCATTTTTTTTCCCAATAAATCTCTTGAAGCATTTAAGCTCAGGGGTTGACTATATTCTTAATGTTTGTATGGCCCTTGAATACTTCCAAGGTGTTATATCCAAGGATGGCATATAAACTGCTGTTAAGTAAAAGCATAGCCACGGCAATCTGGGTTTTGGTGACAGGCACTGGATGCAGACAGTAGTTGTGAACTTCTTTTTCTGTCATGGCTGGTCAGTTGTCTCTGATTCTCAGGCACCTACCTGCTAGATAGAAATCATATCAGCCTTAGGGGGCTGAGGTGAAACAAAAGGAACAAGCGAATGGAAGTGCACATTATAGTGTCTGGCATAAAACAATAGCTTATTTCTATCAACACATTGTTTTTATTTGTCTCACTAAATAAAGACATTGGAATATTAAGTATATTTTAGTTGTGTTGCTGCATTATCTTTGTGAATGAGCAGAGAGAAAAATCTAAAGTGCATGGAAATGGCCCATTAGAAACCAGCTTGAATTCAGTAGCCCTGGTGGTGTCTAACATATGAACACTAAAGCAGTCGGGCAAAGCAAGAATGTGTGTAGTGTTGTCTTACTGTAACTTGCTACGCCATCTCTGTTTGATATCCCTGGGAAGGCTGCTTTTTTCTCAAGGCAACAGGAGGTACAGTGGATCTGGGGAAGAGGTGAAGTGTGGGGCCCGGGAGGAGTGGTGGGAGGGGAAGATCTGGTCCAGATGTACTGTATGAGAGAAGACTAAATAAAAAGAAAAAATATCTTAAATATTTTGAAGAATAGGGCACTTGCTTTTCTCTTGTAAAAGCATGGTGCTTAAAAAAACTGAAAACAGCAAATTTATGATGAAAATAACATAAAATGGCGTAGTTCCTGGAACCTTTGAGTTTTAAGTTGAAAGTCTAGGAAGCCTATTGTTCTCTGGAAGTCAGTTCAGACACTAGGTAGAGGTATGACGTAAGCTGGATCTGATGGGCCGATGTGGATGAGCGTGTGTCACATGTCAATAGAGCGGCCATTCTTTTCCTAATTCAGGCCTGCACAGCAGCAAGAAGATACCCTAGTTTCTGGCACAGTTCGTTATATGCCAACCTATAAGCATAAAAGGTTTGGTCAAGGAGAGAGAGAGAGAAAAAAGATTTGGTCAAGTTAAAAATGCTCTAAAGTGCTGTCAGTGCTACGTAAGACCATACATCTGATCTGAGTGATGTCAGACCCTCAGAAAACTGCAAAGAATAGTAGTGGGGAGCTTGAAGACACAGACTTGTTAGTCTGAGAGTGTTAACAGCAAAGAGTCATTAGGAAGTATTTTTAATGACCCTTCCTTCCTTCCTTCATTCCTTCCTTCCTTCCTTCCTTCCTTCCTTCCTTCCTTCCTTCCTTCCTTCCTTTTCTTTTAACAGAATAAAGTTGTTCTTTAAAAAAAAAGATGATATAAAACATAAGTTTTTATTGACGTCGACACTGTGTACCTTCCTTTTTTAAAAGGGACTTTATTATTCCTACTTCAAGACCATCATCGAAGCGCCTTCATTTCTGGAAGGACTGTGGATGATCATGAATGACAGGCTAACTGAATACCCCCTGGTAATCAATACAGTGAAACGCTTCCATCTTTATCCAGAGGTGAGAAATCTTTAGAATAAAGCTGCTATGAACATAGTTGGGCAAGCATTGCCCCTGTGGAATGGTAGAGCATCTTTTAGGTAGATGCCAAACAGTGGTATAGCTGAGTCTTAATGGTAGATCTATTGCCAATTTTCTGAGTAAACGACATATTGATTTCCACAGTGATTGTACAAGTTTGAACAACCACCAGCAATGGAGGAGTGTTCCCCTTTCTCCACATCATTGACAGCATATGGTATCACTTGAGTTTTTGATCTTAGCCATTCTGATGGGTATAAAATGGAATCTCAGAGTCATTTTTATTTGAATTGTCTGAGGAGACATTTCTTTAAGTGTTTCTCAGGCATTAAATATGCCTCATTGGGAGTTCTCTGTTTAGCTCTGTATCCCATTTTATATTTATTTATTTATATTTAATTAATTTATTCAGATTACATCTCAATTGTTATCCCCTCACTTGTATTTTCCCATTCCTCCCTCCCTCCCTCTTTCACCCTGTTCCCCTCCCCTAGGTCTGTGACAGAAGGGGACTTCCTCCCCCACCATATGGTCACAGCCTATCAAGTCTCATCCTGGTAGCCTGCTTATCCTTTTCTGAGTGCCACCAGGCCTCCACACCAAGGGGAAGTGGTCATATATGGGGCACCAGACTTCATGCGAGAGTCAGTCCCTGCTCTCCCCACAATTGTGGAGAATGTCCTGTCTATTGGTTAGATCTGAATAGGATTTCAATGTTTACTGAATGTATTGTCCTTGGTTGGTGCAGTAGGTTGAGCAAAACCCCTGGGTCCAGATCCACCTGTCATGATGTTCTTCTTGTAGGTTTCTAGGACCCTCTGGATCCTTCTATTTGCCCATAGTCCTGTATTTCTCTTACCTAGAGTCTTACCAATATGATGTCCTCAAATCTATCCCAATCTCCAGATAAGTGAAGACTTTCATGGGGCATGCCTTTTGGGCTAGTGACCAATTATAAATGAGTATATACCATGTGAGTCTTTCTGCTTCTGGGTTAACTCACTCAGATGATCATTTCTAGTTCCATCCATTTGCTCACACATTTCTGGATTTCCTTGTTTTCAATAGTTGAGTAGTATTCCATAGTGTACATGTACCACAGTTTCTTTATCCATTCTTCCACTAAGGGACATCTAGGTTTTTCCAGGTTCTGGCTATTACGAATAAGGCTGCTATGAACATGGTTGAGCATATGTCCTTGTTGTGTGCTGGTGCATCTTCTGGGTATACTCTAAGGAGTAGAATAGCTAGGTCTTGAGGTAGCCCTATTCCCAGGTTTCTGAGAAAGCACCAGATTGATTTTCAAAGTGGTTGACTAGTTTGCATTCCCATCAGCAGTGAAAGAGTGTTCCTTCATCTCCACATCCTTGCCAGCATGTGCTGTCACTTGAATTTTTGATCTTAGCTATTCTGATGGGTGTAAGATGGAATCTCAGAGTTCTTTTGGTTTGCCTTTCTCTGATGACTAAGGATGTTGAGCCTTTCTTTAGATGTTTCTCAGCCATTCGGTATTCCTCTGAGAATTCTCTGCTTAGTTCTCAGTCCTGTTTCTAAATTCGGTTATTTGGTTTGGTGGTGTTTAATTTCTTGAGTTCTTTATATATTTTGGATATTAGACCTTTGTCAGATGAAGGGTTGGTGAAGATCTTTTCCCAGTCTGTAGGTTGTCGCTTTGTTCTGTTGACAGTGTCTCCTGCCTTACAGAAGCTTCTCAGCCTCAAGAGGTCTCATTTATTAATTGTTGACCTTAAGGCCTGGGCTATTGGTATTCTGTTCAGGAAGTTGTCTCCTGTGCCAATGAGTTCCAGGCTCTTCCACACTTTTTCTTCTAACAGATTTAGTGTCTCTGGTTTTATGTTGAGGTCTTTAATCCACTTGGACTTAAGTTTCATGCATGATGATAAATATGGTTCTACTTGCATCTTTCTCTATGTAGACATCCAGTTAGACCAACACCATTTGTTGAAGATGCTATCTGTTTTCCATTGAATAGATTTGGCTTCTTTGTCAAAAATTAACTGTCCATATGTGTGTGCAGATTTATTTTTGGGTCTTCAATTAGATTCCATTGGTCAACCAGCCTGTTGCTATGCCAGTACCACGATGTTTTAATTACTGTTGCTCTATAGTACAGCTTGAGATCAGGAATGGAGATTCCTCCAGAGGATCTTTTATTATATAGGATTGCTTTAGCTCTTCTGGATTTTTTGTTTTTCCAAATGAAACTGGTAATTGATCTTTCAATGTCTTTTAAAAATTGTGTAGGTATTTTGATAGAGATTGCATTGAATCTGTCAATTGCCTTTGGTAAGATGGCCATTTTTACTCTGTTAATTCTCTTGATCCATGAACAAGGGAGATTTTTCCATCTTCTGATATCTTCTTCAATCTCCTTCTTCAGAGATTTGAAATTTTTTTCAAACAAGTCTTTCACTTGCTTGGTTAGAGTTATTCCTAGATACCTTATACTGCTTGTGGCTATCAGGAAGGGTATAGTTTCCCTAATTTCTTTCTCAGCACGTTTGTCGTTAGTATATAGGAAGGCTACTGATTTTTTTTAGTTAATTTTGTATCCAGTCACTTTGCTGAAGGTGTTTTATCAGCTGTAGGAGTTCTCTGGTGGAATTTTGGGGGTCACTTATGTATACTATATCATCTGCAAATAGGGACAATCAGGACATCGCATTGTGATGTTTATTCTAAGTATCTCTTGTTTCACATTTGTGTAAACATGTCACCATTTGTTCTGTGTTGTCACTAAAAACAAACTAGCCAATGCTAAACAATAACAGAGAATATAGTGGGACATTCTGATCCAGTGAGGGGAGGAGAAAGAGAAGGAAAGAGAGGGTGGAGCTGTGAGGAGAGACTGGGAGCCATCAAGAGAATGAAGCAGGCCTAGGAGATTGTTTAAAAGCAAGTATAATGTGGAAAATCTGAATGGGAAGAAACTGTACTAGCATGGAGGTTTAGGATGGAGTAATTATAGTGCAACATTGTGCTATAGGGTAATTAAATAGATCCTGGTCTCTGTGTGGTTATTTGGGTATAAAGTTAGTTGAGTAATCACTGATTTCACTAAAGTAATAATATTAAATATCCATTCAACAGGAAATTGCTTTTTGTTTTTTTGTTTTTTTTTTGTTTTTTTTTTGTTTTTTTGTTTTTTTTTTTTTTTACTAACAGTGCCTTTTGTCTTGCAGAGGCTATTTGGTGTGATGAGGATCAATTTGTTAAGGGTTGATATTAGTGCCTGAGCTGTTGGTGTTATGTTCAGGATGTTGTCTCCTGTACCAATGAGTTCAAGGCTCTTCCTCACTTTCTCTTCTATTATATTTAGTGTATCCAGTTTTTTGTTGAGGTCTTTGATGCATTTGGACTTGAGTTTTGTCCAGGGTGATAAATATAGATCTATGTGTATTCATGCAGACATCCAGTTAGAACAGCACCATTTGTTGAAGATGCTTTCTTTTATTCCACTGTATGGTTTTGGCTTCTTTGTCAAAAATCAGGTGTCTTTAGGTGCATGGTTTTATTTTTGGGTGTTTGACTCAATTCTGTTGATCAACCTATCTGTTTTTATGCCAACGTCATGTGGCTTTTGTTATTAGTGCTCTGTAGTAGAGCTTGAAATTAGGGAGGGTGATACTTCCAGAAGTTCGCTTATTATACAAGATTGTTTAGCTACCCTGGGTTTTTATTTTTTCTTACGAAATTGAAGATTGCTCTTTCAATGTCTGTAATGAATCATGTTGGAATTTTGATGAGAATTGGGTGGAATCTATAAATTGCTTTTGGTAAGATGGCCATTTTTACTATAGTTAATCCTACCTATTCATGAGCATTGGAAATCTTTTCATCTTCTGATATCTTCTTCAATTTCTTTCTTCAACTCAAAGCTCTTGTCATACAAATCTTTCACTGGCTTGGTTAGAGTCTCCTCCAAGATATTTTATATTATTTGTGGCTATTACGAAGGGTTTTGTTTTGCTAATTTGTTTCTCAGACCGTCTATCACTTATATAAGGGAGGACTCCTTTTTTTCCAATTTAATCTTGTATCTAGCCACTTTGCTAAAGGTATTTATCAGCTGTAGGAGTTCCGTGGTAGAATTTTGAGGGTCACTTATGTATATTATCATATCATCTGCAGATAGTGAAGATACTTTGGCTTCTTCTCTTTTATCTTGTACCCCCTTGAACTTTTTAAATTGTCTTATTGCTCTAGCTAAGATTTCAAGCACTATATTGACTAGATACAGAGATAGTGGAGAGCCTTGTCATATCCCCGATTTAAGTGGAATTGCTTTAAGTTTCTCTGCACTTAATTTGATGCTGGTGATTGGCTTGCTGTGTATTGTCTTTATTGTGTTTAAGTATGTGCCTTCTTTATCATGAAAGGGTCTTGGATTTTGTCAAAGGCTTTTTCAGTATTTAATGACATCCTCACGTGGGGTTTTTTCTTTCAGTTTGTTTATATGGTGGATTACATTGACAGTTTTGTTGTTGTTGTTGTTTTATGTTGAACATCCCTGTATCCCTGGGATGAGTCTACTTGAACTTGGTGGATAATGTTTTTGATGTGTCCTTGGTTTGTGGGTAATTTGAATATTTTTGCATCAGTGTACACAAGGAAGATTGGTCTAAAATTCTCCTTAGTTCTGATTTTGTTAATTTGGATACTGTTTCTATGCCTTTTAGGTAGTTTGTCTATTTTGTTGATTTTCTCAAAGAACCAGATCTTGCTTTCATTGATTCTCTGTATTGTTTGCTTTGTTTCTAATGTATGGATTTCAGTCCTGAATTTGATCATTTCTTGCTGTCTACTACATTTGGTGTGTTTGCTTCTTTTTGTTCTAGAGTTTTCAGGTGTGCTTTTATATTATGGAGTATGCTATCTCTCCAGTTTCTTTATGAAGGCTCTTAGTGCTATGAAGTTGCTCTTAGCACTGTTTTCATTGTGTCCCATAAGTTTGGGTATGTTGTGCTTTCATTTTCATTGAATTCTAGAAATAAATTCTTTCTTTCCTTCTTTCTTTCTTTCTTTCTTTCTTTCTTTCTTTCTTTCTTTCTTTCTTTCTTTCTTTCTTTCTTTCATCCCTGATCCAGTGGTCATTGCATAGAGATGACCTATCCATTGGTGAGAAAGTAATATAGAATCTCAGAGACATTTTTATTTGCCTTTCACTGATGGCTAAGGATGTTGAACATTTCTTTGTTTCTTGGCCATTTGAGATTCCTCTGTTGATAATTCTCTGTTCAGATATGTAACTTAGTTTTTAATTTGATTATTTGAATTATTGATGGCAATTTATTGAATTCTTTATATAATTTGGATATGAGCCCTCTCTGTTAGGTATAGATTTGGGAAAGATCTTTTCCCATTCTATAGGCTGCTGATTTGTCCTATTGACAGTTTCCTTTGCCTTATAGAAGCTTTTTGGTTTCATGAGGTTCCTTTTATTAATTGTTGATCTTAGTGCCTGTGCTATTGCTGTTGTGTTTATAAAGTTGTGTCCTGCACCAGTTAGCATTCAAGGCTATTCCCCACTTTCTCTTTTATCAGGTTCAGTGTGTATGGTTTTATGTTGAAATATCTGGTACACTTGGACTTGGCTTTGTGTGGGATGATAGATATGGATCTATTTGCATTCTTCTATATGCCAACATCCAGTTAGACCAGCACCATTCACTGAAGATGCTGTTTGTTGTATATTTCTTGCATTTAAAAAAAAACAGGTATCCATAGGTATGTAGATTTACTTCTGGGTCTTCAATTCAATCAATAAACTTTCCTGTTTTCATGCCAATATTATGTTTTTTATTACTATTCCTCTGTAGCACAGCTTGAAATCAGGAATGGTGACTCCTTCATAAGTTCTTCTATTGTAAAAGACTTTTTTAGTTATTCTGGGATTTTTGTTTATCCATATGAAGTTGAGTATTGTTTTTTCAAGGTCTGTAAAGAACTGTGTTGGAATTCTGATAGGAATTGGGTTGAATTTGTAGATTGCTTTCAGTAAGATGGTCATTTTTACTATGTTAGTCCTACCAATCCATAAACATGTAAGATATCTCCACCTTCTGATATCTTCTCCAATTTCTTTCTTAAAAGACTTTAAGTTATTGTCATGCAAGTCTTTACTTGATTGATTAGAGTTACACCAAGATATTTTATATTATTTTTGGCTATTGTAAAGGCTGTTGTTTCCCTGATTTCTTCCTTAGTCCCTTCGCCATTTGTATATAGGAGAGCTGCTGATTTTTTTCTTAGTTAGTCTTGTACTCACCCACTTTGCTGAAGGTGTTTATCAGCTGTAGGAGTTCCCTGGTAGAAGTTTGCAATTGCTACTATCATATCATCTATAAATAGTGATACTTTGACTTCTTCCTTTCCAGTTTCTGTCTTACCTCATTTTGTTGTCTTACTACTCTAGCTAGAACTTCATGTACTATATTGAATAAGTATAGAGAGAGTGAATAACCTTGTCTTGTTCCTGATTTAGGTGAAATTGCTTTGAATTTCTCTCTCTTTTAACTCACCTTTATTTTGTTTAGATATGTCACTTTTATCTCTATCTCTCTAAGACTTTTATCACAAATGGATATTGGATTTGTCAAAGGCTTTTTTTCAGCATCTAATAAAAAGAGTTTTTTCTTTAAGTTTGTTTATATGGTGGATTCCATTGATAGATTTTCATATGTTAAACCATTCTTGTATATCTGGGATGAAGTCTACTTAATTATGGTGGGTGATCTTTTTGATGTGTTTTTGGATTTGGTTTGTGAGTACTTTATTGAGTTTTTTTTTAATTGAGTATTTTTATGTCAATGTTCATGGGTGAAATTGGTCTGAAATTATCTTTTTTGTTGAATCTTCTTGTGCTTTGCTTATCAAGATGACTGTGGCCTCATAAAATGAGTTTGGCAATGTTCCTTCTGTTTATAGTTTGTGGAATAATTTGAGAGGTATTGGTATTAGGTCTTCTTTGAAAGTCTGTTAGAATTCTGCACTAAAACTATTTGGTCCTGGGCTTTTTGGGAGAGGGATTTTTAGTGAATACTTTCACTTCCTTAGAGGTTACAGATATATTTAAATTGTTTATCTGGCCTTGATTTAACTTTGGTAACTGTTATATCAAGATATGTGCCCTCTCACATGTCTGCTCCCAGAAAAACATCACATGCCTTCCCACAAGATCTCTTCCAGAAAAACTTCACATGACACAACTGAATATTCAAAGAACCAGAAACTTCCTCTTCATGTAAATTGGTAAGCTATCCATTGTTTCTGTTGTTGTTGAAATCCAGCTTTATTCCACTGTGGTGTTATAGGATACAGAAGGTCATTTTAATATTCTTGTATATGCTGAGATTTTCTTTGTACATGGTCAATATTGGAGAAAGTTCCATGAGGCGCTGAGAAAATATATTCTTTTGTGGTTGGGTGAAATGTTCTGTAGATAACTGTTAAATTCATTTGGTTTATAATGTCAGGTAGCTCCAGCAGTTCTGTTTAATTTTCAAATGGATGACCTTTCTACTGATGAGAGTGGAGTATCGAAGTTTCCCACTATTTATGTGTGAGCTTCAATAGTGGTTTAAGCTTTACCTTACAAGGATGGGTGCCCTTGCATAAGAGGAATAGATGTTCAGAATTTTAAATCTGAGCCAGGAGGTGGTGACATATGCCTTTAATTCCAGCACCCAAAAGGCAGGTGCATCTATGAAGTTTGAGGACAGACTGGTCTACCTAAGGAGTTTCAGGATAGTTAGGCTACACAGAGAAACCCATCCTCACAAAACAGAACAAAACAATTGTGCTATCCTCTTGTTAGAAGATGTAATGGTTGTTATCTTTTTTCTTTTTTAAAACTTTTCACTCGAAGTCTGTTTTGTCAGATATTAAGATGGCTACTAATCTGACTTGCTTTTTAGGTCTGTTTGCTTGGAATATTTTTCCATCTTATTACCTTGAGGTGGTTTCTATCACCAATGTTAATGTATGTTTCTTGGATGCGGTAGAAAGATGTTTTCTAATTCATTTTGTTAGTCTCTGTCTTTTATTGGTAAGTTGAGACCTTGATGTTGAGAGCTATCAGTGAGCGGTGTTTGTTGAGTTCCTTTATTTTGTTTCTGTTGCGTAGGATTTTAACACCCGGCTTCTTTGATTTTCTGGTATGGGTTCCTTATTCCTTATGTTTTCTTGGATGTGGTTAACCGCTTTAGGTTGACGTTTTCCTTCTAGTGCCCTTAGTAGGGCTGAATTTATAGATACTACTTAAATTTTTTTAAAATCATGGAATGTCTTTTTGTTTGTTTGTTGTTTATCTATTGCAACTGAATTCTTTGGTGTGGATAGTGGTTTCAGCTGGCATCTTCTGTCTCTTAGAGTTTGTAGAACATCTGTCCCGGGCCTTCGGGTTTTTAGAGTCTCCGCTGAGAAGTCAGGTATAATTCTAATAGGTCTGACTTTATTTGTTACTTAATCTTTTTCCCTTGTATCCTTTAATCTTCTTTCTTTGTTCTGTGCATTTAGTGTGATTATGATGATGATGATTTCTAGGTTTTTGAGACAAGGCTTCTCTGTGTAGCCTTGGCTGTCCTGGACTCAATTTGTAGACCAGGCTTTCCTCAAACTCATAGAAATCCATCTGCCTCTCCTCACTGAGTGTTGAGATTAAAGGCATGTGCTACTATGCCTGGCTTGGCATTTCAATTATTATGTGTTGTGGGAAATTTATTTTCTGGTCCAGTCTACTTAGTGTTCTCACTTATAAGTGAGTATATACCATGTGTGTCTTTCTGGGTCTGGGTTGCCTCACTCAAGATGATTGTCTCTAGTTCCATCCATTTGCCTGCAAACTTCAAGATTTCCTTGTTTTTAATAGCTGAGTAATGTTCCATTGTGCAAATATACCACAGTTTCTTTATCCATCCTTTGGTTGAGGGACATGTAGGTTGTTCTGACATGTACTCTGGTGCCCACTTGTGGATCATTTACCCATGGTGGGGCGGCCTTGCCAGGCCACAGAGGAAGAGGATACATACAGTCTAGATGAGACTTGATAGGCTGAAGTTAGATATTAGGGAGGAAGGCTCTCCCTTTCTGAGGACTAGGGGAGGGGGTAGGAAGTATGGGAGGGAGGGGGACCTGGGAGACAGGATGAGGGAGGGGGCTACAATTGGAATGTAAGGTGAACAAATTTTAAAAATCAAAGTAAATCATTACAAAATACAAAATACACAAACAGAGATTTTTGCATGGTTGAGCCTTGATGCATGCCCAATGAATGGTCAGAGGCAGTATGAGAAAGACTACTGAATGGTTGAATTACTTTAAATATTCTCCTGAGAAACTTTGACAATACAGAGAAGCAGCCAGTGTATTCTCAGACATTTGAAAAGCATTTGCTTGGTACCATTTTAGTTACATAAACAAGGACTTTGGGAAATTAATGGTTGCTTAAAGTTTGTAACCACTTACATCTTACATGTAGAGTCATAGACAGCCAAAGTATGGGGGCAGGTGAAGTGCTACATATACAATTCTGAAGGTTACCTGCAGTTGAAACTTAGAAGTACAAAAGAAAAGAATAAAATGTGTGTGTGAAAGATGTGCATGTGTTAAAATGACACAGTAAAGATTAGCTTTATACAGAAAATTTAATGTGCCTATGGGATGTTATTCCACTGTGTCACAATTTTTAAAATGATATATTTTAATAACGAAATCTAGAGTGAAATGAGATGCTATGAAATGTGTCTGTGAACTTTTTGTTTTACTTTAATCATATACTCTTATATTTGGTTGTATGGTTATGTCATTATATTTAAGTTGACTACTATCTAGAAATATTACTAATATATAATTTCAAAATAGCTATTTTTCAAATAAATTTACTTAGTTTTTAATGTTAGAGTGACAGCATAGAGTGGTATCTTAGAAAAGCTATGGTTGTGATCGGAATGCTTTCTTCCACATTCTCTTTTGTAGGTAGCCATAGCCTACTGTTACCGCACGGTCATGGGACTGATGCATCTGTTTGGGATAGAAGCAAAGACGTGCTGGAACGTCACTAGAATGGAGCCGCTCATGGAGATACAGAGCTGTGAAGGCACGTGTCCTCCTCGCGGTGGCTGTGTGCTCACTGGTGCTTTCATGGACATCTGCTCTTGTGACTCATTTTAAGATTTATTATAAGGCCGGATGTGGTGGTGCATGCCTTTAATCCCGGCACTTGGGAGGCAGAGGCAGGAGGATCACTGTGAGTTTGAGGCCAGCCTGGTCTACAAAGTGAGTCCAGGACAGCCAAGGCTACACAGAGAAGCCCTATCTCAAAAAAATTATTATAAACTCGATCAATTTTATGTAAGACATTATCGAACTTATTTATCTCAATAAGCATTTTATACTTTAAAGTTGTTTTCTGAGAAGGTTAGATACTTAACTTGAGTATAAATTAGAAATTTAACTCGGGTACCAATATATCCAATGTAAGGTACTCTTGAGTAAAAGTCCATTTCAGAATGAGATGGTACAAAAATATTTGTGGTAACATTAGTACATACATTTGGGGGGCAAAAAGCCAAATATATGCTTTAAACAGTTATGGATTAGTTGGTGCTAGTAATTGGCTAATATACATATATATATATGTATATATATATATATATATATTGCTTTATACTTGTTTACAGTACAAGAGGAATTTTAATATATGTCTGCTGCACTGGTACCTTGGCCAACCAAAACCAAAACCAAAACCAAATTCCCCGCAAAACTTTTGAATTATGTAGCAGCTTTCCAGCTGCCCCTTGAGACTCAGTTCATAGCTACACAGAAACATGTATCAAACATACAACTGTTTCTAATGTCTTCATACATGACTATGTTTAACAATATTGATACTTACTAAATTTATTTAACTCTTGGAATATGAACAAAATTTGAATTTTCCACACAATTTTTTTAATGATACCCTTAAAAACCTAAAATGATACTGGTGGATGATGCTTAAGGAGTGATTATACTTTGTGTTTTTTGCAACATAGAAGAACGGAGACTATGGTTTATTAAACATTAGATTTTGTAGTAAACATTAGATTTCAAGAAGATATAAGCTTCTCTGGGTGTTGCGAGGCATCACTTTGCACATGTGTGCTATATATTAAGTTCCCAATCAGCAGCAGGCCAGTGTGGCACTTGGAGAGCGGGGAGACATGGGTCCTAAACTCAGCGGGGGGCTTATGCTGGCAGCAGGCTCTTAGCAGTTATATTGGTAGTGCATCAGCAGAATGTCCAGATACTGGGAATGCAGTTAAGGGCTGACCACACTGGACCACATGCTGCCTGAGGATCTGCATGTTATCTACTGAAGAACCGTAACAGATCCACATGCGGAAGCCATCTCCACCAGCTGTAGGAACAGTTCGTTTGTCAGGGGTGGAGGAGGGTTTCATACGGTCAGGTAGATTGCTGACACGCTCCCTGTCAGCTTGCTAGAAAGATGACTGCAAACTTCTGGATTTAAGAAGCATTTGGGTCAGGATGTGAAGAAAGAGAGTGAAGTTGGGAAGGGGAGAAGGACAGTGAAGAGTCACATCATTGGTTTCTAGTCTGTGGCTTTCGTCGGCCAGGAGAAGGAAAGCAGTGCGTGCGCCTCCTGTTGTACGGCCTGTATTAGCTCAAGGAATCTAAGGACCCCGAGCTGGAAACAACAAGTCAGTAAGTGGCTATAGAAATTTAGGAATAAGAAATATGTTCCAGTCTGAATATAGATTGCCACCAATTGTGCATGGACGGTAACTGGGAGTACAGCATGTGACAGAAGCCATGCAGTCTGGGGGTGACAGTGTTAATGAACCAGAGCAAACAGGGTCAGGGGCCTGTCTCCCAGCACAGCAGTGTCACTTTGCAGATGACCTAGGTTTTTGAGATCGGTTCATCAAACATTAAAATCCTTCCTACTAGTTAACCTCAAAACTTTTGCCTGAGAGTTGAGTGAAATGATGAATATCAAACACACAGGAGAGGTGGCTTAGAGGTTAAGAGAACTGTCTAGTCTTCCACAGGTCCTGAGTTCAATTCCCAGCAACTACATGGTGGCTCACAACCATCTATAATGTAATCTGTTGCCCTCTTCTGGCCTGCAGGGGTACAAGCAGGCAGAGCACTGTATATGTAATAAATAATAAATCTTTTTTAAAAACACACAGGAAATGATATACATGAAACCAAAGTCATGTATATCAGACACGTGAGCATTCCCATCTACATCGTAATAGAAGAAGTGACTGGATCACCACGGCACAGAGGCCAAGGCTCTTCCCCTGAGGTCAGGGACTGTACTGCACTTATCTGAGAGCCGTAGAAAAGACAAACACATGTGGTGGCTCCAGGGAATTCTTCACGTGTTTCTACAGAACATTCTGGATGCTGAACAGTAGCAGCAGCATCTAAATGAATGTGAACCCCAACATACCATTACATCCTAGAAACATGCCATTAGGGGAAAGTGTAACTGTAACTAAATGTACATCGTAGAGGTTGCAGCCATGTGAGGACCTGGCCTTGGTCCTCGGCACAGCAAACAATGCACTCTGCTGTGGAGGTAAAGGTGACTGTGTCACTAAAGAGCAAGGAGAGAAGCTCTTGCTTTGATCAAATTTACAAGTTCTTGATTATAAAGCACTTAAATAATCAGGCTCACTAAAGACTAACCATCTGTGTCTTCTTCTTTAAAGGACTGGGAGACCCGGCTTGCTTTTACATCAGTGTAATTTTTATTTTGAATGGACTAATGATGGGATTGTTCTTCATCTATGGTGCATACCTGAGGTAAGAGGAATAGTGAGAGTGACCCTATAAGGACTGCTTGGTACTCACTGACTAAATGAAAAGGAAGTTTAATGAAACCGATTGGCTAGATATAGGACATTTTATGAAACCGACTTTCCGTAACCAATGGCATGCAAGCAGAAATGAACTTCCTCTAGAGAGCACCTTACAGGCTTTTACCTTTTGCTGATTCTTGGCAATGAAGATGCCTCTACGTGTAAGTCAATATTACATCGCAAGATGCTATTTCTAATTTATTTTTTAAGTGAGATCTGAAAAGTTATCAAAAATCTCTATGTCATTTGTAGAAGACACATTCATTAGCCAACTCCTTCTTGATATTAGCATCACGATTTTGTTTGGAGCGTGAATGTTTCTAGACTCAGATCATGAACTTCTGACACTCACATATTATGTACCCACTCTCCATTGATCCTTAGGAGAGCCAGGGGAATTAGCCTTTGTCATTGAAAATTAAGGTAAAGTCAGCCCTGGTTATATCTAGGAACCCTTTGTCACAAGCCACAAGCTCAGTTTCCCCTTCTGTATTTCTTCTTGGTTCTGCTTAGCTGTGCAGTGTGGAGTCATCCTGTGATGGGGAAAAGACCATAAAATAGCAGCTCTACCCAGCTCTATCCAGCCTAGCAACCTTGCCCTGCTGACTCAGTGCCAACAGATGACTTACCTTTCAATTTTGTTGAGTAATAGAATATAAATCCATATTGCTTGACTACTTTGTTAGACTTTTTTGTTTCTTTTGTTTGTAAAGAAAGCCATTGCAGTGTTATTTTTGAATCACATAAAATTAGACCTTAAACAAAATCTAGACTTAGAGTCTGGGGATGATAGCTGAGCATGTGAGTGCCTCTATTCCTCCCTACCTTATAGTTCTAAGCAGGACCTCTCACTGAACCTGGAGATCACTGATTGGGTAGACATTCTAGCCAATGAGCACCCTTGAACTTCTTGTCTTTACCTCATAGTGCTGGGGTTACTAGCTTTCTGTGTAGGTACTGGGGATCCAAATTTACGTCCATAAGTGGTGCTTTGGGGACGACTTCATGTGGAATCATGAAATTAGATCTCTCAGTATCTTCCTGAACAAAAAAATGAACTTTAAATGTTCAAGGGGAAAAATCTTAATATGATGCCAGCAATCCTGAGGCTGCTGCGGGAAAACACTACACAACAGGAACATTAACAAAGCCTTTGTGAACAGGATTCTAATAGCTCAGGAAGCAGTTGCTAGCATGAGCCACCTGAATGCTGATGCTCTAGTGTGACTTTGGAAGCTAAGCAGTTCTGGTCCTGGTTAATACATTGTGGAGAGAAAATAATTACAAGAATTGGATTGTATGAAATTGAAAAGCTTTTGCACAGAAAAGGCAATAAATTACAGAGTTAAGACACAGACCACATAATGAGAGAAACATACAGAAAGACTCAAATTTAACATGCTGTAGTTATTTGCAAATCCATCTTAGTGCTGCACTAGTTGCAGTATCCAGAAATAGAAAATACCCTAGTTATCAATCAACAGATAAGCGGATAAAGAAAACGTGGTACATACCAATAGAATAGTTTCAGCCTTAATGAAGAGTGAAATCATGACACTTTCAACAAAAGAATACAATGGAGAATCATTAGGTTAAGTAAAATAAGCCAGACTCAGAAAAAAAAAACACATTTCATGTGTACACATGTGCACGTGTGTGTATGCATGTGTGTTTGTGCTTGCTCATAAGTCATGGAACAAGAGAGGTAATCTTGAGATGTGAAGAAGGCTCTTAAGAGTGATGAAAAGTAGAAAGAGTAATAGAACACACATGATAAGCAAGCAGAAGGGGGCTGGGGAGATGGACCAGCAGGCAAGGCCACTGGCTGCTCTTGCAGAGAACCCAGGTCCAGTTAATTGCACCCACAGTGGGCAGTGCCCACACACCTGCAGCTCTACTTCCAGGGGCTCCAATGGCCTCTTCTGACCTCTATAGGCACCTGCACGCACATAACGCACACACAGACAAGCAGAAGTGGGAACTGACTAGGAGCAAGAACCAAATGGACAGGAAAGCATGACACATTTGTGGAACTATGCCATGATAGAACTCATCTGTTTGTATGCTAACCTATATAAAATTTAAAAGTAGCAAAGGAAACGTGGTACTTACACACAGTGGAATTGATTCAGCTATAAGTAAAAATGAGATTATTTCATCATATTATGTGAAATAAACAACTAAATAAAGACAAACACCATATTTTGCAGGTTTTAATTAATCCATTTGTATTGCATCTCAATTATTATCCCATCCCTTCTATTCTCCCATTTCTCCCTCCCTCCTACTTTCACCCTATTCCGCCTCCCCTATGACTGTGACTGAGGGGGACATCATCCCCCTGTATATGATCATAGGGTATAAAGTCTCTTCTTGGTAGCCTGCTATCCTTCCCCTGAGTGCCACTGGGTCTCCCCATCAAGAGGATGTGGTCAAATATGGGGCACCAGAGTTCATGGGAAAGTCAGTCCCCACTCTTTACTCATCTGTGGACAATGTCCTGTCCATTGGCTAGATCTGGGTAGGGGTTCGATGTTTACTTCATGTATTGTCCTTGGTTGGTGCCATAGTTTGAGCAGAACCCCTGGGCCCAGATCTGCCTATCATAATGTTCTCCTTGTAGGTTTCTAGGATCCTCTGGATCCTTCTATTTCCTCATTCTCCCATACTTCTCTCACGTAGAGTCCCAATAGGATGTCCTCCCCTCTGTCCCACTTTCCTAGTAGATGAATACTTTCATGGGACATGCCCCTTGGGCTAGTGTCCGGTTATAAGTGAATATATACCATTTGACTCTTTCTGCTTTGGGTTAACTCACTCATTCTTCTACTGAGGGACACTTAGGCTATTTCCATGTTCTGGCTATTATGAACAAGGCCGCTATGAACATGGTTGAGCAAATGTCCTTGTTGTTTGCTAGAGCATCTTCTGAGTATATTCCTAGGAGTGGAATAGCTGGGTTTTGAGGAAGCCCTATTCCCAGTTTTCTGATAAAGTGCCAGATAGATTTCCAAAGTGGCTGTACTAGTTTGCATTCCCACCAGCAATGAAGGAGTGTTCCTCTCTCCCCACATCCTCTCCAGCATGTGGTGTCACCTGAATTTTTGACCTTAGCCATTCTGATGGAATCTTAGGGTCGTTTTGATTTGCATTTCTCTGATGACTAAAGATGTTGAGCACTTAAGTAAACACCACATTTTTATATGTAGATTTCATCTAGATTTCAAAAAATGTAGAACAAAATTGGAAGGAGTACTGTTGTTGGAAGGCAGGGGATTATGGAAGCAGAGACTAAGAGTATGTAATAAGGGATGGGTTCAGAGTGACGAGCACTTGCTGTACTTGCAGATGACCAGTGTTCAGATTCCAACACCCACACGGCAGGTCACAACCATCTGTAAGCCCAGTTCCAGAGGATATGGCACCCTGTTCCAGCCTCCTTGGGCACCAGGCAGGCCCACATGTAGTGCACACATATACATGGTGCAGGAAAACACTCATATGTATGAAGTAAAAATGAATAAATCTTTTTAAAGTTTAAAAAAGGTTAAGTAATGGGGAAAAAGAAAAACATGCAAAGTGTCATCCTCTGAGTCTATATTTATATAGAAATATAATAGTTATATAATATAGGTTATATATTAACTACATCTATTTTACGTTATACCTGCATATATATGTGCCTCTATGAGGCATAAAAGCAAAGGGAAGACCAACAATAATGTAAAATGGGAAAGGAACAAGAGAATATAATGGATTGAATGTATGCAAAGTGAAGACATTATAACGCAACCATTCTGTTGAATGCTAACTAAAATACATTTCTAAAATAGAAAACAAGATGAATTGGCATGCTTTCCCTTCTGACCGCAGTGCCTTATGACACCCTTTCACACCTCACACACCTCTTTCGTAGTTCAGTATCTTATTACCTCTACCCAGTGCTCAGGGTGATTACCACTGCTTTCTGTTTTTAGTTTTTTTGTTTTGTTTTCATCTCATTTCTTCCTCCTTCTTTTATTCCAGCAATGTTTTCTCTGTGCTAAGCTGAGCAAACACCAACAAGTAAGCACATATAGAATCTACCGGCTGGGTATTATTAGTATAGTGGCCTCTTATGTGGGCACAGATGAACGTATAACAAGACAGGAAACACTACACAGCACGGCTGTGAGCGTCTGTGATGATCATTAACCCCTGGAGGTCTGCTGTGGAAAGTCCACAGGGTGGTTCTCTTCAGAGCACTGTCAGTCAATCAAACATTTATAGGTTACTACCGAGTGAAACCATTACTCTTTTACTTAAATCCCTCACTTACGCCTAATCTCAGAGACAAACTCTGCTTATGTTGTCAACAGGATGCCATGCAGCCCCAAGTGCTCAGCTGCATCTCTAAAATTGTCTCACGCTCATGGAGATATTTTAATGTAATTGTGCAATTGAGATTGTAGTATATGTACACTTTGTGGCCTTATACAGTCAGGATTAAAACAGCAACTATGCAGGCATTTGGGAAATATTTGTGGTTTTATGGCTTAGTTAATTCATGCTTCAAGAACTGAAAAATCATGTTTTTAATTTTGAGATAGTTTTATGAGAAGAGCCTGTGAGGTGCATGCTATGACTGTGTGCTTCATTCTTTTGACAGTGGGAGTCAGCTAGGAGGTCTGATTACAGTGATGTGCTACTTCTTCAATCATGGAGAGGTTTGTGGTCCAGTCAGTTCCTTTTTAGACATAGTGCGGTTTGGATGAACAAGGAAGTATAATCACAAAGCTAATATGATCACATAGTGTTGTGACTGTAATATCTTAAAGTATTTTATGCTCCAAATTGTATGTGAATTATACTAATCTTAAATCCATAATCTTTTAAATATTTAAAAAGCACCAACCTTTTGGTGCTTGTTTGCATGCATATGTTTTGTAGACAAATGACAACAGGGTTCTGTGAATCAGGCACTGTATACACCTGTCATTCGCTGACTATTAAACCTCCGCTGGGTGACTGTTCCTGTCACCATATATAGACTATGAGATTAAAATTCAGGATGTTACATTTAGCCACAGTTCCATCTTTATTGCATGGTGCATCTGGGTTACCTGTTCTGTGTTGGTTGGTTTCTAAAACCTCACTTTAAAAAATATACATTTACCCTTTTTTCTTCTTTCGGCTTGTTGAGACAAAGTCTAACTATGCCTTCGAGGCTGTTTCAAACCCTCTGATTCCCCTGCCTCAGCCTCCTTAATGCTAGAATTATACTGCGCTTTCACCGTGTCTGGATCTGAAAGCTGGTCTTTGTTTGTTTTAATGTTAAGAACACTTAGCATGAGATCTTAACAGATCTTAACCCTTTTTAACAGATTTTTGATTCTATAATACAGTATTTTTAAAGTGTGTGTGTGTGTGTGTGTGTGTGTGTGTGTGTGTGTGTAAGTGGAGTCCAGAAGAGGATGTCATAGCTCTTGGAGCTGGAGTTACAGGTAGTTGTGAGCCGCCATATGGGTGCCAGGAACTGCACTCCAGTCCTCTTGCCTTCAGACCCATGTGTCCAGCCCCAAAGCTTAACAAAACAGCAGATTTATGGAACTTGTCCACCTCACAAACGTAAAATTTTACGCCATTGCTCTTCCCAACAATCGGAGTGGTCCTGGCCTGACAGCATCCACACAGTATGTCCCTTCAGTCACTCCTGGCCTGACAGCATCCACACAGTATGTCCTTCAGTCACTCCTGGCCTGACAGCATCCACACAGTATGTCCTTCAGTCACTCCTGGCCTGACAGCATCCACACAGTATGTCCTTCAGTCACTCCCCACTGCTTCTGCTGGGTTACTCTTCCTTTTCTGTAACAAAATAATGAATTCAAAACAGAACTGACATAGTAAGTCATCCCAAACAGACATATCTGGGCAAAAGGAGCTCCTAGGAGCTGTTGATGATACGGTGGATTCATCTGAGTGCGCTCCATGTTCTAGACTCTGAACTGGATGTTGGATGATGGTGAGGAGAGAGAATCCAGCTATTAACATGTGGACTCAGATCTGCTTTGTACGAGCACAGGTTGCATGCAGGAAATGGCTGTATCTCCTGTTATAGCAGGCCAAAAATGTAAAAATCAGTTAAAGAAAAGAAAGAACAAAGTCTCACATGATATTAAATGAACCAACCCCATTCAACAATCTGTTGGCACAATGAAAAGCATTTTATTGGGTGCTCCAACTTCAATGGACTAAGTTTGAGAATAGAAACCATTACTGTTTTCAAAGCTTACAAGTTTGGTTTCTTACACATGTAGCTTTTTGGGACTCTTAGCAAAGCAATCAGACTCTTAGCAGGTGATAAAAATTTATATTCTTTCAATGATTTTAGAATTTCTGATAGAAAATGTCATACAATATTGTTCTATGTGTCTTAGGACAGTCTAAGTATGTATATGTAAGGTTATATTTTTGCTGTGTTCATTACTACTAATTCTTAGGACTTTCAATTGTTCTTAAAAACTTAGCTCATGTAGAGCATATTTGATTGATTCAGAACCATTCTTGACAGCTTAGATCTTTATTAGTTGGAACTTATTGTGTGTAGACTCTTGAACTTTGCATATTCCTACATGTTTGGTTAACATGGTTTCCGGGCCACGTCATGCATCTCGTAGCCCCAGGCGCCAGGCTTGTGCCACAGGCCTGTGCTACACTCTGGGCCAGAGTCCTCCCAGCTCCTGTGCCTGTGTGTTGTTGGTTCTTTGGCTCAACTGTGTGTGATTTGATATAGTCTTTATTGTTTCTGAGTCTGACAGTTAATTGTGCTCCCTTTAATGGCCATGAGAGAGAATATCAAAGGGCCAGAAGCCATGCCAGGCAGTGAGACTAGGATCTAATGCTCCTAGTATTAAAACTCTGAGAGTAAGGCAGTCATTGAGTTTCAGGTGAGCAATATAGTTACTATAAAGTGGAAAATCATACAAACTGAGTGTTTTATGAATTCAGGCAACCCGTGTGATGTGGACGCCGCCTCTCCGGGAAAGCTTCTCCTACCCTTTCCTCGTGCTCCAGATGTATGTCTTAACTATTATCCTCAGGTAATTTCAGCCATAAAACAAAGCTAAATAAATTATTTGTCTTGCCTTTCTTAAAATTTGCTTTAACCTACTGTGTTATAATTATTAAATTGAAGCTATGTTTTAAAACTATTTTTAAAAATGAGTTGAGTAGCCAAGTAATGCCAACATAAATGTATAAACTCTATCTTTTTTGAAAATGTGAAAATTACCTACAGCTTCTAAGTGATAATATTATGGCTCAAAAATTAGTTTATTTTGTGTGAATCAATATTTGGACTATATGTGTCCCCACAATCACTTCATACATGATGCATGCCTGGTGCCCTCAGAGGCCAAAATGTATCAGATCCTCTGGAACTGGAGCTATGAATGTTTGCAAGTCACCATGTGAGTGCTAGGAAATTCTGGGTCCTCTGCAAAAGCCATCTTTCTAGCCCCGTTCAAAGGTTTCTGAGAAACAAGTCCTTTCTCAAAGCTAACATACTCCAGCTCTTTTTCCTCCAAAGCTGTGATTTTGAAATGAGATTAACATATGTGCTCCAAGTGCAAATGGATTAGAGAAGTTGTAAATTTTACCGTCCCAAAGAGTATACATGCATGCACACACACACATGTATGCACGCACGCACGCACACACACACACATGCACACCGATGTGTCTACAAATGTTGTACACACATGTAATACATTATAATCATTTTCAGAATGATGTTTTTAACAGTTCATCCAGTTTCAAATCAATTGTCTTGAGCATACTGTTATGTGAATTAGGTTTTTAAGCTTTTGAGAAGCTTAAGAGGTCTAAGAAATAAAAATAGCAGAATACTATACATAGCTTCATTATATGAATACATTCCACAGATGTTAGTGAAACCTGTCACTGAATGAAACCATGATCATTACTCATCTAAACTCCCAAGGAATAAAATGACCAGTTTATACGCTTTGGTGGGTTCCACCTTATATGAAAATCCTTACTTCTCCACCCTTTCCTCCCTCCCTTTCTACCTTCTTATGTTTCTTTGTGCCTCCCTCCTTCCCTCCTTCTCTCCCCCTCTCCCTCCCCCTTTTTTCCTAAAATTGTGCATCATGTATATGTACATAAATGTCTGCATCTGTGCTTTTGATTTTACATTTTTTTACCCACAGAGGCAGGAATTATGCCCGGTTTAAATCTTTAGCCCCAGGCTACTTTCACACACACCTAAGCAGCCGACTAAGACATGCACTTGTTAGCTGGCTGCACAAAGGTAGCGTGTGCGCCCTGAGCTCACTTCAGATCTTGAGAACAGAGGCTGCCTCCTGGTGTGTCACCAGGCAGCGGGTTGGATTTGAATTTGGCCGTCTGTTCCCAGTTTAGGTGCAGTGCTCATTCATTACAATATGTTCTTAGAAATGTTAGAGAAAAGGATGCTATCCTCCCTCCTCCCAGCAGATGATGCTCACTCATTTGAAGTAAGATTAGTCTGGGAAACTGGGCATGAGGGGAGTAATATAACGAAGAGTGCTAGACAGGACATTTCAGATAACGACCTTGGAGGTTTGCATCCAATTTAACTATAACCAATTTTGTGTGAATAAAATAAAAAATATCAAATGCTTAGCTGGTCCCTGTGCTCCACTGGAGCATGGGCTTGAAAGCAAGGACCCCCTCACCCCACCCCAGTTTGTGCAACCTCAGAGCTGATCTGCTCTTTGCACAAATGTTCACATTAATTTTTTTGTATTCTAAAAAAATGCTAAAGATGCTAAAAGATGGCAAAAAGATATTGGCTCCCAATGTAATACTATTGCAGAACACCCAATTTGAGTGCTAACTGCAACACTCTGACTGTTCACTTTGATGTTTTAAGAGCTCTCCTGGTATCCCCCACAAGTGTTGGCTCACTCCTTGCCAGCATGTGTCTCCTCACTGTTTTCTGAATGATGTGAGTGACCATATGTGGAAAGGAATTCTCTGTGTAATGCCGGACACCGAGAGGAGCACAGGACCAATATCTGTGTACTAATGGACACTGACTGAGAGGAAGACAGGGTCAGTGTCATGTCCTGTTTCCTGAGCTTAGGCCGAAGTATTAAAACTTAAGGGCAAACATTTTTTATATGAAACTAAATTTATATTTTAAATAATTTTTGAAAAATTGTATAATACTGTTTCAAAATATTTAATTTTGTTTTATTTAAGCACTCCTAATGTTCAATTATTTTAAATAATTTTAGTAAATTAGTTTTCAACATTATATTTTTTTGTGCTATGTAAAAGGGAAGGATGTATATGACGTCTTTGCTCTTGAGTTCCTGGCTATCTTTACAGCAAAACTTACGGGTGTTGCTTTTTTCCATCAAGGACCTCCACCACTAACAAAAAACTCTACATGGCGCTCTGCTTTTCCAATGTTGCTTTTATGCTTCCTTGGCAGTTTGCTCAGTTTATACTTTTCACACAGGTAAGATGGTTTAAACTAATTTAAGCTCAATGTGAATGTGCACGGTTATTCCAGGAGAGGGCTGAGGAATGCGCGTCTTATTTCGGTTGTTGAGGCTAGCCTCCTATTCACTATGCAGCCCAGGCTGGACTTGAACTTGTGATAATCCCGCCTTCCCCTCTCAAGTGCAATGTAGCAGAGGCACCACCACACCTAGCTGATTTCATTTGTGCTCTCAAGGGCTATGAAATTAAGAGTTGATCATAAAGTCTTTATAAATGTCTATAGTCTGTTTTATAAGAGGAGCAAAATTCTACCAGGAACCATTTCTCAAGCTTTAGTCAAGATCTTGTGTGTGTGAATTGAAACCGTATTCTCTTTCCTAAAATACTTATGTAACTAGTAGCAAAAAACTAAGCCTGTGAAGCAGAGTAAAAGGATGAAGTGATGAAGTTTTATGGCAATAAATACAACCATGTAGATCCTTTCCACCAATTGTGGTCCTCTACGCTGGAAGTGAGCCGTTCTGTCACTGTTCATAAAGACTGAATTAATACTCCCGTCCAACCTGCAGTGTTTAGAGACTGGTTGAAGGATTCACAGTTCTTTATTAGTGATTAATGTCACAAGGTTGTTCTACAGTCATTATTTACACAGGTTGAAATATTAGAATATATATTGTGTTAAGTTTCAAGTGGGTATTTTTGCCTGTGCATTACTTGGATGCAGTCCTTGCGGAGGCCAGAAGAGGGCGTTGGATCTCCTGGAACTGGAGTTGCATTGGTTGCTATGTGTTGTGTGGGGGCTGGGAATCAAGTTCAGGTACTCTGAAAGAGTAGCCAATACTCTTACCCACTCAGCCATGTCTCTAGCCCCTAGGGGAAATAACATACATATACATATAAACATATAAAATAATAGCAATTTTAAGTGTAAATACTTTACAGCTTGATTCCATCCCCACCCTCCTTTCCTCCCAGTCCCACCCTTACACCTCCCTCCTCACGTTTCCCAGTATTATTCTTCTCAGAGAAGGGGAGGCCCCTAAGGGCCATCAACACACCCTGGCACCTCAAGTTGCAGCAGAATTAAGCACATCCTCTCCCCCACTGGGCCTGACAAGGCAGCCCAGCTAGGGAAAAGAGATCCATTGGCAGGCAAAAGAGGCAAAGACAGCCCTTACTCCTATTGTTAGGGGGCCCATGTGTTGACCATGCAGCACATCTACCGCACATGTATACAGGGGTCTAGGTCAGGTCCATGGATGCTTTTTGGTTAGTGGTTCAGTCTCTGTGAGGCCCCATGGGCCCAGGTTAGTTTGCTCTGTAGGTCTTCTTGTGTCTCCCTCTATCCTTCTTCCCACTCTTCCACAGCACTCCCCAAGCTTGTCCTATTGTTTGGTTGTGGGTCTTTGCATCTGCTCCCATCAGCAGGTAGATGAACGCACTCAGAAGACAGTTATGGTAGATTCACATCTGCAAGCACAGCAAAATAGTGTCAGGGGCTAGCTCTTTCCCATGGGGTGGGTCTCAAGTTGGGCATCATTGATTTGCCATTCTCTCAACCTCTGCTCTATCTTATATTTCTTGTAGGCAAGACAAATTTTGAGTCAAAGGTTTTATGGATGGGTTAGTGTCCCCTTCCCTCTACTGGGAGTTCCACCTGGCTACAGTAGGTGGCCACTTCAGGCTCTTTAACCTCTGCTCCTAAGTCTTAGCTAGGATCATCCCTATAGACTCCAGGGAGTTCCCCTTCTCCTAGAGATGCATCCCCTGTTGCCAATTTCTGTTCTCTCCCTGAGTCCTTCCTCTCCTCCCTCCCCCACTCCCCACACACCTGATCCTTGCTTCAGGTACCCTCCCCATGCTCCCTCCCACTCAGTTCCCTCCCTCCATTTACTTCAGATGTCTGTTGTATTTCCTGTTCTGAGTGAGATTCAAGCATATTTCCTTGGGCCCTCCTTGGCTTTTTTTGGTCCTTGGATTGTAGCACACTTATCCTATACTTTATGGCTAATATCAGTCCCATCCATTTGCCTGCAAATTTCATGATTTCTTTGTTTTTAATAGCTGAGTAGTAGTTCGTTGTGTAAAGGTACCATATTTTCTTTATCCATTCTTCAGTTGAGGGACTTACAGGTTGTTTCCAGTTTCTGAGTATTACAAATAAAAGCGGCCATGAACATAGTTGAGCAAGTGTCCTTGTGGTATGGTAGAGCATCTTTTGGGTATATGCCCAGGTGTTGATTTCCACAGTGGTTATACAAGTTTGGAGAAATCAATCTAGAATATATTTTTAACATGTCACCTCATTCTAAGCAAAGTTATCAGTTAAGTAGTACTGATGAAACTGTGAGACACTTTTTAAGTGGGTTCAAAACTATGTTAGTGATTTGTTGTTTCCCAACCATTCAATGAAATTCAAGACCCAGTTCTCTTAACTAAAATAAGCACGTACATTTGTGTTTGTATTTACACATTAGTGGGGAGAATCAAAGTTATTTTTTCTGGGTATATTATATTCCATTTTTATAAAGGTTAGTTCATGTCTCTTAGCCATTGTTGCCTGAAAGTGGATATAAAGGAAAGATGGCTCACATTTCAAAACACAAACTGATGAAAGACGGTCAAAGGAACCTAGTATGCTTGATATAATAGAGCCTTAGACATAATTATTCCAGGATCCTAACAATTTTGGCAGCTAGATTTTAATTTATAATTTATTCAGTTTTACTTTGGAATCCCAAGGTATGTTGGAGAAATTGTTGTGGCAGGGTAAAGTAAGGAGATTACTGATAAAGAAAACTGTAGAACAACAAGTTAAATAAATATAAGTTGTTTTTAGACAGGGTAGGGCTGGCATCTTTATACAACATTGATTATCAATTCAATGGTCTTTCTTTGTATGATTGATTTTTGATCTGAGGTACATAATTAGTTCATATCTTTTGTAATATTTAACTCAGCGTGGCTGCATGCCTTTATGCTCTTGGTAACAGCAGTGTCTTTGTCACTCCCTGGTTTCTCCCTTTGTCATCAGCAATGCCTTAGGGCAAGGAAAAGCTCTAGCTGTCCTAGCTGAAGCACAGAAGGCAGACTGCCTGCATCAGCAGGGCTGCATACTCATTATGCATCCTCTGTACTGTGGAAGATGCCACCACATGTCTTCTAGCAAACCACTTCCCTCTTCTGCATGAGAATGAGGCAAATACAAACATAAAAATGAGACGCTTGGCCCAAGTATGTTCTATAACAGGATATAGAGTCCTTTGGGTGGCACCAGGAAGTACTATAGGTGATCATATAATAGTTCTATTTTTGTTCTCAAGTAAATCTAATCTTTAAAGTTAAAAACAATGATATTCCCCACTGACATTGGCATGTCAACAGGTGTCATTGTTCATTTCTCATTTAAGCTGCCATATTGTTGAGATATCACAGTTGCAGATTCTTTCTTATATATACACGACACAGTATCACAGCAGGCATACTGCTGGTCCTTTGGCTCTACAATCTTTCCACCTCCTCTTCTGCCATGTTTTCTGAGCTTTGGGTGTAGGAATTGTGTTGTAGATGTAGCGACTGGGGCTGTGCACCCCATGGTCATAGTTGTTTGTGTTTTTGAACAGTTGAGCCTTTCTGTAATGGTCTCTATTTGCTAAAAATGAAGCTTCTGCTGCAAAATGAATTCTCCTTCATGAAGAGTCAGAACTATCTCTGGATATAAGGATAAGTATTTAGAATGCAGTTAGAACTTATACTGGTTTGGGAAAGTCGCAGTGATATGTTCTTCTTTAGGTTGTATTAATATATTTAGGAACAGATGCAGATAGATATAGATATGCAACCACAGTTAAGGAAAAAGAGGTCAGAGGCCATAAGTTTAACAGAAAGTAGGGGATATACATGCAAGGAGCTAGAGCAAAGAAAGGGAAAGAGAAAAATTATGAAATTATATTTTAATTTCAAAGAAATAAAAGAAAAGCTTTTTATTTTTATTTTTTTAAATCGGGGCAAAGAAATGCACACAGAAAGGCACAAAGAAAGCCTCTGCAGAGTCAATTGAAACTCTAAATCCTCAATGTGTGTTTTGACAAAAATTAGCTTTACATAGCTGTGTTGATTAGTTTTGGGGTCTTCTATTGAGTTTCATTGGTGTATATGTCTGATTTTGTGCCAGTAGAGTGCTGTCTTTGTCACTGTGGTTCTACAGTAGAGTTTGAAGTCAGATATGTGGTACTTCTGGCTCTGTTATATTTCGTTAGGCATCTTGTGGCTCTTCTGTACTTCAGTATGAATTTTGGCAGTTTTTCTATTTCTCTGAAGAATGTCATTGGAGAGCTGGGTGTGGTGGCACACGCCTTTAATCCCAGAACTCAGGAGGCAGAGGCAGGTGGATTGCTGTGAGTTCGAGATGAGCCTGGTCTACAAAGCAAGTCCAGGACAGCCAAGGTTAACACAGAGAGATCCTGTCTCGAAAAACCACACACACACACACACACACACACACACACACACACACACACACACACACACAAAGAATGTCATTGGGACGTTGGTGGGAATTGCTTTGAATCTGTAGATTGCTGCTGCTTCTTCTTCTTCTTCTTCTTCTTCTTCTTCTCCTTCTTCTTCTTCTTCTTCTCCTCCTCCTCCTCCTCCTCCTCCTCCTCCTCCTCCTCCTCCTTCTTCTTCTATCTTACCCTTACATAATACATCCTGACCACATTTTCCCTTCTCTCTCCCCCTATTTCAGTCCCTCCTTCCTCCCTCTCCTTTTTCAAAGTCTGTAAAGAATCCTAGCTTGGAATTTTAATAGGGATTACTTTGAGTCTGTAGATTGCTTGTCATAAGATGGCTATTTTTACTATGTCAACCCACCGATTCATGAGCATAAGATATCTTTTCTTCTTATGCCTTGTTCCATATATTTTTTCAAACACTTCAAATTATTGTCATGCAAAAATTTTTTCTTGTTTGGTTAGAGTTGCTTCCAAGATATTTCACATTATTTGGGGCTATTGGTGTGGTTATTCTGATTTATTTCTCAGCTTGTTTGTAATTTGTATATAGGAGGGCTACTGATATTTTTTCAGTTAATCTTGTATCCGGCCATTTTTGAAGGTTTTTTTTTATCAATTGTAGGTTCCCTGGAAGGTTTTTGGGCTGGCTTATGTATACGGTCATATAATCTATGAATAATGACACTTTGACTTCTTCCTTTCTTGTTTGTATTCTCTTGATCTCTTTTGGTTGTCTGATTGCTATAGATAGAACTTCTAGTACTATATTGAAGAGATATGGAGAGAGTGGGAAGCCTTATCTTGGTCCTGATCTTAGTGGGATTGCTTTGTGTTTCTCTCCATTTAATTTGATTCTGGCTGTAGGCTTGCTGTACATTATCTTTATTATATTTGGGTATGTTCCTTGTATGCCTGGTCTCTCCAAGACATTTATCATGAAGGGGTGTTAGATTATGTCAAAGGCCATTTCAGCACCTAATGAGATAATCATGTGGTTTTGTTTTTTTCAGCTTGTTTATATGGTGGATTAATTGATAGATTTTCATAGGTTGAATCATCCCTGGATCCCTGGGATGAAGCCTACTTCATCATGATGGATGATGTTTTTGATGTGTTCTTGGATTCATTTTTTGAGTATTTTATTGAGTATTTTTACATCAATGTTCATGAGGGAAATTGACCTGAAATTCTCCTCCTTTGTTGAATATTTGTGTTTATGGTATCAGAGTGATTATGGCCTCATAAAATGCATTTGGCAATGTTCTTTCTGATTGTATTTTGTGGAATACCTTGAGGTGTACTGTTATTAGGTCTTCTTCGAAAGTTTGGTACATTTTTGCTCTAAGACCAGTTGGTCCTGGGCTTTTGGTGGAGGATGTTGAGACACTTTTAATGACTGCTTCTAGTTCTGTAGGGATTATAGGTCTATTTAAGTTGTTTATCTAATCCTGATTTAATTTTGGTAAGTGATGTCTATTGTGAAAATTGTCTCTTTCCTTTAGATTTTCCAATTTTGCTTAGTATAGGTTCTTGAAGGATTTCCTAGGTATCTATTGTTATGTCTGCCTTTTTGTTTCTAATGTTGTTAATTTAAATATTCTCTCTGTGTCTTCTAGTTACTTTGGATAAGAGTTTGTCTGTTTTGTTGATTTTCTCAAAGAACCAGCTCTTTGTTTCACTGATTCTTTTTATTGTTCTCTTTGTTTCTATTTTAATGACTTCAGCCCTCAATTTGTTGATTTCCTGTTCTCTATTCCTCTTCAGTGTGTTTACTTCATTTTGCTCTAGAGCGTTCAGGTGTGCTGTTGCTAGTATGAATCTCTTGAAATTATGAAGGCCCTTAGTGCTATACACTTTTTTCTTAGCATTGCTTCATTGTGTTCCATAAGTTTGGGTATGCTTCATTCTCATTGAATTGAAGGAAGTCTTCAATTTCTTTATGTCTGCCTTTATTCAGTTGTCATTGAGTAGAGATTTGTTTGCTTTCCATGAGTTTTTAGGCTCTTGGTTGTTTTGGTTGTTGTGGAAATCCACCTTTAATCCATGGTGGTCTGATAGGATGTAGGGTGTTATTTCAGTTTTCTTGTATCTGTTGAGATTTGCTTTGTGACTGAGTATGTGGTCAATTTTGGAGAAAGTTATATGAGGTACTGAGAAGATGGTATATTCTTTTATGTTTGAGTGAAATGTTTTGTAGCTCTATGTGTTAGGTCCATTTGGTCATAACATCTATTAGCTTTATCATTTCTCTGTATGACCTGTCCATTAGTGATTGTTAATGATAATTATTTTCTGTTATTGTTCTTGATAGTGCGTGTTCTTTTGGTTTTGCTGGTATGAGATTACTTATTTCCTGTGTTTTTGTAGGTGTAGTTAATCTTCCTGGATTGGCATTTTCCTTCTAGTCCCTTCTGTAGGCCTGGATTTGTGGATTTATATTGTTTAAATTTGATTTTGTCCTGAAACATCTTGTTTTCTCCATCTATGGTGATTGAGGTCTCTTAGAGTCTGTAGGACATTTGTCCAGGCCCTTCTGGCTTTTAGAGTTTCCATTGAAAAGTTAGGTTATTATTCTAATAGGTGTGCCTTTATCATTCACAGTGATCTGCCTGCCTCTGCCTTTCTGAGTGCTAGGATTATAGGCATGTGCCCATGGATTTTAAAAAGAGATTCATTTAATTTCTCTTTAAGGACCTCTGTCATCTTAATAGTGTTGGACTGTTCAGGGGCTGCTAGTAGCATAGCTGGATGCTGGTGATGCCTTATTGACCTGGCTGTTGTTGATTGTGCTGCACTGGTGTCTAGGCATCTGAGTTTGGTATGAATATAGGTCTAGGTTCAGATTTCTGAAATTTTTTTGTTGTTGTTGTTGGATGGGTGTTTTGTTCCTTGGTTTCTGTTTTCTCTTTGGTCTCTGGTCTTTGTGACCTGGAATTCCTGCATCAGGCATGACCTCTGGTCCAGCAGGGGTCTCTACCCAAGTTGAGGTGTGGGACATATTGATGAAGAGGGTAGTGGGGATTGGGGTAATGAGGTGGGGGGCTCTGAGGAATGGAGAAGGTTTGCAGGTGGGCTGCCTATAGGGAGTTCTGGAGGCCAGTGTGCTCCCAGGTCCAGCCGTGAGTCTCGGTCTGAGTTAGCTTGTTTATTCTTCTAGCTGGTGTGGCCTGCAGGTGAGCAGGCAATAGCTGTCCAAGGTGGGGGTGGGCAGTGGGGGCAGGAAGAGGTGGTAGTAGGCTAGTTCTTTGGGATCTGAACCAAGGGTGTGGGAGGGTTATGCATGCAGGTGGGCCTCTTGCCTGTTTTTCTGACTCCACTGTTTACTTTTGATGTGTGGTACAGAATTAGCTTAAGACTAAATTGATGATAATTTTCTCCAGAGAATAATGGATTTGTTTCTAACAGGCAAAAGTACTAGCGATCTTAAATTATTGCCACAGAGTGAAATGATTCAAAAGGGTTTTTTTTTCCCCTTATGATAGCTTCCTTCTTTCTGGCTCATGCTTCAAACCAAAACCTGGAAACTTAGGAGGCATCTTTGTCTCTGCTTGCCCTCCTGCACAGTCGGCCTGCTTAGCCTGATATTTCTCACTTGTCACACAAACAGAATGCTTCAAGCATTGTTGGAATTGCAAAACTATTCTGGAAGATATATGGCCCAAACTTCGTGCTCAGAAGTGGAGATCTCATTATTTCATGGGAATTCCATTCTTGGATATTAATTGACTTGATAATAGTAATAGTAACAACAACAACAACAACAACAACAACAACAACAACAACAACAACCCGTGGCTATCATGTGCTCATATGTGCCTAGAGTCTTGTATGTTTTCCCCAGCTGAAAAGTTAGACTAATTTTTCATTGCTTTCATCATCAGAAATATAACTGTTCCTTTGTGTTTGTTTTTCCTATGAATAGTGAACTATGTTTTCTACAATTTTTTCACATTTGGGTTTTTATATTTTTATTTCAGATAGCCTCATTATTTCCCATGTATGTTGTGGGATACATTGAGCCAAGCAAATTTCAGAAGATCATTTATATGAACATGGTAACTATTTTTATATTTATAAGTCTAATTAAAATATCTCAGTTTGTAACTATTTCTGTTTTATGGGATACCTATTTTTTTATAGTATTTCAGGCATGTGATATCACTAGCATCACGACAGTCTCTGTGTTGTTTTGTGTTTTTGTTGGAAACCGTACTATAGACAAACTGTCCTCCCTAAAGATGTGTTTCCTTTTGTTTTATGTGTATGAGTGTTCGTCTGCATGAATGTATTTACATTACATGTGTGCAGTGCCCACAAAGTGAGAAAGAGGGCATCAGATCTCCTGGAACTGTAGTTACAAATAGTTGAGAGTTTCCATGGCTGGGCTGGGAATTGAGCCTGAGTCTTCTGCAAAAGCAACCAGTGCTCTAAACTGCTGAGTCATCTCTCCAACCTTTTAGTCTTTAATTTATCATTTTAATTGTTATCATTCATTTTGAAATGCCTTTTTTTCTTTATACCTGGGATTAAAAAAAAACACTTTACAAATGTGCAATTCTGAAACTGAAATTTTATACTGCTGCACTTTTTAATCTTGGTTTCTAAACACATCTTCCTTCAAAACATAAAATGATAATAAAATAAATCTTTCATGAAATGATGCACAAAACATTAGTGAAAACACTTTATCATAGTCTTGTTACGTCACTCCATTGTTCAAACTATAAAAACCACAGTAGGATATGGATGGTAATTTAAATTCTGCTATAAGTAATTTGTAAACTTGAACTTTAATACTTCAATCCTAGCAGTGACTTGAAATTCTATTTTTATTTGGCCAAAACTCCATTAATACTTACATGAATAAAATTTATATAGTCAATGGTTTTATGATATGACCTATTTATGTGAAAATGTCATAAATGAACTATGTTATGTACAGTAAATATATACTGATAAGTGCTAGAGACATGATTACCTACCTGCCTCCAAAGTATGAACACGTGTAATGACTATGAATCATTTTTGTTTCCATTCTCCAGTGTTCTGTTGTCCTATGTTTCATTTTGATGTTTGGGAACCCGATGTACTTAAGTTCTTATTATTCCTCGTCTTTGTTAGTGACATGGGTAAGTCGCAGAAAGCCAAGCATAGGCTTCGGGGGAAAGGAGAATATAAAGAGTTGTGTTACTGTGATGCAGAAAAGACGTAGGAAGCAAACCTGTTAAAACTCAAGTGTAACCCCCAAAGATCCAGTTTGTGCAGTGCATCTGGGAAAGGGCATTTTTTTTTTAACTATTGCTAGTATCTCATTGTATGAAAGTAAGACGGAGAAAAGAATATTCTTAGTTCTTGCTTATGCATATCAGAAATGTGAATGCAAGTAATAAAATGGATTTATTGTACCATCACTATAAATATAAGAAATTAAGCTATGATGGTTTGTTTTCAAGAGTTCCCGAAACCAGCTTAGGTTCATCTACAAATATTACAACACTAGACCCCTGCTGATATCTATAATCTAGCGTTTCTAAATTTAGCTAGTCTCTCATCCCCACCCACTCAAACTGAAGTAGATAATTCCTAACCTCCGCCCCTGCCTGCAAAGATCTGTGCCTGAGAAGCATTGAAATAAATAGGCTGTGACTGTAGAGATGAACCACTCAATTCTTGTTGAGAAAAACACAAGTGTAAGCAAGAGAGGCAAATACAAGGCCTGGGTGGTGTGTCAGATTGCACCCTCCTGATTGACTAAGTGGGATTAAGGAAGCAGAGCGAAGGTCATGTGTTCAGCATTGTAAAACCTGACAGTGCCAACCAAGCACAGCTGACTTCCTCAAGATGGTGGCAGACTTCCTCAGTATGATCCACATCCCCCCCCCCCCCCGCCACTTTCCACAGAAGCTACCTGCAGAGGCTGGACCACATAATTCAGTGAGGTAGAAATGTGTCTCAAGAGACAACATCTCAGCACACCAAGCACCTTTTTCTGTCTTCAAGGAAGTTTATCTTGTCCACAATTTGAAAAGTCAACAATTAAGGCAGAAATTACAAATGTAGTTGATTTGGGAGGAGCGACTGTATAACATAAATGTTAGTTTTACTTCTCCCATTTTTTGTCATATGTCTCTTAGGCAATAATGCAAAAGAAAAACAAAATCCAAAAATTGGGATCCAATGAACTCCACTTTTGGGTAAGCTTTAATGTTTTCAACAGTTTTTAATCTCTTTTTATTTATTAAACTTAATGAAGTGTTTTTCACTAAATAAATAAATAAACAAAAAAAGAAATGTAATTGGCTTCCAGGTTCTTTTTGAGACATTCCTATACTTTATGGTAAAAATGGAGAAAGATTTGCCTTTCAAGTAGTTGATAAAGTGACACATCTAATATACAATAGTCTTAATTTTAGAAAAGTGTCATTTTGATAAAAATTAATGGGTATCAATTATTTTATGTGTGAACTATTGAAAGTGGTAAGTAGAACCACCGTGTGTGGGACATTTAGAAAATTCTTCCAAACTGCACATAAAAATGTATTCTTTTAGCATTTTCTACTGGCAGAGAGTAAGCAGGAATTCTATGAGTCATTAGGAAACAAAGGCATAGAGAGAAACCCCAAAAGTTAAGCCAGGAGCATGGTCCACCCTGAGGATCTGGCAAGACTATCCCTTTCTAGCCTCAATGGACAGCCAGGTGACACAAAGGCAGATATGCCAGTCATCTTCCCACAACTGTAACAAAAATACCCAAGAAAATCACCTTGATGGATAAAAGGTGTGTCAGTCTCATATGCCACAGGTGTGAGTCTGTTGCCATCTGGCTCTGTTGTTTCTAGGCAGCAGTGATGTAGAGCACCACAGCTGCGAGCATGTGGTCACTCCAAGCTGCTGACCTAATAGCAGCCAGGAAGTAAAGAGCTCTTGAACTGTTAGTATAGGAATTGATAAGTGGGATAACATGTGTGAGTTCAGAGGCCTCATGAGCCAATCACCTCCCAGGGGCGTTGTTTCTGAATCCTGTTGCACTGAGCTTCCCTGCACTGAGCATGCTCTGCCTTCAGCACACCTGCTTGGAGACCATTTAAGATCTAAACCAAAACACCTATTATGAATGAGCTCTCCACTCCCCACAAACCTGGTGTCTGCCACCCTCACGTTAATGGCGAGAGGACTGGTGATGTGCAATGGACACGAGTGGGGGCTGAGACAAAGCCACACAATGCACCAGGTGAACTAAACTGACAAAAATAGCTCTAGAGAGATTTTGAAAACAAAACTGTAACAAGAGTATATAAAAGACCAGGATTTATGTAAGTTGAAATGAAGTGCTATCATAGGTTAAAATGGGGTATTAAAATAGGTTCCACAGTTTCTATTACATGATTCCGGATGCACTGGATGCACTAGCAGCCATCACTCATAGCAAGAATGAGAAAAATGATAACTTGACTTAGAAAAGGCAATCAACCAACGCCAGCACTGACATGACTTGGGGGGGGGGTGATATCTTTGGATGTTTGTCTTTCTTTTTGCTACTTATTTTGTTTGTACAGATTTATAGGGCACAATGTGGTCATTTGAGACATGTATAGAGAGGATAGTGATGAGAGTAGTTAGCTTTTCTAACACCTTAACTGTTAGTAAAAGGTATTGCCTTGTCCCAGTTTCACATGTTTGTGGTGTAAAATACGACATCTCTGTTTCTAGATATCATTGTTCCGACCAGCAAGATGACTCCTGCCTCTCCATCTTGACTTTGGGTTTAAAGCCTTTGCATATGTGTCTTCTAGTGTTCATGGACTACAGTGAGGCTTTGGTGTTGTGAAATATTAGAACGTATTCTGTTTAGATTGGCACTGTGGGTTCACAGGCAAAGAAAATAGCATCCATATATCAGAGAGACATAGACAGTCTATGTTTATGGTGCACTATTCTCAATAACCAAGACTTGGAATCAATATACGGGGCTATAGTTAGAAAGAGAAAATGAGGTTCACCTGTGCACAATATCATATTATTAGTTATAAATAGGAATGATATCCTATGATACATAGAAAATGCACAAGCCAGGAGGGCATTATAGATAACAAAAGAAATCAGGCAAAGAAAACATAATACATGTTCTTTCTCTGTGTGGATGTTTTGCAAACATTGGATGAAGCATATTATATGTATCATAGTGATAAGCTCAGGCTGGGAAGAAAGGAGTGAGAGGCAAGAGGGAGATTTGACAAAGGATGTTAAGAGTATTTGAGGAAGTTTTAAAAACAGCCACCATAAAATGCTTCAGTAAGTAAATGTATTTAAATACGAGATTATAACATATCAGGAAGTAGAAGCTTTTAGAAAAGAGAACTTGAGAATTATATAGTTGAATAATGTGGTAATTTTAAACTCTGACGAATAAGATTATGGTAAGAATGAGAAAATAGCATCACTGAAGATGGATCAAAAGAAACAACTTGATCTAAATTAAGAACAGACTGGAAACATGAGAGTGCCTCAGAGGTCTGCGACCAATAAGGAAAGATCTGATATATTTACACATCAAAATTCTACAAGGGTTCAAAAATTGGCTAGGTAATATTTGAAAAGCAATGACTGAAACCCCTTACAATATGTAAAAAAGTGAATTCTGATTAAGATAAACCCAATGACACACAAGATACATTATAACAAAATTTTGGAAAATAAAAGCTAAAGAAAGAAATCTTGATATCAGGTAGGGAGAAATAGCACTCTGCTCTCACTTTGCTCCTCATGGTTGTTCAGTTGCTTCTATTTTAATGCCTTCACTAAACTTTGATTTGGGTCTTTTCTTTAAGCATCCTACCATTTTCCTTCATTTTCAATGAGAATTGTCTCTGTCTGTATTTTAATGAAGTTCTATTTGGTCCTATTTTTCCCATTTCTGTTATTGGTTTTTGAATTGTTTACAAGATGATGTTAAACATCTGTACAGTTAAAGGTGACTTTTTCTTAGTGTTCAAAGCTCTTATTTTTGCATAACAGCTTTGCTCTACTTTGTGAGCGTCTGGTTCAGTCTTGGATTTCTCCACCTGAAGCTTATGTCTCTCTTTACCTAAACTTAGAAGCTTTGTATACACAGAAGATATGTCACCTAAATGCCCTGTGGACGGAGCAGGGTTGGTAGAGGGCTCTCTTCTACCAATGTAGCACAATGTGTTGTTGGTCTTTTTTTTTTTTCAACAATTTCTCCACCCCTCTTTCATGAAGTTATGCTCTCTGAGCCTTTGATGTAGTGGTTGCGTTTAGATGTATCAGCTGTGGCTCGGCACCCATGGTCAGTTGGTCTTTGCATTTTTATCAGTGTGTCTTTCTATAATGGTCTTTGTCTGCTGCGAGAAGTTTATTTGATGAGAGGCAAGAGCCACACTTATCTGTGAGTATAAGAAATATTTAATATTTAGGACTAAATATTTAGCACTTAGAATACAGTTAGAAAGTAATAAGCGCTCATCTAGAGTCCTTTGCCTCTCCAGTCAGCCCCAGCATGAACTCCTCCCTGTTAAGCTAGGCTGCTTCAGGATATAACTGCCACTATTGCGCCTTTTGGAATCTTGCTGTTTGGGTCACTAAGGTTCATCAGCAGCATATCTGCGTAGGAATATTGAATGATATTCTCTCTTGACAGCTTGCATGGCTTCTTCCAGTACAATGAGAGGTAGTTCCCAGTGAGAAAGCTCCCGGGTTGGTTCCAGCTCAATTCTACTCAAATAACAGAGTTAAGAAAACAAGGGACCCAAGTTTAAAAAAAGTGTATGGATCTGAACAAAGGGTTCTCACAAGAAGAAATAAAAGGCTTTTAAAAATCCCCCAAAGTGTTCATCATCCTTAAAATTATGGAAGAGATTTCATCTTATCCCAGTCAGAATGGCTAAGATCAAGAAAACCATGACAGCAGATGCCAGTGAGAATGTAGGAAAGGAAAACCCTAATTTGCTATGGTTGCAAACTGGTCAAGTCAGTAGGATAATCAAGGTGGAGAATCCAACAAATGGTAAAAAACATACCTTCTACATGGCCCCACCATACCGTGGCATATGCCCAAAGGACTTGACATCCTACTCCACAGATACTTGTTCAACCGCATTCATTGCGGTCCTACTTAGACTATTTAGAAAATGGAACAAGCCAAAATACCCTACAATTGATACATAGGTAATGAATACTATCTAGCTGTAATGAAGAATGAAATAGTTTTCAGGTAAATGGAAGGAAGTAGAATATATACTTAGTGTGTATCCCAGAAACACAAATACCACATGCTCTTTCTTATTTGTGGATCCCAGCCCTGAACTTTAGATATGAGCATTTTTTTTTCTTAAAGAAAGACTCATATCCCCACAAGAATAGGGGAAATTTTTGATAAAATGTTTTTATTGAATTTTTGTGAATTGACTACACTTTCCCCACTAGGTCCTCCCAGAGCCACCTCCGCTTCCCTACCCCTCGGGTCCTCCTTTTTTCCTTTTTAATAACCTATGGAGTTCAATAGGTACTGCTCAACACTCCAGGGTGTGTGCCCTTCCACTGGAGTGTGCTTGATGAACCAGCAACCACATTTTAAAGAAAATTGACTTGCCTTCCCTTAGAAACCATCTGCTAACTGTCCATAGCTCCTCATCTAGGGTTGGGGATTGTGAACTCCTTCCTCAGTCATATTAAAATGTAGACTAGCCTGACTTGTTGCGGTCATGTGCAGGTGGCCATGGCTGCCTGAGTTTTTGAATGGCGTGGTCCTGTCCCTGTCCGGTCCAGAAGACACATTTAGCTATACTCCCCTCCAACCATTTTTCTTCAATGCTCTCTGTGCCTTTGCTTCTAGCTGAGAATAATGTTTACGAATAAAACTATCTTTGTCTTCAAAGCGATTAAAAGGAAGTATTTTGTTTTTTGTTTTTTACAACTATCAGTAGATTTAAGATATGTACTGCCCTGGTGTTTTTAAGTACTTTATAACAGTGTCATCATGTCATCAAATTTAATTCTCTACTGATCAACAGAAGTGTGACAGAGCTTTCATTTTCTTGTCATTCACTCTGCATAGCTCACTAGTGCCTCTCATATAATTTAGTCTTCTTCTGCTACTTGTGTGTACTATGAGACATTTTAACTGAGTCATGTGCTACTTTTAAAACTCAAATTCTATTTATTTTCTAGCTGATCCAAGGGTGTGCTTGGTGGAGTGGAACAATTATTTTGAAATTTCTGACATCTAAAATCTGTGGCGTTTCAGACCACGTAAGTGCATTTTGCTTAAAATATGAAAATTTCTAACAATACACAACGGAATAGGAACTTGAATCAGTATACTCATATCTCTTCATTGTACAGAGACTCCTGCTTGTCCAGGTCCCAAGCACATAATCTTCAGGGCTGACCATAAAACCCTGAGATCAACAAGGAATAGTGAATGCCCTCAGAAAATGTCTCACTGGATGCCGGCTTAGATACTAAAAATTTCCTTAGTAGTAACTTGTAATATTTTAACTAAAGATGAGCATTTGCTTAATTATAATTTTTCCGTTGCTGAAGATGTAACCATAAGATCAATGTGTAATTACCTTTGAAATACAAAATTTTGATTTTTTGCAATATAGTTTTACTAATTTAATATTAGAGGCTATAATTATGTTTCGGTATTTTAAGACCATTCTTATTGTATAAAAACATATTAACAGCTTTTTGTCTCTTAATCATCTAGAAAATATGAGTGGATTCCTTATCTCTAATTTAGTACTTGTTTAAAGCAATAATTTAAAGAAAATCCCTTTTCAAGACCTAACCCCTAACTTGCTAACTAGTTTAAGGAATCATGCATGGATGCACATTTGATTTCTACCATTTCCTATTCAGAGATAAGCATATGTGAACATAAGGAAGAAAGTGTAGAAAAAGAATTTCCCTGCCTAATACTGTCCAGTGGGAGCCTGTGCAGTACAGAATCACATCACCTTTGGCAACTCATTGTAGCATGACCTCTGTGAAAGGCCAGGAGTGGGTAATGGGTGATGCAATGGTACAATCCAACACAAAAGAATCTCTACATGTAAAACCCTGCCTTATATTTACTGATACAGTAAACATGGCCTCAAGTTATTTTTGCTTCTGTTTTCTTGGATGTATGGCAGCAGTTTTCTTTATTATCCTTTTGCAGATTTAAAAAAAAAGATGTATGTATGTATTATGTATACAATGTTGGATCTGCATGTACACCTGCACGCCAGAAGAGGGCACCAGATCTCATTATAGATGGTTATGAGCCATCATGTGGTTGTTGGGAATTGAACTCAGGACCTTTGGGAGAGCAGCTAGTACTCTTAACCTCTGAGCCATCCCTCCAGCCCTTCTTTATTATCCTTAACTTTTTATTTATTCAGGCATATTTTTTATTTAACTTTATTTAGACTTTCCACTTATTCACTTGGCTGATTGGTAATTTTATTTCTCATATTGTTATATTCTCACTCAGCCTCTATAAATCTAAAAAGAAACGTACACATCACTATAGGACAAAATAAAAGTACAGTCCAAATTTTTTGATAAATTGTCAGTTTATAAATCTCTAATTAATGGTGTGATCATAGTCCTAAATGACTTTCTCTAAGTTATGTCCACTAGATGTGAAATTTTACTCATTTTGTTAAATTATTACTAGTCACCAGGACTATTTTAAGTTTAAAAAACAGTATTTGTCAATAAGTTGACTCTGGTTTAGTGGAAAACACAGATATCCATCAAAATTGTAAAAAAAAAAAAAAAAAAAGATTTGTTTGTGCTTCTTAGAGAACTTGAGTTAAGGTTCCACATGTCAAATAGCTCACAGTGTTAAAATAAGTATCCCCTCGGTGGTAGAAAGCAGAGGTTCTCACCTGGGTGTGTTTGATGGTGTCAAGTAAGTAAGCCAAAATAGTAGGTGCAGTCATGACTCCTGTGAGGGAGTTCTCATGATGAAAGGATGAACGGATGCTGAAACTGTTAAGAAGTACCAAACACAGCCAGTGCTTGGGGCCTTGTGAACACTGTACCACATAGAAAGGTTGTGACTTGTCGTGTGTAGTGAAAAGTGAACTGAGAGTGCTTCCCCCCCCCCCCGCCCCCATAGATTAGAGGATTAAAAATACCATGAACTCCACGGTAGCTTATTTCAGGCAAATGCTGCCTTCAACCTTAGAGTCTCTGCTGATTATTTTCTGACTTCTTTTTATTTCTTATCATCTCTTTTTATTAGTTCTTTGAGAATTTCAAGTTTCACACAATGTATTTTGACCATTCACCTCTCCACCCTAGTTCTTCCCAGATTCACTCCCATTCCCTACCCACTGAATTTTTTGTCCCTTATTTTTAATCCTTTCAAGACCAGTTTATGCTGTCCAATTATTCTTGGCTTTGTGGTCTTCCTCTGGAGTTTGGTCAAATTTCTAAGGGCTACCATCATAAAGAAAACCATCCCTCCCCAGCAGCTAACAGTTTTGAATCACTCCACAGCTAGGGGTGGCACTGTGTGGCCAACTCCTCTAGGCCCTCTGGCCTTTCATCTGACTTGGGCTTGCACACGGTTTTCGCATGCTGTCACAACTGGGGCTCATCCACACGTGCAGCTTCCCTGCTGTGTCCTGATGCTCCCTTGTAGTCGCCAACTGCTTCTGGCCATCACACTTTCCCTCACCTTCCACAATGGGCCCTGGACCGTTAGAGGGTTGAGCATTCTGTGGCCCACTGTGGGTCTCGGTGTTAGTCACTGTGTCTAATAGAAAAAGCTCAGTTGAGGGTTGAGAGGTGTGTTGATCTATGGTTACAACCAACATCCATACAGAGATGGTCTAATACTAGGTCCATTTGGCCTAGTAGGATCAACCTTAGGCCTTGTCTAGCCATAGGTCCTTGGCCTGATAATGGCGTCAGGTATGGATTGCATCTTGTGAAGTGGCAGGTACGGGTTGCATCCAGTGGAGTGGGTCTTAAATTGAACTAGAAAGTGGTTGTTTATTCCAATGATGCCCATGCCACTATCCGTTGCTGTTATAAAACTTTACCCACAGCAACCTGAAAGAGGAACGAATTAGTGTAGTTTACAGTTCTATGTCACAGTCCATCACTGAGGAAAATGGGGGCAGAAGCTCACTAGGGAAACTGGAGGAAGGAGCTGAAGTGGAGACCAAGGAGGAACACTCCATACTGGTTTGTGACCCGTGACTTGCTCATCTTGCCTTTTTATACAGCCCTATTTCCTGGTGTTTGCTCTACCCACGGGAGGCTGGACTCTTCCATATCTATAATTGATTTAAAAAATGTGCTCTAGACACGACCACAGGACTCTCTCATTGAGGCAATTCCCTGGGTGTGGTTCTTTCTTTCCAAAAGACTCTAGTTAATGTCAAGTAGATAAAAACTAACCAGTGATCTCGACAGTTGTGCTTATTTTCAGTACCCGTAGATAAGTCATCCCTTAATACACTCAGCTCTGCATTTGCTGTTTGATTCTGAGGCCAATCTGTGCACGAGGCAGTCACCTACTCTGTGTAGACTTTGCTACACGTGGGCAACGTCATCTACCTATTGTTGGCTATGTCATTTGTGTAATTTTCATTCACCTTGCTTTATTTTCTTCCAGATTCGCCTGAGCGACCTTATAGCAGCCAGAATCTTAAGGTACACAGATTTTGACACCTTAATATACACCTGTGCTCCTGAGTTTGACTTCATGGAACAAGCGGTATGGACGTCTCACTTCTTCCCACTCTCTCCTCACACGCAGCGACTGTGCTGGGTGCTAGGTTTCCACTTAGCTTGGGATAAAAAGCAAAATTTGTACTTGGAAACACTCGACTTACTGTATGGCATTTATCACCAATTTTACCTATAAAATTTTAGATACCTGCATCTAAAAAAACTATAGATAATAGTTAAGTAAGTTAGCTGAAGTAAAGTGTTTGATTGAAGTAATCACTGCTATTATATACAAATTGCTCTGAGTAATCTCTGCCCCTGAGAGGGCAGTTAGGAAAATGAAATTCAAAAACAAACAAACAAACAAACAAACAAACAAAAACTCACTCTTATTGCCTTATTACCGTAAATATCACAAAAACTTGTAACGAGTTATTGCCTAGAAAGGCAAACTACTAGTAAATTTTAGTGAACCAGTATAACCTGTTTTAAGCTATAGAATGGCCATTTGAAAAGGCTCAAGCTAATCTGCTTTAAACTATTGCCTTGCTGTGGGATCATGAATAAGAGGACAGTAACCATGTAACATAATTTATATTTACACTTGAAAACAACTAGACACATTGGCTCTGAAGGCTTCTTGGACCCAAATACAGTGTTCTTCCTCAACATGAGGCTTAATTTTTCTTCTTAGACTACGAAAATGTTGTCTGCGGATTGTTTTTGCCTAATACCTATGAATTCTAAATTAGCATAACAATGAAATGTTGTTATTTCCTCTTCATTATAAACTCCGAAACTGCTGTTGACAACAAATTATCCACTAGGCAGTTCATAGTAGGACTTAAGAGAGGAAAAAAGACTTGTTGTTTATGTGTAAGATAGGTTAATATAGCTAGAAACATGGCACATAAGTTCAGAATCGGTCCAGAGGATGGTCTGCCTCATGACACTTCTGTACCCTCTCTGCTTCCTGCAGTTACTTTGCTGAACTTCCCTCTCGGCTCAAGTAACAGTAATGAAAATAATAGAACTTTTCAGTACAGAAAATGCGACTGCAGGACCTGGACTCACAAACACACCTATAAAACCTAGTGTTATTCATGTACAGAAAAGCATCACCTAGGAGACAGGAAAGTGTAGACATAGCTGAATCTAGGTTTATAGTTTTTAATGCCTAATTTTTCATGGATTAGTTTTTTTTAGTTAATATTTAAATTAAGATAAAGACAACTGTTGGTTTAATTATTTTAATTGTTATAGATATAGGTTCTAATATATTTCTTATCGCCCCCCCCCCCCCCGCCGAAACACACACTGCTCCATGGTCACTGGCCCACTGTTACTGGCCCCTTCCTCTGGAAAATTCTAAGCTCCTCTACTTTCATGCCACAGGTATTCCGTTAATCCTACCCTTCCCCCAACAAAATGTTTCTCCCCTATTATAGCCCCGTTTCTTGTTGTACAAATAAACACATACACCTTTATTCATGAGAAAAATCATTTCCCACTTCATTCTTTGCAACTTGAATCCTTTTAATAGAGTTCTTGCCTGTGCCTATATATTGAAGTGTTTATCTGCAGTTTTCCTCTAGCAATTTCAAAGCTTTGGGTCTAACATTTGGATCATGTGAAGGCTGAGGCTTGTATGAAATGTGGGTTCATCAGTCTAGAGCCAACTGACGTTCCTTTTTCTTTCCTTCCCTCCCTCACTTCCCCCTCTCCCCTTTATTCTTCTCTCGTATATTACCTCCCAACCCAAGTTCCCCTTTATCCCCTTACACAATCTCTCCTCACCACTTCCACTGTCCTCTAGATCCACCCGACTTCTACCATCCCTCAGAAAAGAGCAGGCTTCCTAGGGGCATCAACCACCCGCAGCATAACAAGCTACAATAAGACAAGGCACAAGCCAGGACATCAGGTTGGACAAAGCAACCCAATAGGTGAAAAGGCAAAGGGTCAGGGACAGCCCCCACCCCTACCATTAGGACTCCTATAAGAACACCAAGCTTACTCAAGCCGTATCATATATGCATAGGGCCTAGGTCAGACCCTTATAGGTTCCCCGATCTCTGTAAGTTTCCATGAGCCCTCATCAGATTTTTTTCTGTGGCGTTTTTCTCATGGTGTGTCCCTGATACCCCTGGTTTCTCTGATATTTTCTCCCCTTCTCCTGCTGGACTCTCTAATGTTTGGCTGTGGTATTCTGCATCAGCTCCTATCTGTTGCTGGATGGAGCCTCTCTGGTTTCTCTGGTGATTCGCCTATGCTCCTGCACCAGAACACCCTGCAGGCAGGACAAACTGTAGTTCGAAGGCTTTGTTGGTGGGTTGGTGCCAGCAAATTTTATGTTATTGTTTTTTAACAGCTGAGTAATATTCCATTGTATAAATATACTATAGTTTCTTTATTCGGTCCTTAGTTAAGAGGCATCTTGTTTCCAGTTTCTGGCTATTATGAATAAGTCTGCTAGGAACATATCTGAACAAGTGTCCTCGTGATAGTATATTCTTTGGGTATATGCCCAGGAGTGGTATAGCTGGGTCTTGAAGTAGAGTGATTTCCAATTTTCTGAGAAACCACCATATTGACTTGCAAAGTGGCTGTACAAGTTTGCACTCCCACCAGCAGTTACAGAGTGTCCCCCTTGCTCCACATCCTTGCCTGCATGTGCTGTCGCTTGCTTTGATCTTGGCCATTTGATAGGTATGATATGGACTCTGGAGTTTTTTTTTTTTTCAGTGATAGCAAATTAATTTATTTAGTTTAGTTTCCATTCCATATCATCAGGAGAGTTGATTTAAAAATTTCTTTTACCTCCATCAGTCCACTTTGTTTATATGGTAGATTCACAATTTTTGTAAGTTGAACCATCCTTGCATTCCTGGGATAAAGCCTACTTGATCATGGTGGATGATGTATTTGATGTGTTTCTGGATTCAGTTTGCAAACGTTTATTGAGTATTTTTGCATCAATGCTCATGACAGAAATTGGTCTGAAGTTCCCTTTCTTTTTTAATCTTTCTGTGTTTTTGGTATCAGAGTGACTATGGCCTCATAAAATGAATTTAGTAATGTTCCTTCTGTTTCTATTTTATGGAATAATTTAAGGAGTGTTGGTATTAGTTCTTCTTTGAACGTCTGATACAATTCTGCACTAAAACTATCTAGCCCAGAGCTTTGTTTAGTGGGGATACATTTTAAAAAATAATTAATTAGTTATACATCCTAACCACAGTTTTCCTCTCCTTCCTCTCCTTTTAGTCCTTCCCCTGCCTCCTCCCCTGACACCTCTCTACCCCTCCTGTTTCTCTTTTTAAAAAAAGAGAGGCCTGGTTGGGAGACGTTAATGATTGCTTCTATTTCCTTGAAGGTTATAGGTCTATTTAAACTGTTTATCTGATCTTGATCTAACTTTGGTAGGTGGTATCTATCGAGAAAATTGTCCATTTCTTTTCGATTTACCAATTTTGTGGAGTACAGGTTTTTGAAATGTGAACTAAAGTTTCTTTGGATTTCCTTGGTTTCTGATGTTATGTGCCCTTTTTGTTACTGATTTTGGATATTACCTGTGTGTCTTTTATTTAGTTTGGATAATGATTTGTCAATCTTGTTGATTTTATCAAAGAACCAACTCTTTGTTCGTTGATTCTTTATATTGTTCTCTTTGATTCTATTTTTATTGATTTCAGCCCAAAGTTTGATTATTACCTGCAGTTTACTCCTCTTGTGTGTTTCTGCTTCTTTATGTTCTAGAACTTTCAGGTATGCTGTTAAGTTGCTAGTATGAGATCTCTCCAATTTCATTATGAAAGCAGTTAGTGCTATGAACTTTTCTTTTAGCACTGCTTTCATTGTGCCTCATACATTTGGGTATGTTGTACCTTCATTTTCATTGAATTCTAGGAAGTTTTTAATTTATTTCTGCCTTAATCCAGAACATTTTAGTAGAGAGTTCAGTTTCCATGAGTTTATAGGCTTTCTTTTGTTGTTGATATCCAACTTTAATCTGTGGTAGTCTGATAGGAGATAGGCAGTTATTTCAATTTTCTTGTATATGTAGAGACTTGCTTTGTGACTGAGTATGTCATCAGTTTTAGAGAATATTCTATGAGATGCTATGCAGAAGGCATTTGTGTGCATGTGCTTGGGTGAAATGTTCTGTAGATATCTGCTTAAGTCCATTTCATTTATAATGTCTTCTAGTTCCACTAATTCTCTGTGTAGTGTTTGTCTGGGTGACCTGTCTGTTGGTGACAGTAGAGTGTCGATGTCTCCCACTATTAATGTGTGAGGTTTGATATGTGATTTGAACTTTAGTGATGTTTCTTTACAAGTGTGAGTGCCCTTGTGTTTAGGGGAGAGGTGTTTTTTTTTTTTTTTTTTTTGATGAGTATGGACTGTCCTTCCCCATCTCTTTTGATTAATTTGGCTTGAAGCCTATTTTGTTAAATATTAGAATAGCTGCACCAGTTTGCTTTTTGAGTCCATTTGCTTGGAAAACCTTTTTCAACCCTTTACTCTGAAGTAATAGCTATCTTTGATAGTGAGATGTTTTACTTGTATGCAGGAGAAGATTGGATCACATTTTCATGTCCATCCTGTTAGTCTGTGTCTTTTTATTGGAGAAGTAAGTCCATTGATAGATATTAATGACCAATGATCATTGATTTTTTTGTTTTTTTTCAAAACACGGTTTCTCTATGTATCTCTGGCTGTCCTGGAACTCATTCTGTAAACCAGGGTAGCCTCGAACTCAGAGATTTGCCTACCTATGTCTCTACCTCCCAAGTGCTGGGATTAAAGGTGTATGCCACTACTGCCTGGCCACCAGTGATTGTTAATTCCTATTATTTTGTTGCTGCTGGTGGTGTTTGTGTTGGTGGTAGTGGTGTCTGTGTGTGTGTTCCCTCTTTGGGTTTTGTTAGGGTTAGATTTATTTCCTCTTTTCGTGGATGTAATTATCCTCCTTGAATTAGAGGTATTTTGTGGTTGTTGTTTTGATTTGGTTTGGTTTGGTTTTTTGAGTACTTTTCATAGAGATGGACTTGTGGATAGATATTGTTTAAGTTTCACTTTGTCATGAAATATCTTGTTTCTTCCATCTATAGTGATTGAACATTTTACTGAGTATATTAGTCTAGAGTGGCGTCTCTTAGAGTCTACAAGATGTCTGTCTAGACCTTTCTGGCTTCTAGAGTCTCCATTGAGAAGTCAGGTATAATTCTAATAGGACAGCTTTTAGGTGTTTGTTGGCCCTTTCACCTTGTAGTTTTTAGTATTTTTTCTTTGTTCTGTGTGTTTAGTGTTTTATATATTATGTGGTGGGAGGGGGAATTTTCTTTTCTGGTCCAATTTATTTGGTGTTCTGTAAGCTGTATAAACTCTTGTGCCTTTTCAGGCATGTCCTTCTTTAAGTTAGAAACATTTTCTTCTATGACTTTGTCAAATACATAGTTGGTTTTGGGGGCTGGGATTCTTTTCCTTCTTCTGTTCCTATTGTTCTTAGGTTTGGATTTTCATGGTGTCCTAGATTTCCTGGATGTTTTGTGTCAGTAATATTTTAGTCAGTAAAATTTTTCTTTGACTGATGTATCATATTTTTAATGCCTGAGATTCTGTCTTCCATCTCTTCTATTCTGTTGGGATGCATGTGTCTACAGTTCTGTTCACTTAGCTACATTTTCCACCTCCAGGATTTCCTCAATTTGTGTTTTATTTGTTGTCTCTGTTTCTATTACCGTTTTCTGGTCTTAAACAGTTTCCTTCACTTGTTTTTGGTGTTTTGGTGTGTGTGTGTGTGTGTGTGTGTGTGTGTGTGTGTGTGTGTGTGTTTGTGTGTGTGTGTTTTGTTTTCTATTGTTTTTGCTTTTTCTTGGCTTTCTGGGTATTCTTTAAGAGATTTATTGATTTCCTCCATTTTTTATTTTTTGGTTTGTCTTTTACTTGATTTCTTTAAGGGTCTTTTTCATTTCTTCTTTAAGGTCGTCTATCATCTACATAAAGTTGATTTTTAAGGTCTTTAACTTATGCTTCCGTTATGTTGGGATAGCCAGGTCCTGCTGTCACAGAAAGCTGGACTTTGGTGGTGTCACATTGCCCTGGCTGATGTTGATTGTGTTCTTACATTGGTGTTTAAGTATCTGGGTTTGGGATGATTATAGGTCTAGGCTCTGATTCTGGGTTTGCCTTTGTTGGATGGGTGCTTTGTTCTTTGATTTCTGTTTCCTCTTTGGTCTTCTGGTTTTTGTGGCCTGGATTTGTGGTGGTTGTGATGACACCTGATCCAATAGGACCAGTTGGGGGTTAGAATTCTGGGGACTAGTGTGACTTTTGGTATATTGGGGTATCTCCATTCTTCTGACTGGTATGGCCTGCGCCTGAGCTGAAGTCTTCCAGAGTTTGGTGGAGAGGCCAGTCAGTGGATTGGGTGGTAAGGTGGGGTTGGGCAATGAAATGTGTCTTTGAGAACTGAGTTTAGGGAACAGGGCAGTTCAGCTGGCAGGCAGGTCACTCACCTGTTCTTCCGATTGGTGTTGCCTGCACCTGACCAACATGAATCTACCATAATTGGGGGCAGGGGACAGGCCCTGAAGGCAGGCTGTGTGGTAGGGTGGGGTAGAGATGGGTAGGTGGTGGAATGTATCTTTGGGAAACACATCTAGAGTGTGGGGCAATAAATCTGGCAGGCAGCAGGCTTTCATTTTGGATGGCACTTTTTCTTTCTCTCTCCCTAACAGGTTGGGGTGGAGTTGATTTTGGTACATTGTCTTAGTCAGTATTCCATTTCTGTGAAAAGACACCATGACCATAGCAACTCTTATATAAGACAACATTTCACTGGGGCTAACTTAAAGTTCCACAGATTTAGTCCAGTATTATCATGGTGGGAAGTGTGCTGTCATGTAGGCAATCATGGTATTGGAGAGGCAGCTGAGAATTTCATATCTTAATATGCAGGCAAAAGGAAGAGAGAGAGACAGTGAGGGGGGAGAGAGGGAGAGAGAGGGAAAGGGAGAGAGAGAGACAGTGAGGGAGAACAGAGGGAGGGAGAGAGAAATGGAGAGGGAGAGAGAAAGGGAAAGGGAGAGAGAAAGAGAGAGACTGGGCCTAGTTTGAGCTCCTGAAATCTCAAAGCACACCCTAGTGACACACTTTCTCCAACAAACCTATTCCTCCTAATTCTTTTACATTTAAATTTAAAATTTGTTTAAATTTAAAGTCACTGTTGACTAAACGTTCAATTATATGAGCCCATGGTGGCACATACTTATTTAAACCACCATATACATTGACAATCTTGTTCTTCACACTTCTCAGATTATCTTTCTATATTTCTAATCTTTCTCCCTGCCATTGGAGTAGAGCCTCTTATTTCTAAAACCTGACCCCTTAACCGAGTCTTAGGGACAGCTGTCTTCATTGGATATTCTTTATAACCACTTTAATAATGTCATTCTTGCAGTAGACTATGGAAATTGATAAACATATATTTTTCTAAAGACAATGGGATTTGATCTTTAACAAATATCATTGTGACATTCAGTTTGACAGATATTTTATTGCTTCAATGTAAAATTTCATAATTAATCATTTTGAATCATTTGCTATATTTCAGACTCCACTGAGATACACAAGAACGTTATTGCTTCCACTTGTTTTAGTGATTACTTATTTTATCTTTAAAAAGGTATGTAAAGATTTATGATTTTTCCATGAGTTCTAGATAAGATCTGTAATAGATTTATGCTTGTTGTTCAAATTCCTTTCTTCTTTTTGGGATAAATTGGTTTTTTTTAACCTATACAAATAATTGTATTCATGCCTTTATATGGTATTGTACTTTACAGTCACATTATTAGAGATATTCCATTCTTTCGAAGGTGAATTTTACCAATCACTGACTGTATATGAAGAATTACATTGACTTGGGGGTATGACAGACAAGCAAATCATGACAACTTTTGGAAAGTCCTGGGAGTGGGATGTGAAACACTGCACAAGTAGTTGAAGAATAAAAACAATGGCACGTGTCATGAATGAAAAGTAGAACGAATGACAGGTGTAAAAGAGTCAAAGATGTCTTCATCTATTTTGAGTTGTTATGCACAGGAGAAATTTACACAACCACTTAAAAACATAAAACAATAAAACAAACGAAACAAAACAAAACCAGTCTTTCTGCACATATACTATTTTTATAACCGAAGACCATATTGTGTTAATAGAAACAATCTTTAAAATTTCACTAGCATATTTTCATGGTTTAAGAATTTAATGACATAAATTCTCAAGGTTCCTTTTAGCAGTTTTGAGCCATCTTTATTTATATTGCTAGCAGTGGCTTAAGTCAACATATATGCTTATTTTATACTGCTCAGCAAATGGCTATAGCATGATACCTCACCCACAGGTTCAGTTGTGGTCCAGTCGAAGAGTTTTCTATGTTGAAAGTTAAAGTCTTTCCCATTTCTTGTCCCCATGTTTCAGCACACAGCATGAGTCGTCCGTGAGTGAAGAAGGCACTGGCCTCCAGGCCTGCACCTCCCTTCCTTACACCTCACCTGGCTTCTCCCACTGGGCAGTCGGGAAGGAAGAGAGGAGGAGGAATAGGTTAGATGAAACAAGGCCTTATTCTCCTGTGCCGTGATCCACCCAAGCCCATAGCTGACACATTTTACAGTGCCTGTTTATGCTCCATCACAATAAAGCAAGAGCATTCTTTCCAGGCTCAGTGTAAGCCTGGGGGTAAGGCATGAGTAACTGTGAAATGGCGAGCTGTCAGTGTAGCAAAGGATAACCACATCTACTGGGTTTTAAAATTAAATATAGACACCCATAAAAAAAATTTTAGCATTCAAACACTGCACATCCTAAACTGAACTCGTTAAATGTGTACTTAAACACAGGTCTGTACACACACACACACACACACACACACACACACACATGCACCCACACACACGCACACGCAGCCACTAAAGCTCTACTCCTTCTGGCTTCCTTGTCAACTCTTAGTCTATCCTGGCCCTGTATGACTTATTTTTACTTTGTAGATATAAGCTGATGTTTTTTTTAGATTTTCACATATAAAATAACCCCATAGAATAAGGATGGCATGTGCAATATAACTCTACTGAGAAAGCATGAAAATTAAAATATCAGTAAAAATGTTATATTCCTACAAACTGATATTTTATTGATATCCTCAAATTGTCTATTTGAGTATGTGGGTATAATTTCATTTATACTACTTATAAATTTTACATTACTATCATATTTATAGTTTCCTTGAGTTTGAGATATTTCTCTATGAAGCACATATGCCTTGAATTAATATGTGCAATTAAAATGTCTATACTTTCATTTCATTTTAATTAAAGCCCCAATTAGCTATTAAATTACATATTTACATGTTTATCTCGGTTATAAACTATTATTCTATGAAGTTTGCATTTTTAAGTACTCATTGATTATTTTGGTTTGTGTGGTAAAGCCTTCACAGCCCAGATTTACTTACACATATCCTTTCCACTTTTCCTTTTTTCCCTCTTTCTCCATCATCTGGTACATTCTTGTGAGAGCTGATAATCTTCCTAGAGCAGCTACCTTGGATTGAAGAGTAGTCAAGACGGCAGATATACCAATAACTTGCTTAGTAATTATCTAGCGTTTTGAGTAAAACAGGAATGTAGGTGAGTAGGGAAGAGAGGAGAAGAGGGAGAACAAGAGGAGGAGAGTGATTCAGAGGCTAAAGCTGTCTAAAGAGCTTCTGAAGAGCCTCCCCGCTAGATTGTTTGCCCGCCGCACCCCTGTCTAGCAAAAATATGCAGTGCCAGCACAAGGAAGCAGATTTTCACACTATAGAAGCTAAGAACTTTAGAACAGAAATAAATGTTAGATTTACTCTGCTGACTACACCAGGAAGTTACCATCTTGAATTTACAATTTAAAGCTGGACTTGAACTACTACAGAGATTTAAATTTAATAGTAAATAAGTTTATTTTGATGGTACAGACCTGTGATCACAGGATATGGGGCAGAGGCATAAGTACCACCAGTTGCAGTCCAACCTAGGCCAGGGAGACATTTCAATATAAAGAATCAAAAGCGAATGCACAAGCAAAGAGAAGGAAAAGAACCTTCTGTATGGTATCGGAGGCCCAGGGTCTCCATATGACGCAGCATGTCACAGAGAAGTCTCACGGATTGATTTTGTTCACAGATTGTTCGTGATATCATATGTGTCTTATGTACAAACACTTATGTAAGGTAAGTATTTCACAGTTGTTTTTAAATTCATACCATGTTCGCTATTAAATAGTATTAAAATATTATAAATTATCAGCCAGGCGTGGTGGCACACGCCTTTAATCCCAGCACTCGGGAAGCTGAGGCAGGCAGATCTCTGTGACTTCAAGACCATCCTGGACTACAAAGCAAGCCCAGGACATCCGAGGATACACAAAGAAACCCTGTCTCAGAAAAAAAAAATTATAAATTTTCAATGACTTCATTTACTTCAGCATTAGGATCAGTAAAAGAGATAAGAACAAAATTTAGAAATTTTCTGTTGAAAATGTTACTCTTATGAATTTATTTTATGTATATTCAAAGTTACTTTAGAGATATTTATATTTAGAGATATAGCTCAAACTTTAAACTGAGTTGGTTTTTATATATCATAGAGTTTTAAGCTCTGTTGTATTTGAGCCATCCTATTTTTAACTTTCAGAAAAGAGATAAGAGATAATTATATTTATAAATATGTATTATTTTTTTTTACCAAATCTGCTTTTAAAAATATTTGTTATATCACATATTTAGAGTTTCAATAAAATTGCTAGAATCAAGGCACAAACTAATTCATGTCACACATAAACTGCCAAGAGCCTTAGGAAATAATAGTTGAGAAAAACTGCCTTCTGAAGAAATGCCATTTCAGACTACATTTTATATTAGTAGTTGTATAATTTAATTTTATGTAATTTCTTTTATGTTTTGGACAGTTTCTATTTACGGAAAAACTGTGCCAATAGTGCCGAGTGCCTTCTCAAGCCCTGTATTCTCTGCACTTGCACTTTTATTAGCACGTTGTATGATTGCCAGGGAAGCTAGCAGAAGATGTTGAGTGTGTTGTTGAAATCATTTCCCAAACAAGGTGCCAGTGGGTGCTCTCTATTCTGTTTGGGTCGGCTGGAGGCCGGGGAGGTGTGTCTTGACATCCTAAGCAAGTGTCCTCGATCATTTCTTTCATAAGAAGGATGAAAGGATGTGGAAAACTTCGCTGCATGAAATATAACTAACAGAGATGGGAAAACTCTTCTCAGATACTTGCAAAGTTATGAAATGTGGAAAAAGAAAGGCTCTGGGGGACAAATGAGTGAAAAATAATTCAGAATACGGAAGTCTTTCTTACTGATTAAGTAGCTAAAAGTGAATTTTATGTCTTTTCCAAAGTCTGTTTATTGTCTTTCTTCTTACGGATTTGTCTCTTCTTAGACAATAAACTTTTATGTAGTATTCAAGCCATATAGTTTGAGGCAAGGAACGAGTTCATAATTTACATGTGAATTTTGAAATTTCTATATAGTGACAACTATACAAAACTTTCCGGTTTTCTATGTTCATTTGTTGGTAAGAACTATTATGTATACCAAAAAGAAATGTTTCTCAGGCATTTTTCTGTTCTGCACAGAGATCATTGTATTAGTTACTTGTCTCGTTGCTGTGACAAAATACTCTTGACAAAAATACCATGAGGAAGAAAGGGTTTATTTTGTCTTAATTTTTCAGGGACACAGTCCCCTGTGGCCACAGGAGCAGGCAGTGGCTGGAACATCGCTTGTACAATCAGAAAGCAGAGATGATGCTTGTGCACTTCTTGCTTTGTCCCTTTCATTAGTCGAGGGCTCCAGGCCGTGTAACAGCGCTCTCCACTTTAGGAGGGGGTTCTCCTCCTCCTAATCGCCCATAGACATTCCAAAGATTTGTTTGTTTCCATGGTGATTTTAAATACTGTTAAGTTGGCAATCTGAATTAATCATCACAACTCTACTCCTTATCAAGGTGAACCCCCCACCCCCACAAATCAGTTTTAGGACATGACCTTCTATCGCTTGCTCTCGTCGGCTCATGGCCATCCCGTGAAACAAACACAGTCATCGACTTTCATGTGCTAGCTGTCTTTAAGTTTTTCACACAGCATGAATGACTGTTTTCATAACAATGTATTCTAATTAGTTTCTCCTCCCCCAACTCCTTTGCGATCCTCCCCATTGCACCTCATCCAATCCCACACCCTTTCTTAGAAATCCACACCTCTCCTTAGAAAGCAAACGGCTAGCTAAAGGATAATAATAAAATAAGACAAAAACAAACAAACCAGAAAAGGACAAAACAAACAGGAAAAAAATAAAAGCCAAAGGAACAGCACAAGAAACACATATAGATGAAGAGACACAAGAATCCCATAAAAACACAAACTTGGAAGCATAATAATATACAAATAAGTGTAATTTAAAGAAAAGTGTCCTGACAAAACATTATGAGACAAAGAACCTCCAGGGATGCCATCGATCTTGTGTTGTTCATCTGCTTCTGGCCATGGGGGCTTGTTGTCCTCAGGAGTGGTGTCCATACCAGTGAGGCGCCATTGGAGAGGACTGAATTTTCATTTGCGAGTGGAAATCAAGTGGAGATAGCTTCTGGGTTAGAGATGGGGGTCTGTGTCCAATTCTTTCCGCTCCAGGGCCCCAACTGTGCAGGCCCTGGGCATGATCACAGTCTCCGAGAGTTCATGTGGGCGTCAGTCATGCTACGTTTAGAAAACCCTGAATCTTGGTGTTTTTCATCTCCTCTGGCTCTTACTTTTTAAAATTTATTTATTTATTTATTTATTTCTTCTGTATCCTGGTGATAGCCCCATCCCTCCTCACCTCCCTGTCCCACCCTCCCTCACTCTCCCCATCTCCTTCCCCTATTCCTTAGAAAAGCGGAGCCCCACTTCCAATCCACCATAGCTCTTCAAGTCGTTTCAGGACTGAGCATGTTCTCTCCCCTCTGACCTGACAAGGTAGTCCCACCAGGCAGAAGTGATCAAAATGCAGGCCTCTGGGTCCTGGTTAGCTGGCTCTGTTGGTCTTCTTGTGGAGCTCCTGTCTCCTCCAGGTCCTTTTTTGCTTCCCATGACTTTTTCACAAGACTCCTTCCTACTCACTGCCCAATGTTTGGCTGAGAGTCTCAGAATCTGTTTCAAAGCACTGCTGGGTGGAACCCCTTGGAGGACAACTCTGCTGGGTTCGTATCTGCAAGCATAGCAGAATAGCATTAATAGTGTCTTAGAGTCTTTCTGCCTCTTCTGTTGGTGGATTTCTGAGCCCTGAGTGGAGGAGTTTGGTGAAGACATCCCATTTAGTACTGAGAGTTCCAAAGTCTCTCACTCTTTGCACATTGTTCACTTGTGAGTTGTTTGTTCATCTCTACTGCTGCTTTGATGGTAGCTGAGGAAGGCACTGATCTATGAGTATTTCAGGGTGTCATTAGGGAATCATTTTTTATCTACTATATTTAGTACTTGGTTTTACACTAGGTCCCTGGGCTATGTAATCTCAGGTTCTTAGCCCCCCATTCAGTGTTAGAAATGGGTTCTGTCTCGTCGAGTAGGCCTTAGATTCAATCAGATACTAGTAGGTTATTCCTACCAGCTTTGTGCCACTATTGTACCAGCACAACCTTTCAGGCAGGTCAGCATCGTCGATGATAGTGTGTGTGGCTGGGCTGGTACTTACATTTTTCCCTTGGTAGCGTGAAGAGTACCTTCCAGTACCATGAACACTAGTCAGTAGGGGGTGAAGGTTCTACGTAGACACCAGCTTGACTTCTCCACATTCAGTGAGTTGTGTAGGTGTTGTCTTCAGCAATAAGGCCTTGCTATCAGTTTGTGGAGAACATATGATAGAGTTGTTTGGGATTCTCAATGGACCTTGGCCAACAACCCAATTGGCTGTAACCCATTCCTGGTACTGGAAGTTTCATTTGGTGATGAAAAATATCTAGCCAGGTCTAGATGGCTTTGTCTTCCTTATTTTGTGATTCCATGGGCATTTGCTTCATATATGTATGTATTTCAGAACGTTTCTGCTACGTTCCCTCCGTTGCCTTCCTTCCCCTCTCCTCTCTGCCTAGTCCTCTCGTTCTAGTCCCTCCTTCTCCTGTCCAGCCATTGCTACCTATTGTATTTCCCCTTCCGAGGGAGACATCCTGGTCCATCTGTTCCTCTACACCTAACCTCTGTGGTTCTGTGGATTGCAGCCAGCTTGCTGAAGGCTTAGCAGTTAACATACACATGTATACCATATGTATCTTTTGGGGTCTGACTTACCTCACGAGGGATGATTTTTTTTCTAGTTCTATCCACTTACCTTCAAATTTAATGATTGCATTTTTTAACAGTGGAGAAATATTTTATTGCTCTTCATTCATTATTCTTATGCATTCATACATTCCTTCATTGACCCATATGTAGGCTGTTTCCAATTTCAGGCTATTATAAATAGAGTAGCAATAAACACAGCTGAACAAGTGCCTCTATAGTAGACTCCTTAGGGCAGATGCCTAAGAATAGTATTTTTGGATCTTGAGATGGATCAATTCCCATTTTCTGAGGAGCCATGACACTGATTTCCACCAGCAATGGATGAGTTTTCCCTTTCTTTATATCCTCCCAGCACAAGCTGTCATTGGTTTATTGATCTTGGGGATTCTGACTTGAGTAAGATGAAATTTTATAGTTTGATTTGCATTCCCCTGGTGATTAATGATGATGGAATTATTCTTTAAGTGAATCTCAGCCTTTCTGTTTTATCTTTTGAGATTCATCTGCTTAGATCTGTACCTCATTTGTACTTGGCTTATTTGTTTTCACAATGTCCAGTTTTGTTTTCATTCGTTATGTATTTTGGAGATTAGCCCTCTATCAGATGTATAGTTTGAAAAAAATCTCTTCCCATCCTATATCCTGCTTCTTTGTCTAAATTATGGTGCCCTTTACCATGCAGAAACTTTCAGTTTCGTGATCACGGCACCTGTGCTATTGGTGTTTTGTTCAGAAAGTCTTCTTCTGTGCCAGTGAGTTCAAGACTATTCCCCATTTTCTCTTCTGTCAGGTTCAGTGTTTTATGTTGAGGTCTTCGATCCTTTTGGAGTTGTTTCGTTTTGTGCAGGGTGATAGATACAGATTTATTTTCATTCTTCTATAGGCAGGCACATAATTTGACCAACACTATTTGTTAAAGATGCTTTCTTTTTTCAAGCGTGTATTTCTGGTTTATTTATTTTTAAAAATTAGGTGCCTATTAGTGTGTAGATTTATTTCTAGGTATTTAATTTAAGTTTATTGACCAACATGTCTGCTTTTTATGCTGATACCATACTATGTATAAATTACTATAGCTTTGTAGTACAACTTGCAATAGGAAATGGCGATACCTTCAGCAGTTCTTTTATTGTTCAGAATTGTTTTAGCTATCCTGGGCTTTTTGTGTTCTCATACAAAGTTTACATTATTCTTTCAAGTTCTATGAAGAATATTGTTGGAACTTTAATGAGAATTTCCGTGACTCTATAGATTGCTTTTCATATGATGGCCATTTTTAATATACTGATTCTACTGATCCATGAGCATGGGGGGTATTTCCACCTTCTGATATCTTCAGTTTCTTTCTTCAATATCTTAAAGTTCTTATCATACAAACCTCGCACTTCCTTGACTAGAGTTACTCCAAGATATTTTTAGGGCATTGTGAAGGATGCTATTTAGCTTAGTTCTTTCTCAGTCTGTTTGTCATTTGTATATAGGAAGACTACTGATTTTTGTGTGTTAATTTTGCCTCCTTCTATCTTGTTTAGTAGATGTATGATTTTCCTGGTAGAATTTTTAGTTCATCTATGTATACTGTCATATCATCTGCAAATGAAGATATTTTGACTTCTTCCTTTCATATTTTTATCCTCTTGTTCTCCTTCAGTTGTCTTATTGATCTGGCTAAGACTTCAGTATTATGTAGAATAAATGTGAAGAGAGTGGACAGCCTTGTCTTACTCCTGATTTTAATGAAAATGCTTTAAGTTTGCCCCCATTGAGGTTGATGTTAGATGTGGGTTTGCTATAAATCACATTTGTTATGTTGAAAAAATGTACCTTGCATGACTGATCTCTCTGAGACTTTTATCATGAAGAGGTGTTTCCCAAAGGCCTTTTCTACATCTAATGAGAGAATCATGTGGTTTGTGTCTTTCATTCTGTTTATATGGTGGATTACATTTATCAGTTTATATGCACTGAAACATCTTGGCATATCTGGGATGAAGCCTACTGTGATCGTGGTAGATGGACTCTTTGATGTATTCTTAGGTTCAGTTCCCAAGTATTTTATTGAGTTTTTTTTACATCCATATTCATAATAAAAACTGATCTGTAATTCTTTTTCTTTGTTCAGTCTTTATGAAATTTAGCTATCAGGGTAAATGTGACTTCATAAAATGGACTGGGAAATATTACTTCTGTTTTGATTTTGTGGAGTGAATTGAGGAATATTGCATTCATTTCTCTTTGAAAGTGTAGTATCTAAAGCCATCTGGCCTGAAGTTGTTTGTTTGCTTGCTTGTTTGTAGACTTTTATTAGGAGTCTGTTTAATTTGCTTATCTGATCTTAATTTAACTTTGATCGTTGGTATATATATCAAGAAAATTATTCATTTCTTTTAGATTTTACAATGTGGTACAGGATAGGTTTTTTAAATATGTCCTTATGATTCTCTAATTTTGTTAACTTGGATCATCTTTCCCTTTCTTTTAGTTAATTAGGCTAAGGGTTTGTTAATCTTATTGGTCCTTCTCAAAGAACCAACTACTATTTGTTTCATTGTTTCTTTGTTTTTTGTTTTGTTTTGCTTTGCTTTGTTTTGTTTTTTGTTTTTGTTTCTATCTGGTGCCACCGAGGTACAGAGTCAAGGGCAAGGGGCTGCGGATTTAACTCACACACACATATACACACAATAACACAGCAGGTCCTTCATGCTAAGAGAGCAGCAGCAGCCTCAACAGTTTTTACTCAGTGTTCAAAGAGCCTTTTTATAGGCAGCAAAACAGGAATGCCACTGGCAGGTGAAATCCCTCAAGAAGTAATTGCACACAGGAGGAAAAGTCCCAAGGAGGGGTGGGATGCGTTCTCAGAGCAGTAAACATGACCAGCTGACCAACATAAACACAGACACGGAAGCTGCTAGAAACAGGACATGAAACAGCAAGACAAGCAGGCAGCCCAGTCGGGCCTGGTTCCTACATGCAGCCTTAGGTTTCATTGTGTTTTGAAGTCCATTTCTTTTGATTATTACTTCTTTTTATTCGAGAGCTTTCAGGTGTGCTATTATGTAAGTAATATGAGCTCTCACTAAATATTTTATGTAGGCACTTACTGCTATGAACTTATGTTTTAGAACCGTCCTCAACGTGTCCCATAAGTTTAGGTATCTTGTGTTTTTATTTTCATTCAATACTAGAGTGTTTTTAATTTCTTAATTTTTGTCTTGGCCCATTTTTTCACTCACTAGTGGTTAAGTTTCCATGATTTTGTTAGCTTTCTTTTGTTTCTGCTGTTGTCCATGTTAATCTGGGAGGTCTTGTGGGGAGTTATTTCAGCTTTTTTTTTTTTAATGTCTGTTGAGACTTGCTTTGTGTCCAAGTATGAAGTGAGTTTTGAAGAAAGTTCTATGTGGTGCAGAGAAGAAAGGTATATTATTTTTTATTTGGATGAAGTGTTTTTATAAATATCTGCTAAGTACATTTGGTTTATGACATCAGTTACCTTTAGTGTTTTCTATTTAGTATTCATTTGGATGACATGTCTATTGGTAAGAATGGGGTACTGAGATCATCCACTATCACTGTGTGGGATTTTATATGTGATTTAAGATGTAGTTGTACTTATTTTATGAAGTTCGGTTCCCTTGTGTTTTTGCATAAATGTTTAGAGTCGGTGGATTTTTCCTTTGATGAGCATGTAGTGTCCTTCCTTAACTTTTCTGATTAGTTTTCATTTAAAATCTGTTTTATCAGATATTAAAATGACTACACCAGCTTGCTTCTTCAATTCATTTGCTTTGAATATCTTTTTCCTTCCCTTTTTCCCTGAAGTGATGAATATCCTTTGATGTTAAGGTGTGTGGTATGTTTCTTGCATGAAGCAGAAGGACAGATAACTGTTTTCAGATTCAATCTGTTAGTCTATCTTTTTACTGGGGAATTGAGACTATTGATGTTGAGAGTCATCAATTAGCTGTTCTCATTCATTTCTTTTATTGCTGTTGTGTGAGATTGCCCCCCCCAATACACACTTTGATTTATGGTACTGAGATTATTTATTTCTTGTGTTTCCTTGGGTGTGGTTTATCTCTTCATGTAGAACTTTCTCTTCTAGCTCATTCTGTAGAGCTGGGTTTGAGGATAGATACTGCTTAGGTTTTGTTTTATCATGAAATGTTTTCTTTCTCTATCATGATTTATAGTTTTGCTAGGTATATTAGTCTGGTCTAGCATCTGTGGTCTCTTGGAGTTTGTAAAACATCTGTCAAGGACCTTCTTGACCTTCAGAGTCTACACTGAAAAGTCATGTGTTATTCTAATAGGTCTGCCTTTATATTTTAATTGGCCTTTTTCCCTTAAAGCTTTTAATATTCTTTCTTCTATACATTTAATGCTTTGATTATTATGTGGTTTGGGAAATTTATTTTCTGGTCCAGTCTCTTTGCTCTTTTGTATTTTTGTACCTTGATAGATACCTCATTCCTTAGGTTATGGAAATTTTCTTCTAAAATTTTGCAGGGAAATACTTTCAGTGCCTCTCACCTGGCTTCCTTCTCCTTCAACTCTTCCTGTTATTCTTAAATTTGGTCTTTTAACAGTGGCCCAGATTTTGTGGAAGTTTTTGTGCCTAGATTGTTTTAGATTTAACATTTTCCTTAAGCAATGTATCCATTTATTCTATCTTAGATGCTTTCTTTTATTTCTTGTTTTTTGTTTGTTTTTTATTTGTTTGTTTGTTTGTTTTGGTATTGGGTTTTCGGTTTTGGTGTGGCATACCTCTGAGGTTTTTGTTTTGTTGCCTTGTTTTTGTTTCTCATGTTCAGATTCACTTCACTTTATATATTCTTTGGTGATTTCATGTCTACTTGTTTCTTTGGTGATTTTTGTCTTTAACTGTTTTATTCATTTTATTTCTTTCTCTCTCTCTCTCTCTCTCTCTCTCTCTCTCTCTCTCTCTCTCTCTCTCTCTCTCTCTGTGTGTGTGTGTGTGTGTGTGTGTGTGTGTGTGTTTCATATCTTCTTTAATGTCCTTGAGCATAGTTATAATAGCTATTGTGAATTCTTTGTCTTGTGCTTTGGCTATATTGTATTTCTCAGGCCTACTTTAATAGGGCTGTTTAGTCTGGTTACTCTATATTGTCCTGGACATTATTGAATGTATTTCTGTACTTGTGGCTAGGTACCTGGCCTTGGGGGGATTGTAATTCTAGGTGTTGATATCTGGCCTTGTCTTTGTTGGGTGAGTATTCTATTCCTTGGTTTCTGTTGCGCTCTCTGTATCTTAGAAGAGTGTGGTTGCTGGGGGTTAGCAAGTAGGGAGTGCTTCTGAGTCCCCTCAAAATTTGACCACTGGAGTCCTGCTTAGAATTAGTTTCTAGGTATTGGGAGCTGACACAATGTAATGTGAATGGGTTAGAAAGGAGATTGGCTACATCTTCCAAGAGAATCTGCAGAGGCTTGCTTAGTTGATTCAGTGGGCTGTGGTTTTTTTTTGTTGTTGTTGTTTTGTTTTTGTTGTTGTTGTTGTTGTTGTTGTTTTTGTGTGTGTCCTCCATCACCTGTGACTCCTTCAATCTTTTGGTGGGCTTCCTAGAGCCCCAAGGGGAGGGACCTGATAGAGACTTCCAATGTAGACTCTCTCTCCTCACAGTGTCTGTCTGTGGGTCTTTGTATATGCTCCCATCTGCTGCCAGAGGAAGTCTCTTTGATGATGACTGGACAAGGCACCAATATATGAGTATAACAGAATATTATTAGAAATCATTTCATTCATTCATTTTAGACCAGTCTTGTTTAATTGTACCCTAGGTCTCTGGGCCATCCATATCCAGTCTCTGGTTCTGGCCATCCAAGCAGTGTAGGGCATGGGGTTCCCTCTTTTGGAATGGAACTTAAGCTAAACCAGATAAGTTCTGCACCACCATTATCCCAGCCCATTTTTCAGCAGGACAGTTTGTAAATCAAGGGTTTTATGGCTAGGTTGATATCCACATTTTTTCTATAGCTTTCAGAGTAAGTACTTTCCCACAACAACGACTTGAATGTAGGGGTGAAGGATCCATTCAGGCACCAGCTTCAACCTTTCCATGTTCAATGAGCTGTGGATGTTGTCCTCAACAATGGGGCCCCTTTGTCAGTTTGTCAGGAGTAGCCCTCTGTCCTAGCATCAGCATGGGTTGCTTAAGGATCTCCAGGAGACCTCCTTCGCCAAAAACTCAACTGAGTACAACCTGGTCTGGCCACTGGGAACGTTTTCTAGCTACAAGAGATGGGCAGTTCAGACTCTGTGTCTCCCATTACTGCAAGTCCTCACTAAGATCACCCTCTTAGATTCCAGGAAGTTTCCATTGCACTAGGATTCTACACACACACACACACACACACACACACACACACACACACACACACACCATGACCCCAATTCCAGCCACATCTCCCCACACTCTTTCCCTCCATGCCATATCTTTTCCCACCCAATCATTCCTGTCCCCACCATCCCCAGTCCACCAGCAAAATCTATTTTCCCTTCTCTAGGAGATCCATGAATCCCCTACAGAGCTCTCTTCTTTACCTAACCTCTCTGAATCTCCAGACTGTAGCTTGGTTATTATTGACTTACCAGCTAATGTGCACTTATAAGTGAATATGGACCATTTTTGTCTTTCTGGGTCTGGGTTAGCTCAAGAGGTAACCTTATTTTTTCTAGTTGCATCTATTGCCTGCAAATTTCATGATGTCATTTTTTTTAACAGCTGAGTAATGCTCCATTGTGTAAATGTACCACATTTTCTTTATCCATTTTCAGTTGAGGAACATCTAGCTTGCTTCCAGTTTCTGTGTATTATGAATAAAACCAATATGAATGTAGTTGAACAAGCGTCCTTGTAGTAGAATGGAGCTTTCTTTAGGTATATGCCCAGGAGTTACATAGCTGAGTCTTGAGGTAGATCAATTTCCAATTTTCTGAGAAACCATCATATTGATTTCTGTAGTGGCTGTAGAAGCTTGCACTCCCACCAGCAGTGGAGTAGTATTTCCCTTTCTTCACATCCTAGCCAGCATGTGATGTCACTTGCGTTTTTTGAGCTTAGCCATTCTGATTTGTGTAAGATGGGACCCAGAGTTGTTTTGATTTGCATTTCCCTGATGGCTAAGGATGTTGAACACTTCTTAAGTGTTTCTCAACCATTGGAGATTCCTTTTTGAGAACTATCTGTTTAAATCTGTACCCCATTTTAAAATTGGATTATTTGGGTTTTTTGATATCTAGTTTTTTGAGCTGTTTATATATTTTGGATATTAGTCCTCTATCAGATGTGGAGTTGGTGAAAATATTTTCACAAGCATGAAAGATCTTTCCATCTTCTGGTGTCATCTTCAGTTTCTTTCTTCAAAGACTTGAAGTTTTTATCTTGCTTATCTTCCACTTGCCTGGTCAGAGTGACCCCAAGATATTTTATATTATTTGAGGCTATTGTGAATGATGTTTTCCTAATTTCTTTCTCAGCCCATTTGCATATAGGAGGGCTACTGCTTTTTTTTTTAAATCCACTTTGCTGAAATTGTTTGTTTTTCTTGGCTTTTATTAGGGTATTTATCATTTTGTCCAATTCTTTGTTTTTTCCTAGATGTCTTTCCTCCCTTTTTTCATTGTTTTTCGAGACAGAGTTTCTCTGTGTTGTCTTGACTATCCTGGACTCACTTTGTAGACCAGGCTGGCTGCCTCTGCCTCCCAAGTGCTGGGATTAAAGGCGTGCCACCACCACCACCACCCAGCTTATTAATTTCTTCTTTAAGGACCTCTAGCTTCTTCATACACATAGTTTTAAGGTCTTTTTCACATGTTTTAGCAATGTTGGAATATTGAAGGCTTGTTGTGGTAGATTAGCTGGGCTCTGGTAAAGACATGTTGTTCTGGCTGCTATGGATTGTGTTTACACTGGCATCTAGGCATCTGTTTTTGGGGTGATTATGTTGTACAATAATTTCAATGTACTGTTGGATTTGCATTTTGTCTAGATTTTTTGCATCCATTAATGTAGTCAATGGTGATGGGCCCTGTGATTTTCTTGTGTTTTTGGTTGTGTTATCAAAATAGCATTCTCCTGAAATACCCTTGCAAATGCTCTTTCATATTATTGAAGAATTTAAGAATATTATTTTTAAAGGTTTAGTAATTCTCTTGTGATCATTTTAATTGGTGCAGCAATAATCATAGTAACATTTTTCATTATAAACGTATTTTCGCCTTCTATTTTCTTAGTCTAGTTAAAGGTTGATTTTTGTCTTTAAAAAATAACTTAGTTTCCTCATTTTAATTTCTAGTAGGTGTTTTATTTATATGTTTTAGTATTTATCATTTATTTTCTTTTGCTAATTTTATATTATACATTGTTTGCAAATGGTCACATCCTGATATAGAGAGGAGGAACATGGAGAGGAGTAGCCAACCTCAGTCTTTCATAAAAATCAACTCTTGAGAACCAGCAAGAGTCCCTCCCACGAGAACTAGTGTCTGAGCGCATGCCTCCAATGACCTCTCTCTGTTGATCACTTTTCTTCCTGCTGTGACAAAGAAAACAAAAACAAACAAACAAACTACAAAAGCAGTGTAAGTAAGGCAGGCTTCCTTTTGGCTCATGGTTTGTTTTGGGGAGACTCAGTGTGTGGAGCAGTGAAAGCTTGGCAGCAGAACAGGAAGTGGCTGTTACACCGCGTCTGCGATCGGGAGAGAACAGACAGGAAGTGGGACCATCCCTAGAAAACCCTCAAAGACTCACTACTAGTCACTCACTTCTTCTAGCAAGACTCCAAAGTCTAAACCTCCTACACTCTTGCAGAATACCAGCAGCAGCAGCAGCAAGATGGCGAATATTTAAACACGTGAGCCGACTCATGCAACACTACTCGGCCCCTGCCCACCTCCCACAGCTCACTGACATCACATTGTTCAAAATGGATCCAGTTTCAAGTGTCTTTATTGTTTTTAATGGCCCAAACCATTTTTCAAAAATGCAAGTGTGCAATGTCTTCTGTGACCTGGGCAATTTCTTTACAAGTTACATTTGTTCAATAAAAACTGGCACAGAATATAAAGTCCCATTCCAAAACTGACAAGTGGGGTCATAACAAAGACAGACTTAGTCAAAGCAAGACTAAAACACATAGCAACAGAAATATCAAATTCTGCAGCTCTGTGTCTGGCAAGTGGTGATCATTATGGAATCATTTGGACACCAAAGCTCATGGGCGGCTACATCTCTAAAGCTCTGCTTCTTGTAGCACACATATGCTTCCTCTTGGCCCAGCTCCAATTCGTGCCTGCAAAGTTCCTCAGCAGATTTCATATTGCGCTTGGATCTCTGATGTTCCATGGTGTCCACTGCAACTCAGGCTGACCTATGCATCTTAACACCTTGATCTCCCAGGGCCTTCTTGAGGAGAGTCCAATCCCGCCACTCACTCCTTGGGCTCAGCTACTTGCAGGGACCTGGGTGCAGCTTTCATATTCCTTTACTCTTGCCTCACCCAGGCCTGGAAAACCAATGCCAGGTGGATGGACTTAAGAATTCCTACTACAGCTCAAGGTCTAACCTTCCCTCTGCGCCATCCCTGTGGCGGGGTCACTGTGCTGGATCGGAGCACACACTTCCTGAGTTGCTTGTGCTCAATCATGCCCCTTTGGGTGCATTCTCAGCTTAGTCTCCTAGCAAATGTGTTTTTAAATTGTCTACTACATTTACTATATATTATTTATTTATTTATTGTGTATGTGTGTTACACGGCAGATGTATGTGTGCACACGCATGTGTGTGTGCGTGCACACACGTGTGTGTGCCATGACATGCTCATTGAGGTCACAGGACAATTTAAATGAGTTAGTTCTTCACTTCTACAATGTGGGTCCTGGAAAGCAACCTCATCTCATCCGGCTTTGCGACAGGAACCTTTACCCACTGAGTCATCTCATTTCCTCCTCTTAAAAAAAAAAATAAAAAATTGTACGCTGAATTTAGCCTCAAAGTCTCAGGATATGGACAAAAAGCAATCAGATTCTATGCCAGAATATGCACAGAGCAGCCTCCTTTCCAGTTCTGAGCCAAATCTTTGCTCCTCTCTGAAACTCAGTGAGCCAGGCAGGCCTGTGTTGGTATTTCCTTCAGTTTTCTTCTTTTCCAAATCCCTATCAGTGTGTCTGGTTAAGGTCTGCCATTGGAGCTTTTGGGATGAAAACTCTCATACTTCTTAGGCTCAGAAAACGGTTGCTGTCTTATTTTTGTCTGAGAGCTTGCCTTTCTTGAAGGCCTAGTGCTGCTTTAATCACATGGTTCCCCCCTCCGCCCGCCCCACCCTCCACCCTCTGTTTTCTTGGCCAATTCTGTGTCCGATTTTCCCCACATCCCAGACTTCATCTGTGTAAGTTCTAGTTTTCAGCCTGAGTTCATGATTTTTAAGTTAAACATGTCAATCCCAGAATCTTAAAAAGCTCCTTTTCGTTGCAGTTCACTTAATTATGTAAAAGGGATCCCCACTCCAGGGTCCCTGAGGAAAATGTTAACAGATGCCTTTAACACTGGCTCACACTTACTGAATTATTGTTTTCAGGGTGGTGGCTGGTTTTGCTCATTTATCTCTGTAATTCCTTTTTGTGTTATTTGTATTTTGTTTGTTCATATAATAAATTGGCTACTAGGTTTATGCATACCAGTTGGGTGATCTCTGGTGAACATAAATAACAATTTCATTCCTGCCAGGTCCTTTGCTCCTGCAGGGACACAGGGATGCCTTCATTCCCTGACTGCATAGGTGGGATACATGCAGGGGAATCAGAGAAATCTTATGCCTCCACTACTTTCCAATAGACCTTCTATAGTCACTTTTTAAAATCTGCTTTAAAAATTTTCCTGTAATCACAATTAACTTCTTTCTCCTAGAGTTCTCCTCCCTTTTAAGGCCATTTATAAAGCAGTCTTTTCTGTAGAGAAATAGGATAGACATTTTGATTCGTGTAATAGATTACTGTAAACTCCATAAACATAAAAATTATTTATATACTAGTATAGTATCTGTGCAGTATATAAATTACTGTAGGTAGTCTATAAATTGGAACTGCTTTTCAATAAGTAAATTGTTTATATGCCTTAGAGATATTTGCCAAGTTATGTATAAAATAATCATATAGTTTATAATTGTAAAGATTAAGTCAAAAGTCCAATAATAATCATTGAAATCAGTTTATTTATAGTACATAGCTTAAATATTTTAATAGAAGTATGTCATTCCAGAGGCACAGTCTCCAGGAGTCAGTAAAACATATTCTAACTTAATTGTAAAAATCAGAATTTTCATATACAACATGTACAATGATGGTGAATTATGCCTTTGAAACTCTGTAATTTTACCAGCTTCTATAGTGTTTTAAGTTTTGTATGGTACAGTTTAGAAAGAATCAAGAATTTGAAATCCCAAGTACAGAATAAATTATTTTACTCTTATGTAATGATGTTCTGATGGACATTCAATAAATAGATCATTTTTATTTTCTTCCAGAAAACAGCTCCTTGAAAATGGTGAGGTAAAAGCTCTCATTCTTGGTAGACTTATGTATTAAATCTACTTGAAGGATAACTCTTGAAGGTGTAGCCTTCCTGCAGTTTGAGTTTGGGGCAATGGTAATCATCTATGCTGGGCCTTCTTCCTTCAGTCTGAGCTCACAATTGAATAGCAATAAGAATTTGAAAGTCAATTTAGAAAATGCAGAAAAATCACCAAGAGTAACCTATTTACTTTTTTGGTGCATTTGTATAGCATCCCCCTATGGTATAGATACATTTTTTTTTGATACATGGGTTTTTATTTTATTTATCCATTTAGTTTACAGAATATTTTTCATGCATACAAATGTGTATATATTAAAATCCTTTCCATTCCATTAAATAAACTTCTAATAATATGTTTTGATGACCGTGTGTCTGTTGTTCATTCTTTTACATTGGTCATCAGATTTGCTTCCTGTTTGTGCTGTTAAAATCTCCTCCAGGATGTTTTAACTATTCCTTCAGTAAAATCCTAGAAGAAAAGTGTAAGTCAAAGTAATTGGCTGTTCTAGGATCTTGGTAGTTCAGAATTCCAGATATTGATCATTTTAATACTTCAGTGGTTTTTTTTTCATTTTATTCTAAAGTACAAGCTGTCTATTTGCCCTTTGATAAATCAAAACTCCATCTATCTGTACTTTAGTTTAACATCAGTGAATTAGGATATAAATATTTAGCTGTTGTTTACTTTTGGGTACACTGACTACTGCCATATTCACTGCACATTTTTCTAGTAAAAGATCGTTTTATGGATATCTCAATTAGAAAAGTTTTATTTGAAATCTTTGCCTTGTGGAACTCTCAGCTTGTTAACCTAGGTTAAAGTGTGAATTAGTACAAACGCTTGGCCAATTCTACTTTAAGAGTAGTCTGGCTTATTGCTGCTCTGACTTCTCTTAACCGAAATGCACATGCAGATATGAAGCCTTTAGCATTTTGTCCCCCTGTCTTTCTCCCCTCCTTGTTCAAATTTTTTCCCAGATGCCTCTTGTTCAGCGAGGCCCACTGTGTTGACCCTCCGTATGGTAGTGTCCTTACTACAGTAGGTAGTAAGTAGTTAGCAGATGGCCCTTACGATAGTGTCTTCACTGCGGCCTTTCTCACATTCTGTGCTGCCTGGCTCTTTTCCCTCCTCCATCTTCTTGCCCATTGTTCTTGTCACTGTGTCATCACAGTTGCAACTTGTTTATGTACAGTGACTTACTAACTAAACATGCTAAGGTGTGAGCCTCAGGAAGGCAGAATTGCTCAGCGTTCTATCTGAAGCACTCAGAACAGTTCCTAGCATAGATGACTATATTATTAAATCTTAGTTGGATGGATGGATGGATGGATGGATGGATGGACAGGCCTAATGCTATTCGGGGAGATCTCTGCCGTCCTGTCTAAGAAAGTTAAGACATTTTATTTTATTTTATTATCTGTTAACTTAAAACTGTATAAAGTGCGAAGGTGACTGTTTTGTGTTTTGCAGTTGATTTTTCACACCTTGCAGCTGCTGGCGTTCACAGCTCTTGCCATTTTAATCATGCGGCTGAAGCTGTTTCTGACACCCCACATGTGCATTATGGCTTCCTTGATCTGCTCCCGTCGGGTAAGCCGCCATCCTTGAGTGACTGTTATCATAACAGCTACAGCAACTGCCCTGGAGCTGCTGTGGCTCTGCTGAGTAATGCAAAATATGAAAGTATCGAGTTCTTTAGGTTAACTCTGTTCAAAGATTTTAAATGTCAGTTGATGATTCAGGGTTAGCAGGGAAGTGGCTTGGGGAAATGCGGATAGACTGAGTGATGGTCCTGTGTGAGCACCTGGCTATTCCTCCCCACTGTGGTCATCGTGTTTATAAACACAGCCTTTCAGCATCTACGCTGTGCATGTGTCAGGCCCACAAAACCTCTTAACATCACAATTCCAGTGCTGAGGAGACCCAGAGTGGCTCCTTAGCAAACTCCCCATTCAGGCATTCCTTGCTATAGTTAATAGATATGTAAACTAGCTACATAAAATAGGCAGGCATTCGGTACATCCAGAAGCACCTTGTTCAGTTAGTTTGGACGACTTAGCAGCTATCTTCCTGAGAGGAACATGCCAATGCTGGTGGGCTTTCCTCTAATTGTTCAAGTCATCATAAAAACCCACCAAATGTTACAAAGATTTCACATTAGCAGATTTCAAGTTGCAGTTCACTGATCCTACTGTCTGGCTGCAATCAGGACAGGAAAGACTCCCATTTTTTTTCCCAAAAATCAGAAGATGTAGTTAGAACCATGTCTGGTGACTCCAGCATGTTGGCTGTTGGCAAGCAGCAGATGAACGTTCTGTGTCTGGGTGCTGAGATAAAGAGTGATCCACTCTGGACTCAATGGGAAGGCGAGAGACTGTACTTTTGATCCATTAGTACTCTTCATCTAAGAAATGTAAATAAATGGTCTTTTTATTTCAGCTCTTTGGCTGGCTTTTTTGCAGAATTCATTTTGAGAATGTTGTCTTCGGTATTCTGACAATGATGTCATTACAAGGTTACGTAAACCTTCATAACCAGTGGAGCATTATGGGAGAGTTTACTAACTTGCCTCAGGAAGACCTCATACACTGGATCAGACACAATACCAGGCCAGGTGAGCTGTTCTGCATATATAATATACAGTACAAGCATGTGTTAGTCACACACAGCTAAGCACTCCATCTGAGTGTATATATGTGTGTATACATATATACACGTATCTATGCATTTGTGTGTGTGCATGCATTTCTGTGTGTGTGTGTGTGTGTGTGTGTGTGTGTGTGTGTGTGTGTATAGGAAGCACACGCATGAGTGTGTGTGCACAATCCTGACTTGCAGTAGTTTCCCTCCCTGTTGTCTTACTTTACAATGGTGTTGGAGAAGCACACATTCAGTAGAAACTCCACTTCAATCCTGCGTTGTTGTCTCTCACCAGATCTAGCCATAATACCCTTAGGATGCTGGATGTTCCAGCATGCCACTCCATCACTAAAGAGTAAATCCGGTGCTCTGCACTGTTCTATGCCCTTTGTATTTAATGACATGTTTTCATGAAGTTGTATTTAAAGTGCTTAATTATATTTTGAAAAAAAGAAAGTTATTTCAGTAGACCTAAGTAAAATGCCATATGCTTGTGACCAATTTTTATGAATAAGAATAATCTTAACAATTACATAAACATTAGTGTTTTAAAATGTCAAGGAGTAAGATTTTAGGGGGCTTAAGGCATATAATTGACTTTGATGTAATATTAACTATGGCCAAATTTATAGTTCTAAAAATGTATACCAACAAGTAATGAATGATTTTAAAAAAAAACAGAGAAACAACAAAGATATAAATGACAACTAACCAACTTAATCATTAATATTGCAAAAACATTTATTATCTTTATGTGTATGCGCCTTTATGCATGTGTACCACATGCATTCAGGAGCCTGTCTAAGTCAGAAGAGACATCCAATCCCCTGGAACTAAAGTTACAGATAGTCTGAGCCTCCATGTGGGTGCTAGGAACTAAACCTGGGTCCTCTGCAAGCGAAGTAAGTGCTCCTAACCACTGAGCTATCTCTCAACCCCCAAATTTCAATATTGAAATACCAAAGGACAACATTTTCTTCTAACAAATCCACATGACTACAACTCACAAAAAAATTTGAAAAAGTGTCCCAAGACATTGGACTCTTATGTGTCATGACATACCATGCATGGTCCATAGTAAGGCAGGACGCTTTCCTTTGGTCTAGTTTCCTGCCTATAGTACTGATCCTTAGAGTGTAGCAGGAAACTTCAGTGAAGCAGCTAAGGTGAGTTTGGAAATTTTTCAACAGTATAGTCTTGGCAGCTCACATAGCTTTGCTATTTTGAGCCTATGTTTATCTACACAATGAGAAAAACACATAATTCATTGAGCTGTCCTACAAACCAAGTCACTGGATCCCCATAAAGTCATCATGCGTGGCGTCAATGAGATAGCTCAGTAGGTAAATGCAGTTGCTACCAAACCTAAGGATTTAACTTAAATTCCCAGACCTCAGATGGTATGATAAAATCAATTCCAAACAGTTATTTTTCCATCTCTACATGTGTTCCACAGAGCATGTGTGCATACATACACACACACACACACACACACACACACACACACACACACATTCCAAATAAATAAATGAATGTAAAATAAAATTTTAAAGTATTGTGCATAGCTCCTAGTACAAGTGAAGCAAAGGTTAAATATAACAGAAGACAAAGAATAGATATTGCTTAAGTAAATATCTACAGGGGCCATTATGTAAGGAACTTTAAAGTTTTTCTTAATTTGGATTCAGATTTTAAGGGCACATTAAACTTTTTAATTTCCTTTGAAATGTTTTTTTAGAAATTTTATCTTCTTCCCCAGATGCTGTCTTTGCAGGTGCCATGCCTACAATGGCAAGCATCAAGCTGTCTACATTGCATCCAATTGTGAACCACCCACACTATGAGGATGCAGACCTGAGGTGAGCAGTGTCCTGCTGCATCTACTATGTAGACTTTCTTCTACTTGCTACTGTCCCTTAGAAAAAGGAAAATGTATTTGTTTACCCATACACATGTTCATACATGCACACACATGTGTACATATAATGAAGCTGTGTGTGGAAGGCACACCTATAATTCCAGCACTTGGAAAACTGTAGCTTGAGGACCATTGTGAGTTCAAGGCCATCCTGGCCTTCATGGTGAGTCCCAGGCCAGCCTGAAGTACAGAGTAAAACCTTGTCTCATCCAAGCAAAAATGCTAACCATGACTAAAGGCTCCTATTACTTCTGAAGTAGACTACATATAACCTCAAATCTGAATCAAGCATGAGCAAAAATAATGTTGTAGAGCTGAGGAGATGCCTTAGTCAGTAGAGCCTGCCACACTGCGATGAAGGCCTGAATTTAGGTCTCATGTACCAAAAGCCAATAGCAATGGCTCACATCTGTGACCCTAGAACAGGTAGGACTGGTGCCAGGCAGACTCCAGAAACTCACAGGCTAGTCTAACCAACTTCCTCATTCAGTGAAAGACCTTGTTTCAAAGAGTAAGGTGGAGCACAGTCGGGAAAGACATCCCCCATTGACCTCTGGTCTACAGACACACACACACCCAAGCACACACCCAAGCACATATATGAGCCACACACACATATACACAAAAATGGTACCTGTGTATGGAGCAGGGGTTATGTGTGTGTGACAGAGAGACAGAGACAGAGACTAAGAGACAAGGACACAGACAGAGAGACTGAGACAAACAGACACAGAGACGAGGAGGGGAATAAGACTCTAAAGGAGGAGCCAGAGAAGGTCAAATGGGTGTGATTCGCAGCCACATTTTACCACCTTTCTCTCAACGTCTTAAGTTTCTCTGCCTGATTTAAGAGATATTTCAGATTTTCCTGATGATTAATGGCTAGTTTATTTCCACATATAAAGGTTAAAAATAATAAGTGCAATTTACTGTAAAATGTTTTTAAAGATCAGAGGACTTCCTAGCTTCTTATGCGCACACTACTTTTCTCTGATGACTAAAGCTTGTGTGTGTGTGTGTGTGTGTGTGTGTGTGTGTGTGTACACGCACACAAGCACAAGTATGGCTGGGGTCCAGAGGGCAATGGTGGACATCTTTTCTGATCCCTCTCCACCTGATTCTTTGAGACAAAGTCTATTTAACATAGATAGAGTTGAGCTAGGCTGGAAGTGAGTTTCTGGGCTCTGCCTGTCTCCTGCGCTTGCTCTTGGGCCACAGATGTGAGTGATGATGTTACTGGCTTTGGGAGCAGAGGACCTGAATTCAGGTCTTCACCCCAGTGCAGCAGGTATGGACTTAAAAATTATTGTGATCAGTCTGTCATTTGTTAAATCTTTTTCTATTAATTTTTGGCATACTGCTAGAAGAAACAACTTTAACTTATTCAAAGTTTTCTGTCTGGTTGTGGTGATTGCGCATCCCAAACAACATTTAGTTTGCTCAGGATTTTGTAAGAATGCCAACTTATGGCCCAAGCTTCTACTGTGGCACATTTGAATGACCATCCTGGCATTTCAAAAATGTATACAGTGTTTTTCCTATCTGTGGTAGTATTCTATATGCCCATTGCAAACTACTCCCTTGGCAGTATTACACCTCAGTGTGTCTGTTTTTTAGTTTCTAGAGGGAAAATTATTTACTGAAATCCATATTTTCAAAAGCCTCAGCTTCTAGGGGACTATATTCCATCAACAGATTCTTTTGTGGTCTCTATGAACTGAGGTTTACAACCTAATTTTCATTCTCCCACCCAGTACAGCTCTACGTGAGCTTAGATACAAGTTTCAATCACTTTAAGATTCAGCACATTGGAAATATAAATAGGTGTGTGAAGACCAATCTAGCAAAGTGATTGCATAACTTGTGGTCATATACATTGCCATACATTGAGGGCCATGATGTCAATTTGCCATGAAAATTTTTTGAATCTGTTAGTAGTTATTTTTAAAAATCTTTTTGTAATTGTTGTTTAAAGGGCTCGGACAAAAATAGTTTATTCTGCATATAGTCGAAAATCTGCAGTAGAAGTGAGAGATAAATTGTTGCAACTACATGTGAATTATTATGTTCTTGAAGAGGCATGGTGTGTTGTGAGAACAAAGTGAGTATCAATAATATATATAATACAGTATATTGTAAAGCAACAAATCCTTACTTTATTATATAGCAATAACATGCTTCTGCACACAAGTCCTGATCATTTAAGGCTTTGTATTTTAAATCTATTCATTAAAATATTACTATTGCATATTGAAAATAAGTTTATCTAGAGAAGTTAAACCATACTATCTTCCTATAATACCTATTAAAATTATATTTTGATGTCATAAATTTCATATGACCTTTTAAATTTACTTTTCACTAGTATATGGAAACATAAAGTATATAAATATTAGGGAAGTAAGGTATTGTTTTATCACGAGCATTCATCATATAATGCTTAATTCAGGTTAAAATATCTATTATAAATATATATTCCATGATTTTTCAAATTTTTGCAATATTTTTACTTGATGTCTGAAGTATAAGTGAAGTATATCTGCTGCTGTTACTCAGTTATATGGGATATGTAAGGCTTAGATTTTTCTTATAACTAAAGATGGCATAATAAACAGTATACATTTTAAAGAGTTTTATCTCTAAAATTAAAAAAAAAAAGTGCATTCAGTGGATTACTTTAGGTTACTATTTAGATTTCTGGGACGAGATAGCAACAAATCCAGGCAACTAAGTTGCCTATAACAGCAATGCCATGCTGGGCATGGTGACACACAGGCCTGTAATCCCAGCACTCGGGAGGCAGAGGCAGGTGGATCGCTGTGAGTTCATGGCCAACCTGGTCTACAGACCAATGCCAGGACAGCCAAGGCTGTACAGAGAGATCTGTCTTGAAAATCCAAAACAAAAACAAACAAACAAACAAACAAAACTAATGCCATTTATCAGTCAAAAGATCAAAATAGGTTCCAGTGTTTAGAATGTATTATCTAAAATGTCAAGTTTTGAAGCCAAACTAATCAGTAATGCACATAATGGGAAAATAGGACTAAAACACTAAAAAATAGGAAGTCAACAGAAAGAGATTTAAAGTACCCAAGTATTCGAGTAAGCATTTAGACCAGCGGTTCTCAGCCTGTGGGTTATGACCCCTCTGGGCATCAAACGACCCTTTCACAGGGGTTGCATGTCTGATAGCCTATCAGGCATCTACATTGTAATTCACAACAGTAGCAAAATTACAGGTAGGAAGTGGCAACAAAATAAATTTTTATTTGGGCATCACCACAACATGAAGAGCTGTGTTAAAGGGTCACGGCATTAGGAAGGTTGAGAACCACTGATTCAGAGAGTCCACATTCGTTATTAGAATGTTTAATTAAAAAGCAGGGCTAGGGATACAGTTCCAAGATTCAGCACTTGTCTGGTATGTGTAAGGCCCTGGCTTCTGTTCTAGACACAACAAAGTGGGCCATGAATTAAAGTAGAACATTTACTAATCAGTAGAAAGACACAACATCTCAACACCCTCTTTTGGGAACTCTAGAGGTGAAGTCTTGAGTTCAAGGGAAACATTTAAAAGTTCTAAACTTTTGATACATGAAAAAAAATTAGTGAATTTGAAGTAGATGGAGAAAAAGCAACTATTTTTAGGGAAAATTTGCAGGGATCTGGACAGCATAATTAAGTATGTGAACATGAGGGGACAGCCGGGACAGAGCATGAGATGTCAGTTATATCACCAGAAAGAGTGAGAAGTGATGGAAAATAACAGCTGAGTAAATGTCTAAGTCGCTGAGCTTTGAGAAAGCCTCTGACTAAGAGACCCACTACACAGTTCAACAAACCCCCATAGGGCGCAAACGCAGAGAGAACCAGAGCAAGGCACACTGCAGCCAAGCAGAAAGACCAGGCAGAGGGCTGTCTGGAAGAGAAGAGAAAAGCACACCATGATGGATGCCAGACTTCTCAAGGAGGAAGAGTCAAGTTATCTGATAGTGGGATGAGCAAAGTAGTGAATAAAAAAGTCGAGAATCCTATATTCAGTGAGACTCTATCTGTATGTGAGGGTCAACTGACAGTGTTCAGATCAAAGGAGAGTCAACGGGCCTCTTGCAAGCCACCTCTACAGTGAGAGGTTGTTGGCAAATGACTCCCAATGAGACTTCATGTGCAGGGAACACAGCAATGTGTTGAGCGTTTGTACATGTTCATCACTGTATTGTTCATCTATAAGAATAAATAAAACACCAACATATTTTTGACTTTAATATTAGTACACATTGCAATAACAGCACAAAAACAAATGGAAATATAAATCTTTGTTTACTGGAAAAATTCACTTTTACTGTTCCATAAAAGATATCTTGAATATTACCGTTTGCAATCTATAAACAACCACTAAGTAAAACGTAAAAACAAAGTTGAAAATGAAGTAGCAGATAATAGAGTATTATTACTGAAACTTTTCACTTAACCTCAAGGAAGGTAGGGGCTTCTCATAAGATAAGTTATAAACTACAGCACACCACCAAAGGGGGAAATGGCATAATGTTGAACAGTTCCACAATAGCAGGGAGATGGAATGATTGTTACAAAGAATGTTTAGGACCCCCAAACAGAACACAAGTATATGTGAAACAAAGGCTGACAACTCAGATGGAGAAACACACCAGTATTATAGTAATTAGACATCACAACACTTAGCAAGTGATACAAAAGCTATGGTGATATATCCAAGGATATACAACACTAAGCAAAAATAACATAACCAATTGAAATTTACATAGAATTCTGATACCTGATACTCTCGTTAAAAACTAATAGACACAAACACAATTATTTTTAACACACATACACACACACACACACACACAAAACAATTGGAACTATGTTCCTTGACAACATGGAATTAAATTAGAAATTAATAAAGCTACCTGGAAAATGTCAAAATAATTGTAATTTGGATAATGCAATTAAAGGATAAAGATAAAACCACAAGGGAAATTATAAAATGTTTGAACTGAATAAAAGTGAGCATAGCATGTCAGAGTTTGAGGGACACACTACAGCACACACTACAGCACACACTACAGCAGCATCCTGAAGGCAGTGTCTGACTTTACGTGAGAAGGCACAGAAGTTCCTAGAGCAGTGAGCACACGCCTGCCGTCTCAACTAGTGACAGAAAATTGATCTCAACCATATTGTTAAAGAAACTCACAATGGGTTTATCTCATGAATGTAAAGGCTTAAACTCATAGTACCAGTAAAATTTTAAAAATTGGATTATCTCAATAAACACACAAAAAAATCATTCGATAAAATTAAGTACTGGCTATTCCACTAACCAAGGACAATACAAGTAGTAAACATCGAACCCCTAATCTGATCTACACAATGGACAGGACATTCTCCACAGTTGTGTGGAGAGCAGGGACTGACTCTGACATGAACTCTGGTGGCCTGGTGGCACTCAAAGAAAGAGTAAACAGGCTACCAAGATGAGACTTGATAGGCTGTGACCATATAGTGGGGGAGGAGGTCCCCCTCAGTCATAGACCTAGGGGAGGGGAATAGGGTGAAAGCAGGAGGGAGGGAAGAACGGGAGGATACAAGTGATGGGATAACAATTGAGTTGTAATCTGAATAATAAAAATTTAAAACACATGAAACAAACAAAAATAAAACAACCAAACAATAAAAAAAAATTAAGTACTCACTTACAGTAAAACTCTTGGGAAATGGGGTGGTGGCATACATGCCAGCAATTCAAACAGATCATAATCTTAACTGCAAACCCAAGAGTAGAAAAGTTATAGAGAAAAAACAGAAGAACATAATTGGAACTTTACAACAGACTCCCTTTGTTGTATGTGCTATGATATCATATATGCATACATGGTAAGCATGACAAGGAGGATGGGTTAGTAGTAAGTGGATGCTCCTTAAAAATAATAAACCTTTTCTAAGAAGAAATAACAGAAGATAAGTCATGGTTGGGAGAAAATTTTTTCAAATCCAGTGACTAATAACGGATTTATCTAGATATAAAAAAGAACTCTTAAAATGTAATAAAACAGCTCAGCTAAAAGGGGCAAAAATACTTGGACACTTCACCAGGGAAGTGGATGATGAAGAATCATATGGGAAGATGCTTTATGCCCATTTATGAAATGTACACTGAGCCCACAGGAGACACTCCTAAATCACCTAATACAATGTTTAGTGTTGAGAGAGAAACTGATTATCCCAAGTACTGCTGACACGAAAGCATCTCTGCCAACCCTGATGTATCAGTTGTGTGAATAAAGTGTGGCACAACCACTTCATGGCAGAATTTTACAGTTTCCTAAGAAACCTGACACCTACTCTGTGTGTTTACTTAAGCTTAAGGAAGAAATTGCGCTCTTAACTGCTGAGCTGTCTTTTCAGCTCTAATAAATTTCTTCCTATTTCCTATTTCCTATTTCTTTCTATTTCCCCATTCTCCCATGCTTCTCTCACCTAGAGTCCCAATAGGATGTCCTCCCCTCTGTCCCACTTTTCTGGTAAGTGGGACATGCCCCTTGGGCTAGTGTCCAGATATGAGTATATACCATCTGACTCTTTCTGCTTCTGGGTTAACTCACTCATGATCATTTCTAGTTCATTTTTTTGAAGTTATATCTTTAAAGAGGTTGTGAAATTGTGTGTGTGTGTGTGTGTGTGTGTGTGTGTGTGTGTGTGTGTGTGTGTGTGTGAGAGAGAGAGAGGGGGGGGGGTTAGGGAGAGAGGGAGGGAGATAGACAGAGAGACAGAAACAGAAAGACAGTGACACACAGAGAGAGACAGAAACAGAGAGAGTGACAGAGATTTTGTTTGTTTCTGTATGTGTGCATGCCACATGTTTGCCAGTGCCCATGGAGGTTAGCAGGGGGCATGATTCCCTGCAGCTGGACTTACAGGCAGTTGTGAGCCACCTGGGTCCCCTGCAAGAGTCATTTCTCCAGCCCCTCAGCTAGATTTCTTACAGAGCTTAATACCACCTGCAGTGGGACTGATGCTGCCACAGTGGGGTGGGCCCTCTTACATCATTAACAGTTAAGACAATCCCCCACAGACATGCCCACATGCCAAATTGATCCAACCCTCAATTCCTCAACTGAAGCCACCTTTTCACTTATCTAGGTTGTGGTAGCTTGACAGGTGAGCTCACCAGGACAAACAGCATCTAAGGAATCCATAGCACGGTATTCTAAGATAAGGAAGCCAGAAATAAAAGGTTTAGACAATGCATTTGCATGGAATTCTAAATGCTGTACTGCAGAAAGGAGATCCACAGGTGCCTGGGCCGTGTTTCCGGGAGAAGACTGGCCACAAGAAAGGCATGGAGACCCTGCTGGGTGATCGGACGTCTCTGTGCTGGTTATGCTGGTCCTCACATGTAGTTAAACTTTACACAGGAAATGTCAGGATTTTATGTTATACTTCAAAATATTTACTAACGATTTGATGTCCGTTCTGCGTGACATCTACCGATGTAGGGTATTCTCTAGTAAGAGATGTTAAACCACTTAGCTTACTCTAATAGCCACACCCCAAAAAAGGAGGAGCTAAAGAAAACAACTTAGTCTAAGAACCTGTCTCTGCGTCGGGTATTCGTTTGCCTACTAAATCAAGGCACTTTGTTTTTGGGTTTTTTTGTTTTTGTTTTTTTTAATAAAGTACAGATCTCAAAAGGAATTTAATTAGCTCTCCTTTAATTTATCTCATACAACTACAAACCAATCTTATGACTAGATGAGAATAAAGATTGGCAAGTATGATTATGTTTTATTTTGGAGGTAAACTTTTTCAAGTATAGATATCTGACTACCATATTTTATGTTTATTGCCAGCCCATGTTGGCTGGGGCTAGGAATAGATCACACCCCACTTTGTTTTATTCTAGGTCTTAAACTTAATGGTTCCTGAAGTTAAGGTTTTAATTGTTTAAGTATTTAATTACCCTCTGGAAATTTAGGAGCGATTTCTTAATTTTAATACCCCAAGTTATTTAATATGAACATTCATCCATGCCATTTATGTTTCAGACCTGGGTGCAGTATGCTTGAAATCTGGGATGTGGAAGACCCCTCCAATGCAGCTAACCCGCCCCTCTGCAGTGTCCTGCTCAAGGATCCCAGGCCTTACTTCACCACAGTGTTTCAGAATAGTATATACAGAGTATTGAAGGTTAACTGAGAACAAGATTACCCACCGTTCTGTAGTGCAAAGATGTATGTCAAAAAAAGAACATTTCTGACCTTATTTTCAACAATAACAATCACAAGCTTTATTAAGAGACACTTTAAAACAAGATAAATTTTTTTAAAACTTTTTGGTTACTAATGATAAATTACTGCATTGTTTACTGCATTGTCAACCTGCCAAGCTTACCTCTTAAATGATTAAGTCATTTCATACCTCATCAGCAAATGTTCATTTTAGAGTTTTGAGGAAACATGTGTGCAAAATAACAACATAATTGTAGAAACCAAGGCTAGGTAATTCCGTTTCAATCCAGCTAGACGAGTAGCTTCAGGTTTCCCCAGTCCCCGTTGATTAGTCCAGACCCTCTGAGCCATGTAGAGGAACACAGACTCTGAGGACCCCTATGGTGGTAGTTTTGCTTTTAGTTTATGATGAAGATGGTATTGTTTTATACATTTTATCTGCCAATAAAAGCTACCTGTCAAAAATGCTTTGAAAATTGGTAACTACCTTGAGGATAACGTGGGTCTATGAGAAGAGTAACTGTCTCTCTTTTTTCATGACAAACTTTAGACATGCTAGATGTTTGAATCTGCTCTGAGTTAAGCATCTTGGATTTTTTATACTATTTTCCTTATTTTTTTGCCAGCCATAAGAGATGAGTCAATTTCATAGATTAGTTTACTTACAATAGGTAAGCAATTACACATAAAATATTCTCTAGCTTTTATAGTTGGAAGACAACTATATGCCGAACACAAAATACCTAAGAAACGTGCTGTATTGTGTTGATTTTAACATTTTCAAGTAATTTCTTTTGCTGTGTGGAGCAAAGAAGAGAAAAGATACAACACTCATTAAAGCAACATGCTTTAGACAATGTCACTATTGGGATATTTTAAAGTAATCAGAATTCAACAAAAATGATACAAGCTATGTTAACCAATAAAATGTTCTATACACATAATTTTATCCTATGAATTTTGTTATTTTCATGTACAATGCTTATTAAATCATTTTAAACATCCTCAGACTTTCTGTGTTTTCTTATTTTTTCATTCTTTGTGAAGCATATATATTTTGAAATTAAAACAGCCCTATCATCACAGGTTGCTGAGTGTATTAGTTGGATTTTATGTTGGCAGTGATCTTCTTTAACTATTGAAGGCATTTTGTATGGTCCCACTGGAAGGCAATTCATTGTGGTAGAGAAAGTCGGGGGTCGGGGGTGGGGAGCGTAAGGTAACATAGAACTGAGTCTGAATCCTGGGTCTCTCTTGGTTGCTCTTTCACCTACCATCCATTCCAAAAACATCTGTACTTACTTTGTGGTAGGTCCTGTTCTAAGCCTGCTTGTGTTATTCTGTGAAGGTTTGTTTCTTCAGTATAAATCAGTACTCTACCCAATTGCAGGGTCAATGGACATCATTTAAATCGTGTTAAAGTGCTTAACAGATTTAAGCACCCAGCTGACATTACTTCTTTCAACTCCCCCCGGCCCTAAATAATCATTTACTAAATAATCATTTCATTAGTAGAAAACTACAAATTGACGCAAGCCCATCTCAAAGTTCTACACAGATCTACATGAATTTTGGGTAAACAAGTAGGAACGTTGGACTGCAGCTTATTTTCCCATTTTAAATTTTAAACAAACTAAGCTACCCATTCCTTACCTGCATGCTTTAGCACACACTGTTTTGGAGTTTGAAGACAACGTGACTGCTGTGAGGCGGTACGCGGAAGATGCTCCTCCTGTGCAGGGAAATTTCCTCCCTACAGTCCTGATTTGCACCCTGATCTGGAACCATGGCGGAAGTGAGCTCCACGCAGCTGTTCTCCACCATCCAGCCTCAGGACTGATAATGTGTGGTCACAACAGAGAACACCATGCCTCATCCTTTCTCTACTCACATCCCAAAAGGAGTCACTCTGGTTCTAATAAAACTGGCCTGTTACTTTACTTTGTGTGTATATGAAACATAAACGCTTTTAAAAATAAGGAGTTTGAGAGACCAAAGGCTACTAGATAGCTGTACAGGTTTTGGCTTGTTTCTTCTTTTGCTACAGTTAAAACTTTCTGGGTTTTTGTAACACCCAAAGACATAAACACATAAAATTGTACAACTGTATAAAAGCACTGTGTTTGTTGTCTATAACCTTTTTTGCTTTATTACATTTTTTAAAAAAATTTTTTCTTTTGGTTAAAAACTAAAACACAAACCTAGGTTAACCCAGGCCTGACAGGGCCAAGCTCATCAGTAGCTCCAAGCCCCTCCATGGGTTTCTGCCTAGACAGAAGTCTGTTGGAAAACTGTATCTCATACAATGTCAGGAAGTCTACACCCAGGATACCACTGCCTAAACAAGACTGAAATAACAGCAGCGCCAACAGACATGCAAACTTGGAAGGGGCCTCCCCATGTAGACAACTACAGGCACTAAAGACCACAGAACTAAAGACTGCTAAGAGAGGGAGAGTTAGTCTTCCCCAGGGATGAGCCCCTGAATTGGTCATCTAATACCAAGTGGGCAGTCCTGAAGTCACGTACATACAGGCAACAAAACGAGTTCAGCATGCACGCTCATGTGAGCATGAGTATTTGTGTTTGTGTGTGTTTTTGTATGTCTGCATATGTATGTGTGTATGTCTCTGTGTGCATGTCTGTATGTCTACATGTGTACATGTGTATGTACGTCTATGTATGTTTGCACGTGTACGTGTGTATGTGTGTACGTTTGTGTGTAGTGTGCATCGTCTGTGCCTGTGTGTAAGGGACAATGACAGAGTTTATAAATTTGAGAGAATAAAGGGGGCATGGGAAAGGTTGAAGGGGGGAAAGAGAAATTAGGTGATTATATTTTAACATAAAAAATAACTTTGGGTGGCGGTTCAGATCGTCACACCTTTTACAGAGCCTTCTGCATTGGTAAAAGCCTCTTTAAAACCATTCACTTTTGCATTTTCTCGAATTGCTTCTTCATCACTGTTCTATCTCTCACCTGTTCTTCCGCTATCCACCCCAGGCCCTGTCTCAGGTCTCCACTTACCCAGGGTCAAGCTGTTGCCATTTCAAACGCAGCTTTCTCAACTTCTGCAGCTTCCTCCAGTTGCTGACTCATCTAAGTTCAGAATAAAACTCGTGGACGTCTTCTTCCCGATGTCATTGTATACTCACTGGTGACTCGTCTTCAACCTTCAAGAAAGGCTCTTCACGTCGTCCTAGGTCATGTGGGCCTCCCAGCATCCTCACCGCGCGGCTTCAGTGCCGTCCTCGCTTGTAGCCGTGGCCTGGGCAGCGACTCTTCTTATGACGCAGCATTAAAGGTTATAAGCTTTTGTTTCACGTACTGGATCAAGGATGTGGTGCTCGAGGGGAAGCCTATTATTTAGATACTGCAGTGAAGATCACCGGAAGGAGGATTGCAAGACCATTCCTAACCATTCACAGTATCTAGAAAGGCATCTTCTCCAGAGTGGTGGTCCATTACACTGGCCCCCTGTGCATCCTGAGAACGGAGCTGAGTACTCTGTGTCCTTTACATGGCACTGGCTGTGCATCATTACTGAGATGTCCGAAGATCCTGGGCATCCTCGCATGGCACCAGAAAGCGAAACCAACAAGCAAGAGGCACAGCATTTAAACTCGATGCTCCATCCAGATGGCTCCCCTTTCATGTCTGTTTCTCTTTTACTTAATGCAGTGCCACGTTAGCAGGCCAGCTCCGTCCTGCAGGCACACTATTCTCCTGCTTTCTTGGAAGATATTCCTTCCTCCCTTCCCTCCCTTCCTCCTCTTCTTTTTCTTTTCTCCTGATTCTTTCCATTTCCATTTGGACAGGTTCCCATATAGAACACAGTCCGCTGGTTGGCAGGTGTCCCTGTCCGGGGCTGCTGATCTGACCAGACCTCTTCTCTGTTTTGATTCTGGTGTCTCTGATAAAGTACCTCATCTCCCTTCCGAACCCTGATCTCCTCACTGTTGTGTCAATGCTCACCTCCTCTGGTTTTTAATCTGTCAACCCAGTAGAATGGGCTAGTCTTATTCTACCTCTCCCCTTCCCGTGGGCCCCCACAGTAACTAAGATATCAGTGTACATAATGCTACCAGTATCCCTTTACTTCCTACAGTTGTTGACATTTAAGAATTGATTTGGTTTTTAATTTGATTATTACTGTATTTTCAGAATATGCCTATCCTTTATTATTAATATTTCAGGCAACATTCTACTCACAGTGGAATATTGAAAACTGAGCCTGGTACCACCAGCTCCATTCTAGAAGAGGAAACGACACACCAATCTTATAGAATGTAATCTATCTTAAAGATCGCAAACACTTCCGCTGAAAGAATAAAGGTTATTTAAACTAATGAGCCAATCACCTAAGATGCAAAAGTTTTAATACAAAAAAAAAAAAAACCATAGGAAACATGCAATACTGTGAAATATAACTCCTCTCAAAATTACTAATCCCACCCAGACAAATAATTCTGAAGAATGGCTACGTCCACAGGAATCCGAAGGGATACAAACTCCTAAACAAATTTTGAGAGAACAGAAATGCTAAATGAAAGAATTTAATATTGGATATTACTAAAATTAATAAAGACACAAAAGCTGAAAAAATACTGAACTTGAATATTTGAAGAATTCAATATAAGAAGGTCCATAGAAAGCATCAATAATAGAGCAGAATGAGGGGATAAAAAATATCAAGATATACAGATATGGCAGAGGAATTTAAATATTCAGGCAACGTCCCGTGAAAATCTTCACCTACCAGGAAAGTGGGATAGATGGCAAGGCTTTCTATTGGGACTCTAGGTGAGAGAAGTATGGGAGATAGGGAATTAGAAGGATCCAGAGGGTCCTAGAAACCTACAAAAAGAACATTATGAAGGGCAGATCTGGGCCCAGGGGTTCTGCTCAAACTATGGCACCAACCAAGGACAATACATACAATAAACATTGAACCCCTACCCAGATCTAGCCAATGGACAGGACATTCTCCACAGTTGAGTGGAGAGTGGGGACTGACTTTCACACGAACTCTAGTGCCCCATATTTGACCATGTCTCCTTGATGGGAAGGCCCAATGGCACTCAGGGGAAGGATAGCAGGCTATCAAAAGAGACTTTATACCCTATGATCATATACAGGGCGGGGGAGGTCCCCCTCGGTCACAGTCATAGGGGAGGGGAATGGGGGGAAAGTGGGAGGGAGTGAGGAATGGGAAGATAGAAGGGATGGGATAACAATTGAGATGTAACAAGAATGAATTAATTAAAAAAATACCAAAAAAAGAAAAAAGAAAGAATAATCTTTTTAATTAATACAATGATTTTAATTAAATTACAAATTAATATAATATATAATTCTATTAAATTTATATTTAATTCATATTATATATTACATAATACATATAATTGAATTCAAATAAATTACAATTATTTAAAAAACAAGAAAGTGAAAAGAGATCAAGACCCATGGGACACTTACAAAGATGAAATCTATGAATCAAGGGCATAGAAGAATTTCATGTTAAAATTATTAAAAAGTTGTAAAAGTATACAATAAAAATTTCTAAATCAAGGGAAAGAAATGTATATTCATGTATAGAAGACATTTAGAATACCAAATAGACAAGCTCAGAAAGAAATCTCTTGTCATATAATACTTGAAACACTAAAAATAGCTGGGTATGGTGGCACACGCCTGTAATCCCAGCATTCTGGGAGGCAGAGGCATGCAGATGCTTTGAGTTTGAGGCCAGCCTGATCTACAAAGTGAGTCCAGGGCAGCCAAAGCTACACAGAGAATCCCAATCTCAAAGAACAGAACTAAACTAAACAAAAACACTAAAAATACAGAACAAAGAATATATATTGAAAGCTGCAAAACTGAAACACCAAGTTGTACTTGAACAGAGACCCTAATGAAAGTAGCTGATTTCTCTATAGAAACTTTATCAGGCAGAAGTGCTTGAAATGATGCATTTCAACTGCTGAAAGGCAACAATGCCAAACCAGACTATTATATCTAGCAAAACTGTCATAATTAAAGGAAAATGAAATTCTTTCCATGATGAAGCAGAAGATAGACTATCAGGACATGAAGATAAAGTAGAGATTGTAGTCAGAATTAAAAAAAGAATATGAAAAAAACCACAGGGAAGAAACATATAGGAAATGTGGCATTACATGAAAAGATAAAGCGTTCAAATCACAGGCATGTTTGATGGAGAAGAATTCCAAGTCAGTGTCAACGATCAGATGTTCAACAAGATCATAGAAGAAAGCTTTGCCAAATTAGGAAAAACAGACCTATACATATACAAGAAGCACACAGGACACCAAATACACCAGACTGGGGAAAAAAACAGATCATAGTTAAAATGCTAAGTATACATAGCAAAGTGTATTGAATAACTCAACCAAATACAAAACACAAATCACATATGAAGGGAAAAGCATGGCTGATTTTTCAATGGAAAATTGAAAGCCAAAAGAGCCTAGAACAATGCATTTTAAGCCATAAAAGACAATGAGAGGCAGCTTAGACTAATATACTCAGCAAAAACTACCTGCCATAATTGAAAGAAAAAGAAATACTTAGCATAATATAAATAACCTAAACATTTATATACAACAAACCAAACTTAAAGAAAATACAAAAGCTATATTTAACACTAGAGAGAGAAATGAACATAGACAAGAGATTTGGAAAAATATTAATCCGTAATTATTAAAGCACAAAATGCCACTAGTCCAGGATAGTCAAGGCTACACAGAGAAACCCTGTCTCAAAAAACCAAAAGAAGAAGAAGAAAAAAGAAAGAAAACAAAAAGCAGCAACAACAACAAAACAATGCCAAAATCAACAACACAATACCTACAGTTTCCAAACACATTTCAATAACTTTAAATATCAATGACTTCAATTATCTAACCAAATGATATTGACTAGATCAAGAAACAAAATCTGTCTGTTGCCTCCAAAAAGTACATCTTAGTTTTAAAGACAGGCACCACCTTAGAGTAAAAGGGTGACTAAAAGTGTCCCAATCAGTTGGGGCCAGGAAGAAAGCAAGTATCATTATCCTAATAGCTAACAAAATAGATACCATACTAAAACAAATTTTAATCAAAGGATCATTTACCCAAGAAGACATTACTTCCCTAAAAAATATACACTAAGCTTTCTTGCATGGAATTTCATTTTCAAAAAGTACTACTGTATCTAAAGGCATATATTAACATCAACCCACTAATAGTAGGTGATTTTCATATCCTGCTTTCTCCAATAGATAAGTCATCTGGACAAAAAAAATAGCTGAGAAACATCAGAATTAGTTGACACGGGCATCAAATGGACTTAATAGACCACCTATAGAATATTCCACCCAAACACTAAGGACCATACATTCTACTCAGCAGCACAACGAAGGTTTCCAAAATAGACCACACCCTGTGACAAAAATCCAAATCATTATAAATTCAAAGAGATGGTAACAAGTCTTGAATTATGACTACAATACAATAAAATATTAAATTGACATCAAACAAATCTCTAGCAAATACAAAAGCTCTTGGAATTAAACAACTCATGGTAGAATGGTGAATGAATCAAAGAAGTGAAAACTTAATAGAAATAAAGGAAAATCAAAACAGAAGATAACAAATTTCTTGGACACACTGATAGCAGACATATGAGAGAAATTTATAGTACTAAGTGTCTACATTTAAAAAAAACCCTAGAAGGTACAAATAAATGACTGAATGATACAACCAAAAATTTGGGAAAACAAGAGCAAACAAAATCCAAACCTAGTCATCAGCAAGGACAAAAATTAATTAAAGAGAAATAAAACAATATAAAGAATCAATAAATAAAATATCTTTTTTCTTTAAGAAGACAAGATTGTCAGACCCTTGGCCAAATTAACCAAAATAAAGAAAGAGTGGGGCCCCAATTAAAAGAATTCAGAATATCATCAGAGTTTAACATTTTGTATTCCATTAGGCTATTAAAACTGAAAAATGGATTAATTTAGAGATTCAATTGAACCACTAAAATTAAATTGAGGAGACGTTAACAATCTAAACAGACACATAACAAAGGAGGAGATAAGAACAATATTAAAAACCTTCAAGCTTAAACTGGGAATAAGGCTTCCTCAAGACTCAGCTATTCCACTCCTTGGAATATACCCAGAAGATGCTCTAGCACACAACAAGGTCATATGCTCAACCATGTTCATAGTAGCCTTATTCATAATAGTCAGAACATGGAAACAGCCTAAGTGTCCCTCAGTAGAAGAATGGATAAAGAAACTGTGGTGCATTTACACTATGGAATACTACTCAGCTATTAAAAACAAGGAATTCCTGAAATTTGTGGACAAATGGATTGAACTAGAAATGATCATAATGAGTGAGCTAACCCAGAAGCAGAAAGACTCAAATGGTATATACTCACTTATAACTGGACACTAGCCCAAGGGGCATGTCCCATGAAAGTCTTCACTACCAGGAAAGTGGGACAGAGGGGAGGACATCCTACTGGGACTCTAGGTGAGAGAAGTATGGGAGAATGGGGAAATAGAAGGATCCAGAGGGTCCTAGAAACCTACAAGAAGAACATTATGATGGGCGGATCTGGGCCCAGGGGTTCTGCTCAAATTATGGCACCAGCCAAGGACAATACATGCAGTAAACTTCAAACCCCTACCCAGATCTAGCCAATAGACAGTACATTCTCCACAGTTGAGTGGAGAGTGGGGACTGACTTTCCCATGAACTCTAGTGCCCCATATTTGACCACGTCCCCTGGATGGGGAGGCCTGATGGCACTCAGAGGAAGGATAGCAGGCTACCAAGAAGAGACTTGATACCCTATGAGCATATACACAGGGAGGAGGTCCCCTCAGTCACAGTCATAGGGGAGGAGAGTAGGGGGTAAGTGGGAGGGAGGGAGGAATGGGAGGATAGAAGGGATGGGATAGCAATTGAGATGTAATATGAATGAATTAATTTTAAAATGTCGAAAAAATTTTCAAGCTTAAAAAAAAAATAATCAGCACCAGATGGGTTCACAGCAGAATTCTAGCAGAATTTCAGAGAAGATCTATAGCCAGTCATCATTAAACTATTAAAGGAAAAGAGCACCCCAAACCTCCCTTTATAAAGCCAGTATCATTCTAATTCCCAAATGAAGTAAAGATACAACAAAAAGAGAACTATAAACCAATATTCCTGAATAAAAAAAGTCCCTTGATTCAGCAGAGGATGCACGTTCAACCAGTTGAGGCACGGTGCACAGCAAAGCACACACGTGTACAGAAAGGTAAATGCTGGTGTTAAAATCAACTAACTCTGGATATATTGAATAAACATGGCTGCACCCTCTTTACTTACTGTGAAAAACAAAATCATAATCCAAATGATAGCTGTAGTTTATTTTCTATATTTAGTTAAAGGGTTCACTGCATTACAAAAACTAGGTTTATTTCTTTAAAAATAGAAAAGTAGAGATTTTCCAAAAGAATTTGTAATACACAACAGTCGTTTATATCTCATTAGTGCCACCTTCTGGCTGTGGATCTTATAACATCTCTCATGGATTTACAAAAAAATATTAAAATACCATTCTACATATTTTAATGGAACTCAAAACCGTGGATAAGCTTTGTCCATCTTTGCAACTGCAGTGACTAGGAGTATCCCTGGCTCTTCTGGTCCTCATCTGCCCCTTTCCACAGTTTCTGTGCTCAATTCCCCTGCTATACCAGGAAAATTTTAAATTGGGGTAGCCCCATAGAAAATCATTGTTGCTACAAAACAGCAAACTGACAGTGGAACTACTGTGTGCCCAGCCATACCATTCCTGGGTATGTACACTGTAAGCCCTGCCATAGAGATGCTTGAGCCCCATGTTTACTGCTCCTTTTTATCTATGGCTAAGAAATTGAACCCACCTGCAAGTAAATCAACAAAGAAAATGTCGTTCAGCTGTGCAGGAAAGTGAACTCATGACGTTTGCAGGAAAACTGATGGAGCTAGAAAATGATTGTGTTAACTTGGGATGATCCTGGCTCAGGCTAACAGGCTGCTTCTCTTGTTTGCAGAGCCTAAGTTTTAGTTAGTATATGTGTATAATGTATGTAGGGGACAGTACGGGTCATGAAATTAGAAAGAGGGTGATGAGAGGGGAAAGATCTGTGGCAGGGAGGTCGGAAAACAGAATACCCGAGAATTCAGAAAAAAAAACGGAGGCATCATCATGGCCCCAGGTGGCAGCGCAGGCTAAGCCACATCAGACCCATCCTCACTACCCTCGTGTCCCCTGTCTGCCTCTCTTCATAGTGCGTGAACTGTTCTGCTTCCCTTCCTGTCCCACATCTTGACCGCACGCGAGCTCGTCGTCGTCGTCGTCGTCGTCGTCGTCGTCATCATCATCATCATCATCATCCTCATCATAGCGGCGCTGCATGGCGGCAGGCCTCTGGGTGTCTTCCTTCCTCCCACTTGTGTGGCTTAAAAAAGAAAAGAAAAGAAAAGAAAAACCTTAAAAAACAAAATTACTTGTATTATGTGTGAGTGTTTTACTTGCATGCTTGGTGCCCACGGAGGTCAGATGAAGGTGTAAGCTCCCCTGGAACTGGAGTTACGGATAGCCGTGAGCCGCCATGTGGGCTCTCTGCGAGAGCAAGAGCTACCGACTACAAAACTATTCCCTCAGACCCGTGTTTCGCTTTCCTTAATTAAGGAGTGGGGGGTACCTAGTCGCCTTTGAGAGTGTCTTATTGAGCTATAAATTATTTATGTACATGATATGTGTCATTTATTTCTGTTTTCCCATCCAGGAAGTCATGTTGCAGTAGTGAGTAATCAATAATGTCTCACGGACAAAAAAATGTGGGTAAAATGCAAGACTGTCTCAAAGACAGCATGGTTGATGACCTTTGGGGGGGATGTTTTTGCTGTTTGCGATTCCTACTGCATGGTTGAATTATCCTCAAAATAGATAAGCCATTTTCTCAGTTCTGATATCCAGTGCCGGTCAGGGCCTCTGCTGACCAGCCCTAATGTTAGTGTGAGGCTGAGACTGAGTCTGAATTCCTACTCTAACTCGGCAATTGATTTAACATTTAAAAATTTCATCATCTGTAAAATTGAAATGCTAAACGTATTTACCTCAAAATGGTGTTTTGGGGAAAAAAATGTAGATAATATATGTAAGGCACAGAGAATAAGGTAAGCGCCCAGGGAGCCGTTCGTAGCTGCTGGTGTTATGGAGTCCAAGAACTGTTTGGTGATGATGCTGTAACTGAGTCCTAGAATGGATGTGTGAAGAGTCCAGTGGAGCAGCTACTGATGGCTGGGAGTCCGTCCTTCACCCAGGAAGTCTCTATTCCCTGTGGAGTTTTTATCAAAAACCTTACACTGCCCAGAGGAGCTTTACTACTGTGCCACTCCCCCAATACGGTTAGCTTATATAACTGAAATTTAAACGCCACAATCTAACCAAGAAATGGACACCACATGCATGTGTGTGGATAACTGATACTGCAAACCAGCAGGTTACTATAGGACGATGGCATCCTACGGCTTTAAGTTTTAAAATACGTTTATTTTAACTAGACTGGGTTAATCCACAGCTATCAGATAGAAAACCCTATCACAAGTCTCCAGAGTCTTGCCTTATCCCTAGAGAAGACAAAGAAAACAAGAGGAGACAAACGGCTGCTTCTGGGCTGGAAACAAGTGCAGATGCCACGGGCAGCTGGTGCTCTGTGGGCACAGTCAGCTACTGGCTGGGCTTAGCTGCCTGGAGACTGGAGAAAGGTGCCTGACTGTGCTCACTCCAGGGAGTTGGTAAATGCCTTGGGAAAGTTCTGGTTTTGTGCTGTATTTGACCTCTGCAAAGAGTCAGAAGCCAGGTCAATACAGGCAAATGGGTTTTGTTTTGTTTTTTTTGTTAGTTTGTTTCCTGTTTGTTTTTTTCCCACTGTCATAAAGGAGAACATGGATTTAAGGAAAGGTAGAAATATGTCTTAGGCAGTTATTGAACAACTCTGCAGAAGTTTGTGGTATAACCAGGAAGTCCCTAAAATTTTACTGTTCTGGTCCTTCATGTGTAGGGGTGGACTTGGACCTCTCCAGGCCCCGATCACGTTCTTGGAGGGAGAAAGGTCAACTGCCTTGGGGACAGTTTCCCTCGCCTTTTCTAGGTTCGGTTCCAGCAACATCCCCATTTCTTCCACCCTCTTCCATTGAGTCTTTACCCTGGAAATGACTTTTATGGAAGGGGTCACCTCTGAACCCCTTCAACAGGCAAATGTTTTTAAAGGGGTTTCTATTGTTCCTTTCCACAATCCTGCTATCTATGGCAAGGTTGGGGTGTCACAGCAAAAGGGAAGGAGTGGCAGCTGATGATAGTGGTTGCCTGGCCTGCCCTTTGCTGGATGCCAGCCCGACCTCATGGTCTTGAGGCTAAGTAGATCTATGGCATGCTCAGTGACAGCAGAAAACCTAATTGCAAGATGCAGCTTGGGGGCTGAGTCCCATCCTGCCCAGCTCTCTACCACTGAGCTGACCACAGCTTCTGCTAAACATTGTGGTGACTTTCTCTAGACATTACTTTCCTTCTATATTATTCTCCAGAAAAAAAGAGAGAAAAGGAGAGAGAGAAAGACAAATTTCAACTTCAGAACATTTTATCCAATGTCATACTTTAAGATAATTTATAATTATAGATTCATGTGCAAGTGAGATAATATTCTTTGTAGAACACCCTCATGCATGTGTTCCCTGACAGACATACAAACTTTATTCATATTCAGCATGCCCAAGCAGCTGCCTAAGCTGAAGCCAGGAAGTTATTCTGGGTCACAGAGAGGTAAAGCAAGCCTTGTTGTGAGAGCATCCCTTCTTGTAGGAAGACCACACACACAAAGACACACAGACACAGACACACCCACAGACACACACAAAGACATACAGACACACACACATAGATGCACACATACACAGACACACACATACACACACAACTTAAATATATGCATATATATTCAAAATGTATATATATAATTATACACATAAATTATAATGCTTAGCAAGAAGTCTGACAAGACAATACTTTTAAGACAATATTTTTTCTCTTTTTAAAAAAGTAAAGGGTTTTTAATTAATTCAATACATTTTTGAAGTTGTATATACTTGCAAATATAATTTTTATTTTTAAATTAACTTAGTATTATTATATTATTATTGCTTTAGTATTTGTTTGTTTGTTTTTGAGACTGGGTCTCATAGAGCTTAGGATAATCTTAAACTTCTAATTCTCTTTCCTCTGACACCTAAGTGCTGGGATCACAGGCATGCACCACCACACTGAGCTCCAATTTTCTTAACTCTATGAAACTATAATGACATCAAGCCCTAGAAGGGAGTTCAGGTGTATCACAAGCGTGCCTGCTTTCCCTGGGGCTGGGGTTGCGTTCCCAAACATAGCCTAATGGGAAACAATTTGTAAGCTGAAGACCTGACCCAATATCCTTCTTACTAAATGAATTTGTATATACAAATAGACACCCTCCCCTCAAGCCTATGGTTTCCATAAAGAACCAGAGCTGAGCAGAATGGGGCCTTAAGATGCAAAGGGAATGTTAACTGTGTGCATCTTACACTACTACACTGATGGTTGTTGAAACCAGCTCCTCCATGCTAAGCATTGGATCTGCTGTTGCCCACATCTGCTACAGCCAGTGGAGCACAGGCAACTCCAGAGGATCTCTAAAGGCCTCTGTGGCTAAAAAAAAAAAAGCTTGGGACTACTGTGTCACTTGTTGACACTGGCATTTTAAAAAGTTATTTCACAAGGGAGTTTAAAAACAAAATTAAAAACCAAAAGAAAAAAAATCAACTAACTAAACCTATGCTGCACAATTAGGCACTTACCTCTATATTTCACTGTAGCTTTGTGGATGCTATTTTATCACTATAAGTAACCAGAAAAGACTTGGGATCCCAGCAGGTTCTCAGGCTACACTTTTGACCATTTTCAGAGAGAGGAAGATGACAAATAACAACTGGCCAGGCATTTTCTCACTGAAAAAAAAGTAGAGAGGTCACCAGGGGGAAAGCCTATCATGTTTTACTTACAAGGGCAGCCGTACCAGAACCATGCTGGAGGCGTCGGGAGGATGGAGGTAAGAGATCAGGAAGTCAGTGGCTGTCTTCTCCACATGTCTTTATGTGGGTTTTCCTTGGTCTATGTCCTATGCAGCTTTTCCTACAAAAATAGATCTTATTGGATTTCTTTCCCCACAATGAACTCATTTAATTGTTTTTGTCACCTTAAAGACATTTGAGTCATTGAGGGTCAGGGCTTCAAGCAAGAATATGATTCAAAGTATAATGCCTATTTGACATGTGCTTGACGGAAAGGAAGAAGAGCCCTTCAGCCACACACGTGACAGAAATCCTTCTTAGAAACTAGTTTGGTTATTCTTCAGTAGCTAAACATATTCCTGACATGACACATGCCAAGGAGCTTAGAACGACAGGGGGTCATGGATGGCATGAGGCGTGCAGAAGCCAGAGGGATGAGCAATCCACTCCAGAAAAGAGCCTGCCCTCTCTCCAATGCTGGGAGAGGACGTCAGCAATTCACTGTGAATACTTTACCTCATGATAATTCTTTATGAAATGTATGTACTTATTTCTTATAATGTATGCCCAATACTATTTCTTTACTATGTTTATGAAGTTGAAGTAAAGAAGTTTTGGGCCCCTGAGCAGTGCACTGCACAGTCACAATCCCAGAGCCCAGGCAGAGAGGGTTCCCACTGAGAGACCTTGTGTGTAGTTCCTACCTGATGCCGTATGTAGCAATGGCACTGGAGGCCTTTAGAGCCATCGCTGTAGAGGAGGTTGGAACCAGATCACACACAAAGGAAACGAGTACACTGTCATTAACTACATACACAAAACCATCTGCCGCAGCTTCACTGTTATGGCTATCTGATGAAGTAGATAATCACGGAACAGTCGTCCTATCCCTTATGTATTTCAACCATCATTTGCTTTACGTGTTTTTGTAGTCAATGTGCATAGCCACTAAAATTCACTTACAGACAAATGCAAGCCGCTGTAATTTGTCTTCGAGTAAAGCTGGTTTGTTTTGTTTTGTTTTGTGTTTTAGAATTTATGCTGCATACCTTTGCTTTCTCGTATGAACAACTAAGGGACTCTGATAATTTTTTTAAAAGGCAGAGAAAAAGCAGAGAAAGTCATTGAAAAGGCCTGTGGTCCAGCTGAAAGTATGGAGCTAGTCTAACTGAGAACTGGGTCGTGTGCCAGAAGATTGCCCTCACATTCCTCAAAGAGGAAGGCGTCGCTGTGGTAGATTGCATTACCCTATCAATGCAGCAACAAAGTATCTGCAATAACTGACAAGGAAGAAAGGTTTGTTTTTGCCTTCCTGGTTTGGAGGGCTTGGGCTGTGTTGGTGTCATTGTGTGGGGGTCATTTTGGCAAACACTTTGGGAGTGTGTTTCAGAGGAAGTTGCTTACTTCATGGCACCAGTAAGCAAAACCAGAGAATGAGCGAGGAGGCTTCAGTATCTCCTGACTCAGCTGATTTTCTTAGGCATTTGTTACAAATAATAATTCCACAAACTTTTCTTAGAAACTAGAAATGGAAATACTTCCCACCGAATTTATGAGCCTGTAAGTATACTTGTACTAAACCACACTGTGCTAGCTTCATGTCACTGTAATGAATTGTTATTTCTTGTAAAGTAAAAAGGGGGAAGATTTATTTGGGCTAATCGTTTCAGAGCTTTCAGTCCATGGCCATTCAGCCCTGTGGCTTTGGGCCTGTGACAATATATAGTAATTATGGCAAGAGCATGTGACACAAGAAGCCTATTTACCTCATGGCAGCTGAAAAGCAGAGGGGAGAGAAAGAGATAAAGACAGAGGAAGAGAGAGACAGAGAGAGGTGGAAAGAGAGACAAAGAGACAGAGAGACAGATTTGTAAATCTCGTTCAAGATCATGTCTGTAATGCACTAACTTCTCTATACTAGACCCCTACTTCCTGAAGGTTCCTCTGACTCCCAACAGGACCACAGGCAATGGACCAAAGCTTTGACAAGGCCTTTGGAGGGTACTCACGATCCAAACTACAGTTCATGCCAATATTTTCATAAACATACAAGAAAAAAGTACAGAAGCAAAAAAAAAAAAAAATTAAGAGGCTAATTCAAAATGAATGAATAGTTTATTTCAGGGACACATTTAGAACTCACTCAACATTAATCAATTAATGCTTTGTGTCATATTAGCAGGCTCTAGAAGAAAAATGATGTCTATATATATATATAATATTTAAATGTTTAATATTTATAATTTTAGAATTCTTAGGATCCTGCTAATAGATGAAACTTTATTAACTGACAGAGGAGTGGTTAATGACGGATATGTAATGTAAAAAGATTGAACACTTTATTTTTAAAATTGCAAAAGTGTGGCAAGGCTATTTACTCCTTTCATTCTTATACAACATTGTGTTGAAAGTTCTAGCCAGTGTGGAAAGCCAAGAAAAAGAAAAGAGAAGCAGATCAGAAAAAAAAAAAACTATTTTTAAAAACAACAACGTTATTTCTATGTGACCATGCACCTGTTGTATCTGTGTGTGTTGTGTGCTATGTATGTGTACATGCCTGCAGAGGCCAGAAGAGGACATCAGATTCCCTAGAACTGGAGATGCAGGCATGTGTGACCCATTTGATATGGGTGCTGGTATTCAAGCTCTAATCTCCTGGGAAAGCAGCAAGTGCTTCTAAGTTAAGTGCTGAGCCCTTCAAACTCGGTTTTTGGCTAACATGATTATATAGAAAATACCACAGAAGCTAAAGAAAAGGTATTCAGGCTAAAAACATTACAACTGACTGAACTGTAAATAAACAAAACTAATTTTACTTCCACATCCTACAAAAAAAGCAACATCAAAATTTTACAGGTGTGCTAGTTGTAATAGCACCACCAAATAACCTGGGGAAGCTCTCTGGGAGCTATTCCCCCCTTTCAGACTATGACAAAAAAAAAATGCTTTTTAAGAGTGTGGATACCTGCCCCATGTGGAGCGCCACTTGTTGTTTTTAATTATATTTAAGGCATCACTTGTTGTTTTTAGATTATCTGTATTATCGGTATGCCCAGCTAGCAATCAAGACACAGGCACCTATTATATTTTGAAATCGCTTCTAAACTACTTCTCATACCTGCCCCAATACCATGTCATGTGCTTCTAATAATGTCTATCAAGCTACCTGGCATCCATAATTTCCAAATGCTTGTTAATGTTCGTCATCTGGGCCAAATCTCCATCCATGCCGGCCACATGCTTCTTTTCCATCTAGCCCATGGCAGCCTTCCTTCCCTTCTCCTCCTCAGGACCCCCTTCTTCCTCTTCCCAGGATTCCTCTCTCCCTGAGCACCGGAACCTTAGCCACGTCTATCTCATCTGCCCTGCCCAGGTGGGATGGCTTTTTATTAATTAGCATGGAAATACATCAGACCATCCCCCAGCACAGTCACTTCCTCCGTCAAAGGATTTCCCACAGCACTCCAGGAGCTCCGAGACTTTCTCATGTGAATAAAATCGGGGAGAGGGGCTAAGCAAAACCAAACAAGCTTTTGAAACATTCTGCTTCCACTGTTGGACTTGGCAGAAAGCCTTAAGCATGCTAAAATGACAGTCTTCCTTTGTCAGATGCTTAGGAATAACTTAGTAAATTGATGTCCTGTGAAAGACGATTTAGCAAAATGTGCTCAGCGCACATCTCTGCTAGCTACACGACCGTATGCCACCTAAGTAGCTGCAACTGAACTTGTCTTAGACCATAAGCAAAATAATAACCTATGTTTACGATGTGGGAAGCATTCGGATTCCCGCCCCTTTCTCCTGCTTTCCTCCTCCCCTTCTCCTGTCTCCTCCCATCTTCCTCTCTTTACCATCTTCCCCTCCCCCCGTTTCCCATTCTCTCTGCCTTTCTATTCTATACAAGAATGTCTTGAATAAAACAAACCCAAAAAGCAAATAGAAACTTGGCAGTGATCATTTTTAACTGGCCGCAGAGTTCATTGAAGGAAAAACTACTAAAAATGGCATTTTAAAGACTTAAATAACACATACTTATTGGATTAACTCATGCGCTGTGTCGATGCTAAATGAAAATATATTACATGTCTCCTTAAATGAAGAACTTTTAATGAACATCCAGCAATGGCTGCTGCGCTGCGCTGCTGTCCACTAGGGGGAGCCATTCAACGGGGTTCTGTGCAACTGTCCCCTGGAGCACAGCCCTGTGAGTGCCGTAGTAGAAAAAGCTGAGAAAGCAGATGGCGATTTTGAATCTTAACATGGTATGGTCACCTTAGGAAAGACTCTAGACCAGACCATCAGCGTACACCCAGAACACACATTTTCCTCTGCAGATTAAATCAAATGGGACAGGGACAGGGTGTAATCTACCAGAAGCAAGCAACCCTGTAGGCAGGTGGGATAACTCCCAACTACCTTTGCTGTATTGTCTGTGCTCAATTCCGAACAGACTACCAAACTACGAGAGAAGAGCTGGCAAGAAAATCAAGGCAGGCGGTAGGCTCGGTGCCACTTCTCAAAGAAGCCAGAGCCACCTGCACACAGCATGATTCCAGGAAACGCCAGAGTGTCCCAGGGCCTGTTCCTGGAGACCGGCAGCCTGTGAGGTGCATCCAAGCTGCGCGATCCCGACGGGAAGGAGCTGCCTCTGGATGCCAGGGAAGGAGGCGACCCGGGATGGCACAAGGGTTGTGTAATACCTTAACCTCCTCCGCTTCCCAAGGCTCAGAGGTCATCTGGTTAATTCTGCAGCGAGTACAGGAACTGATTCTAGCCAAGCAACCAAGAAGTCACTTTCTTGTAGCCTCAGTGCAAAGGATGAGTCTGAGTTCTTACGCGGCTTTGGGAGCTGGGCCACACTCGCCCAGGAGGGTTGGGTCCTTTGCTGATGACCTTGGCTAGGGCTAGGATTCCCTTGGAAACCTTTCCATTTGCAGTGCTCAGAGCCTGGGCTGATGACGTACACATTTGGAGCTGGTACATTGAGAGTCTCTCGCACTTCTCCCTGCCACAGTGGGGCCCCTCCTTATGGGCCCTCCAGCGTGGTGACCAACTGGATCCAAAAGTGCTTGCTTCAGGTGAAATTATGAACTTCTTTTGTGGTTAGTTGCTCTTGGACCAGGAGGATGGTCGCCCTGTTAGTTCCAGCATGCATTTCTGGGGACAGGGAGAAATGCTGCTTGGGACCCAGGAAAGGGACTGTATACACCCCAGAATCAAAGAATATATAGCTTGCTTAGGAAGTTCAGTGGGTCTAAGTTTCTTCTGTGTTAAATGCAAGTAGTAATTTGTCGTAGAGTTCTGTGGAGGGTTGGGGAGTAGCTGGGCTGAGGCTGATGAAGATGGGGGCTAACTCGCAGACGGGACTGTGCCTTACTGCTAAGAGCCAGAAAACCACAGCTAGTGAACAGATAACCACCCAGATCGTACAAATACTACTCTCTCCTTGAAAGTAACAATAAGGTCATTTTGAATGAGACGGAAATATTGCCAGTTAGTAGTTTTGCTTTTCCCTGGCTTTGCCCTTGATGGATATAAAGTGCTTAGAGCTGTTGCCAGAGATCAGCGGCCTGCAGGCACTTCTTGACTGAGTTTTTGGCAAAGTCAGTTAGGAGAAGTAGTAAGTTGTCACTGGCCTAGTATAAGACGGGTAAACTTTTGTTCTCTACTCATTTCAATTGCCACACAATTAATTTTGTTAACTCTTGGTTTAGAATCATTAAGAAGACAGTATGAGCCCACTTCTCATAAAAATGTAGGGTGCTCAAGTGTTTGGGGGTGTGAGTGGACTTTGGACTTTGGGAAGGGCCTGGAACTAAGGACTTGTGACAAGTGGCATTTACTCTACATCCTCTCCTTCCCTTTCCTTCCTTCCTTTCCCCTCCCTCTCTCTTCCACTTTTCTCACTGTGTGCTGTATTCCCCTCCGCTGTCATGCCTGCCCCACCACTGTCCTGTTCTGAGTCGGATCTCCACCCTTGTCCGGACTAAATGCTCACCCAGTACAATCAGTCACAAGCTTAGGATTTGTGGTGAGGGGACGTGAGGGCAGGACCAGGCTTTGTTCATATTTATTCTCAATATCAAATCCACTGGCCAGTCCCTAGTAAGCCCTGAAGTTACAAATCAGTGTTTGTGGGTTTTTTTGTTTTTGAGTTTTTTGTTTTTGTTTTTGTTTTTTTTTTAAATCATCACATTTTCCAACTAACAAGGCTTTGAGGATCTTGAGCTAATTAGTACATTGGCTGAAGTTGTATCTTGTTAAGCCTGTTGTGATCCTTTGAAATCTAACCAAAGGACACATATTGGTGTTTGAAAACAAACTTCTCCTGTACAATTTCTTAATGAAATATTCTCAAATGCATTCTATGTAAGAATGGACTGGGGGAAAGAGGATGTACAGGAATATAGGGACTACCGAAGCCTTAGCATTTACACACAGACGTTGTGCAGATTCATTGGTTTGTATCTAAATGATGCTCATGTGGGTTGAATGCAAGCGCTGTCTCGCTTAGTATCTGCAGAACGGAGAAGTAGACAGGATTCACTAAGCTACTCATTTGAAATGAAAAAAAAAAAAAAAAGAATATAATTTGGGGCTGGATCTCTGGAAGAAAATTGAAGGCAAGAAGAAATAAGCAGCGGGCAGCCAGACTTCACCCTTTCCAGGGGGAATTGAAATCCATCCCTGCTTCGTTTTTATCTATGCTTTGCAGATTCTCCAAGCTGGATAAGGAATGCAAGAAGTGTATGCTTCGTCCCCTCAGGGTACCACTGAGGGACTCAGCTAAAGCCATGCCTGGCACATCAGAGCACCAAAGGCCCTCAGGAAACACCCACATGTGTCCTTGGAGAAGTCCTGATTTCTCTCTCATGTGAACTTTCAGAGAACATTCTTAATCTAGAAAAATTGAAATCTTTGGCAACAATAAATCCGGGCCTTATCCTGAAGCCTGGGATACCCACAGATGCCCCAAGTGTATTTCTTCAGGCATCCCAGCATCCCCCTCCCTAGCCCCCAGCCTCCACTTGCATATCACAAGCCTTGAGTTTACCACCAAGTACTTTTTTGGGGTCTGTTTCCATGAAAGCTCCAAACCAGGAGACTGACTCGCACTGCTGATGTCTTGTTCTGTGCACCTTCCAACTACCTTTCCAACTTTGTTACATAAATATCTCCCCGTTCAGGTTCATTTTCCAAGCCAGTGGGTTGTTAGCCATGGCGGTGTCACAACACACTGGGGGTTTGCAATGGGCTGTCAGCAATGGAAAAAGTCATTTGTTACTAACAATAGAATGTCAGTCTGCCAGGGGCTTATTTATAAATATATAAATTAAAGGGAAGTTAAAATTAATCCTTGTAAAATGCCACACTCTGCTGCTCTGAACACACTTGTGAAAGCCTATGGCTGTGAAGAGGTCCACATTTTCAAAGAAGCAATTTTGAGTTCCTAAGGGAAGCCACAAAACACAGTGCCTGCCTTTTATGAATACTACAACTCAACAGCAAGTGACCCAGACCTGCTTGAGTCTCTTTTTGGCTAGCTGTGTAACTTCTAATGTGCTACTCAAAGCCTCTGTATTCATTCTCTATAACCCTGGGGATGGCAGCACGCACCTTGTAGAATGCTGCAGGAAGTCCACAAGCTCATGTTTATGAGGGACTGGAGCAGCGCCTGGACCTGGGAAAGGCTAGCTTTTGAGTGTTACCATTTGGAACGGTGAGACTCTCCCCCCTCCGTTTGCCCTGCTACCAGATCAGTCTTCTCTGTTGGGTGTGAAGAACATTTGCTGTGTTGAGCAACGCTGCCCATGAGAAGGTAGCTGCCAAAGCCTGGGCTGCTTTTGTTTTTTATGATGTTGAAAGTTTCTCACATCTCTTCATTGGCTACCTCTCGAAATGTTCTGTGCTCCATGGGAAAAACGAGATTTGATGCAAAGAGCTTTTATCCAAATCACCCAAAGATTCTCTCAGCTCCTGTCTTGATGGCATTAATAATGATAATAATTCATATTATTGTGAGTAAAATAACTTCCATCATCATCATCATCATCATCATCATTATTGTTATTATTATTTTACAGCCGAGGCATGGTCTTTAGCATTTGGAAGACCACTATCCAAACTAGATCTGTAGCTGGAGTGAGCTGGTGAGGAAGGAGTCTGGGCTCAGCAGGTGGCTCACCACAAGGCTCCAGAAAGGCTTCTTGGAGGCACTCCATCAGCTGTGGGAGAGTCTCCAAGCAGCAGCGTCACCTCGGCTCTGGTTTCCAGCGAACTGCTCCTGTGCCAACTTGTTCTCTTCCTCCTCTCCATCCACCTTGTCTCTTCTGCCTGTGCTGTCCTCGTCAGGGTCCTCTGTCCTCCTAACCTTCCCTGTAATCTTCCTCTCAACGATCTCATATAGTCGGTGGCTTTGAGAATACACACAGTTGGCAAACAGAGGCAGTGAAGCAAGCAGAGTCTGATACCTATACTGTTCAATGAGGCAAACTGACTTTCAGACTTTGCTTGTCACTCGCTCCCTTGTGGAATAGTTCAGTGTGCTGCCGTCCTCACCCTGTCCGCCTAGCCTCTGCAGCTGGAGTGGGCTTCAGAGTGGCCCATACATGGCTCTGCACTGATTGTCTTCTGGGAGGCTCCCTGGGGCTGGTCTCATTTTGTATTGGACACTTGAGTAAGTCTCTCCATGCACATCTGACTCCCATGGAGAAAATGATACTGCAGATTAAAATTTAAAGCTAATACTGAAAGGAGCATATGTGTCCTGTTGGCAACACTCTTAGAGCCCTCATTGTGTTTATTTCATCATGGGAGAGTGGACGGGAGAACCAATTTATGTCTGTGTGAGTTTCAGGGCTACAGAAAGTGGCCAAGGAAGCCTCTGATCAGCCTGTGTGCCAGCTTGCCCACAAAACAGTTTCGGGCCTAGGTGTGGGTGAACTCTGTTCCACCAGGCAAGATACAATAGTGGCCACCAGCAGGGAGGACCACTGTGCCATCTGATCAAGGGAGTCCAGAGGCTCAACTTGGTTGACTTCGACTTTCACACTTTAAGCAACTGAGAACTGAAGGACTCTTGGAGTCAGTAATGGCACGGGCCTGTAAGTAGCGCTAAGTCACTGTGTTCGCCACCAGTCACCCCACCACTACCCCTATGCAACCCTCAAGCCTGGGTGGAAGCCCATAGCATGTGCCATAGGACCAGGGATAGAACCTGGGGCCACCTGCTTAGTGGAAACTGCTTCTTTTCTTGACCGTACTATAGGAACAAACTGTCTGAATGCTCATGTTAACAGTGGCATCGGTGCCTCCGTTCCTCCCCAGAGTGCTCAGAGGTTACAGTCAGGCTTCTGGGAACCCACTGCTCCACCAGCAAGGTCAAGGGCAGTAGCACACGATTCCACTGTGCTTTGCCCTTTGCCTCTTCTGAAGTGGCATTGATTCCTCAATGCACAATGGCCAGAGGCCAGGGGCAGAAATCAGTGGGTAAAATGGATGCCAGGGAGTTCTCTTCTGAAAAGACTAGTCTTCCCCCATGACTCTTCTCTTACCTCTTGTCTACTACAAAACCTAGACAGTTGGTACACTGGGACAGAAGGGAACCATCTCCTGCTGCCCCTTTCATGTTTAGTTAATAGACCAAAAAGCAAGACTCCTAGCACAGGCTTAGGTGAACTGAACACCTGTTTAGTAAGCAAAATAACTACACCTCTAACTACCTTAGTTTTAGAATATATCTGCAAGGTCATTGACAAATAATGATTATTTTGAAATGAAAAGTGAATTCTTTGGGAGGGCAGACTTTCATCAGTCTGCGGTCAAAATCTGTATCAGAATTCTGCCGAACAGGACCTGATTTGCTTATGCCACAACTATGTACTGATAGTACTGATAAACTTTTTTATCACAACGAGTGTCTGAGATAATCAACTTACCAAGAGAAAAGATCCCTTTTGGCTTTAGGTCTGAGCTGTTGAAATCCTTGATTGGCTAGCTGTGTTGCTATTGGCCTGTACTGAGGGAGGACATTGCAGTGGGAAGACATGATAGAGCAGAACTTCACTTCGTGCGCCAGGAAGTAACTTGCTTGTTAGGACTCATGATGCAGAGGGTTGATGGGCAGTCAGAGAAGACGCAGGGACCAACTTGGGTGCCCTTGACATCTTTGATGGGTCATAGAAGAAGAGAAATGACAGACACCAAGGAGCCGAATGCCCACAATTATAGATTGATCAAGTTTGACAAATTACAAGAAGGAAGAATAACTTCCTGGATTTAGGAAATGTTTCTTAGTTGAGATAAGGGCATTAGAGAAAACACAGGGTGGGATTTGGGCACTCGAGGTGCCAGTGGAAATTCTGGTAGAAGTGTTGAGTGGGCAGTAATGCATATGAGTCTGAATGTCAGGGAGGGAAACTGGGGCCACAGGTTTAGATACATGTAGCAAAAAACATGAAGTTCATCTTAACCGTCAACTTGAATAGACCTACAATCCCCTAGGATACCACGGTACACCTCTTAGTGTATTGTGAGAGTGCTTTTAGAATGATTATTTAAGGGGGAGACACATAGCCAGAGTGTGTTTTAGCATGATCTCATGTACTACAGGCCTGAGCGGTTCTCCTTTCTCCCGTGACCTAACTGCCATAATGCAATCTTCTGTCCTCGGCAGCACCCTTCACTTGCAGCCTATGTATATAATACAAAGTCAAAAGGTTGCCTGGGAGACATAAAAAGAGACGATGCAGTTTTCAGATCCTGGGGAATATTAGTATCTGTAAACAAGTGGTACTTCCAAAGGAGAACAGGAAAAACAACAGACAAACAAGAGATTACAAAAACCTGAAAGGGGGGTTTTTGGGGAACCATAGGAAGTGAGTAATCATCTGTCTGGCAGGAAAGGACCATGGAAAGTGAGTGACCAGACGCCTTAGAAGAGAGGACCGCAGAAAGTGAGCAAACAGATTCTAGGGTTGATGGAAACGTGTGTTACTGTGAAGTTGATAATGTCGAGGTTATTATGGCTTTGGCAGGAGAAGAGGTGTAGGATGTTAAATGCAAATGCCAGGGTTCTGTGAGCTTGGGAGGAAAATAAGGACACACACACACACACACACACACACACACACACACACACAGAGAGAGGGGGGGGCATAGGGACTCTGCTGAGAGTATCTATGGGCAAAAGAAGAAGAGGATGGTAGCCTTGAAATACTGATTTGAAGGGAGGTGCAACTTAAGATAGAAGACATTTGGCCATGCTTGCAACTGTTGAAATCACCCAGAAGAATCAAAAGCAAACCAAGTGTCTAGCTGATAGAGTGAGACACCAAAGTGGTAGGATGCTGCGGGCCATTAACTAGAAGAGACATTGGATGTGTAGAGGAACCTTCCCCTCTTTGTCCACGGGAAGGAAACCAAGGGAGATTCTGTGGAAAGATATGACAGCTCCTTCTAGAAGTGTCCAGTGACTTCATGGAGTAGGAGGAGAGGACGTCTGCTAGGAATGAGAGTGTTGGCGACATGCGCAGGCATAAGACATTAGTGGACACTTCCTACACCTTGAGCAGAGAACAGGGTCAGATGAATGTAAAGGGTAGCTTTTCTGGTCTAGTTAGTGATAGAACTAAGACTCCATAATGCTTTCTACCTTCTAAGCTGTAGCATCTCGCCGGCTTTCCTTAGAGGCACGGGTGCAGACCTCAGAGCTGTACAGCGAAAGTTTGCCTTAGGGATGAGAGGACCCAGGCAGGGAAAGGAGCTACGATTCTGCCAGAGCTGCAGTGGCAGCCTGCCATTGGCTCAGGATAAGAAGCAATGGGAAGCACTGGATTTGGTGCAGTGGATTGTGCAACACAAAGGCAGGCTGGGGTGGTGAAAGGCAGATGCTGAGCACATAAAACTGAGTGGATGAGATGGATCAGGGATGCTGGTCCCTGGAGAAGGAAGTGGAGGGGGCTAAGAAGCCTGGCGTTTTCTGGGTTTTTGTTTGTTGGTTGGTTGGTTTGTTTTTTCAAGAACTGTGAGGACAGGGGGTAGGGTTTGCTATACTGAGTGACGACAAGAGAACAGAAAGGCCATCTTGAAGGTCAAGTACTACAGATAAGGGGTTCAGAGAGGCTTTGCAGGAGGCAGGAAGGCGCTCTAGAAAAGTACAGGGGTGGAATGTGTGAGCCTGCCATAGAAGGTTCTAGGTGGAGGTCATGGACAGGGGCTGCATGTGTTGGGGACAGACAGACTGGAGATTTTGTGGAAGACTGATGGAAAGCTAAATAAAGGGAAGACAGGGACACCTGCTTAAAACCTCCAGCTCCTTCTCCTGGAACAACTTTATTGCTGTAACAAAATATTCGAGATTACTTAAAAGGAGAAAACTTTATTTTACTCATAATTTTGGCCGTGGGCCCTTGGCTCAGCTGCCTACAGGTGAAACAGAACATTCTGGTAGAAGCACATGGGAGGGGAAGTCAGCCCATTTTGTGGCTGTCAGGAAACAGAGGAAGGGGTAGGGACCCCACGTCCCCATCAAAGGTTATTTGGAGATATTCTTTTACCTATTTTGATCCCTATTACTTATTTTCCACAACCCCTCTTCACAGGAATTACACTTTTAACACATCAGCTGCCCCGGGGCATTTAAAATCTACATTATGACATTATATACCTGGCCCTGAGAACTTGATGTCCATCTCAAAATGCAAAATGCATTCAGCCCTTTTCCAAGACTCACCAAAGTCTTAACGTTTTAGGGATCTCTCAAAATCCAATCCAAAATCTCCTTTGCAATCTAAGGCAAACTCAGCTGAGAACAACTGTTGTTTTTTTTTAAACAAATAAAGGTCAAATATATTATGGCTGGGTAGACAATCCTATTACAAAAAGGAAGAAAAGAAAACCAGTTACACAGGACCAAACCCCAGGGAGGAAACATTAGATTCTTTAGTGCCATGTCTAGCATCCAGACCAGAGAGACCTGTTGGATAACTCACCGCCTTGCTGGCTGCATCCCATAGCTTCTCTCTTAGGCTGACTCTTTTCATATCCTGCAGCTTTCCTTTGCATAGTCCGTGTGTCAGTGTGTGTGTGTGTGTGTGTGTGTGTGTGTGTGTGTGTGTGTGTGTCCGTGTGTGTGTGTGTGTGTGTGTGTGTGTGTGTGTGTGTGTGTGGGGTATGCGCAAATGTATAAAGATACCAAGTGCCCTTTTCTATGCACTTTCCCATGATGGAACTGGTTCTGGCTAAAGCACAAAAGGGCAGCACACCAGGCCAGAAATGCTCACCGGCTTATATAGCTTCACAGCCCCCAAGTTACATTTTGAGTAACTAAACTTGTTCCAAAGAGACAAGAGTCCAAGGTTTTGCTACTTGGACTAATGGGGGAGATTTACAATATAAAATATTGTCGTGGTTATCTCCAGACTCACCGGGGCTTCTTTCAGCAGCCAGGTGTTAAGCAGGTTGTTGTCTACCTGCCTGACAGAATGATGCTCTTCCTGAGAGGAGAACCGAGGAGTGCTTTTTTTGGTTAAACTCTACCTTGTGTAACTTGGTTTCCTAAGTAAGTTTTCAAAGACCCTTAATGACATTAATTTATTATTCTCAGTTTCTCCTGCATTTACTTGAGTCAGGATCTCTCATTCAATCTTAAATTCCCCCTTTTTTGTGTGTGTCTGTGGTAGGGGTTAGGCCTGTAGCCAACAAGCTCTACTAATCCTCCTATTTCCATCTGCCAACATGATGTTACAAATGTTGATGACTGAGTTTTTACTCATGAGCTCTAGGGTTTCAAACTCAAGTGTCCACACTTGTGTAGCACTTTACACACTGAGTGACCTCCCCAGGGCCATGCCTGTATGTCTGACACTTCTGTTGCTGCTGGCTCTCTGCCACAGCTGTCTCCACTAAGCTGCATGGATTACCTTCCCCTCCAGGCTGCCTGCAGGAGCCCTGACTCTGCTACACACTTCTAGGCTTTCCTGGCTTTTAAGAAATCTGTACCCAAACCTCCATGGTCCCACAACTCACATTGAGTATGCTTGTAGAACAAGCACAGTTGGACATTGCCTGCTTCCTTCACATGTGCCCAGATGATGGAATGTGCAGGAGCAAATGGTTGAGAACCAGTGTCCTTCTCAAAACGAGGGTTTATGCATGTTCAGTTTATGCTCGCAAGAGTGGAACTTGCTGATCCATGAGATGACCTCACAATGTATTTTCCATCTCTCAGTGGTGAATGCTTGGCTCCCTTTCAGCAGTGCTAGTATTTTCAGTAACCACAACTCAACAAGCATTTGTTTTGCTCAGATTGTGAGGTTCTCAAACACTCTTTGATCACGATTTTTAGTGTAAATTTGGCTAAACGTAGCCAGCAGTATCCTTACCAGTGCCTGCATGATGTCATGCCTTATAATTTCCTCCACCTGATGGCTCAGAGGTTAAGAGCACTGACTCTGCTCTTCCAGAGGTTCTGAGTTCAATTCCCAGAAACCACATAGTGACTCACAGCCATCTATAATGAATTCTGGTGCCCTGTTCTGGTGGGCAGGCATACATGCGGGCAGAGCACTGTATATATAATAAATAATCATTTGAAAAAAAATCCTTCACCATGTAAACTAGTCCACCACCTTTAAACTAAGCATTTTACAAAGTCTAAGGGCACAGGCAGAAGAACACAGGCAAACTCACTGAGAGTATCACAAAGTTGACCTTTGATTCCATTCCCAACACTTGCTCTTCCTCTAAAGCCTGGCCAGCTTTCCTTGTCTGTATCTTTACTGGGGATTTTTGGTCTTCTGAGCTCACAAAGGAGGGAAGTTTCATTTTGGTTCACACTTTCAGAGGTGTCAGTGTATGATATTTGGTTTGATTGTCTGTGCCTGAGGCAAGGGTGAACATCAGAAAGCGCATGATGGAGCAAAGCAGCTCACCTCATGAAAGCCAGGGAGCAGAGGTGGCAGGACACGTATGCCAATATTCCCCTCAGTCATGCCCCTACTTTCAGTAGTACCACCAGCTGGGAAATCAAGCCTTTACCCTGTTACCCTTAGAGAGACAAGAATACAGCCTGAGACAGACCTGGGGTTTGGTGATAGGAGACTGACGATATGTTTTGAGAGATTCAGTCCTAACTTTCCTCCGTGTCTGGAGGCAAGCAATAGGAAGGCTTGGGATATCGGCAAGGAGTTAACAGGAACAGGCTAGGTGCTTGCAAGTTTCGTGGATTTGTGCCTTCCATTAGTCCCAAGACCACCACCGGTCTGGATGAGTCTCAGCATTGTGCATGCTGTCTCATCCCTGAGCCGTACCATGGGCTGCACATACTGACCGTTTCACAGCCCATTCATAAGGTGGCTCATATTCAGTCCCTTCCTCCATTCCAAACAGGATTTCAGATGGTCATATTAGAACATGCTGTCTGCCAAATACAGACCAAGGGCTTCAGAAATATGCTTATCCCTGCTTATTTTGAGTCTTCCACATCCCTTTCTGTTCACACAAAATATACTCCGAGGCTAAATTTCACTTCCCTCTGAGAACTCCCCCATCACGCCAGCCATCATCACGTGTTTAGAATTTAGTCCTTATGCTCTAAATAATACACTTTGTTACGTGAACATATTTTCTTCTGGCTTATTTTGCTTCACTAATTAAACTTCAGGCGCTTCCAGGATAGAGGTTTGACATATGAATTTTTAATGCCTCTAATATATGCTAAGGCACTGGGGACCTAGTAAGCTGTCAATAATTGGAATTGTGCTTTAGTTTAACGGACATGCCCCTCTGCAGCAGGGTGATTGACTACGCACTATAGCTAAGCCTAATAATGAACTCCTTGGGGAAGACTCACAGGAGCGGGGAATAGTTTAAATTACAAGGTCAGATACAAGAGAGACGCAAGATAACAAGTGTAAAAAGAAAATAAAGTAGCAATTTCAATATTTTCTCCCCACTTCAGAGAATACGTTAAAACAGATGCAATGACAGGTTAAGGTTGGAGCTGTGCTGAAAGCCAGGCGCTCCACAGATAGACCTTTTGTACCGATTTAAGTTTCAGTGAAGTGACAGGATTATTCTGGTTCCTGTCTTGGTAGAAGCAGCTGCTGAGCCAGGAAACCAGAATCTGGAACTAACTTTAGGGCACTTCTTTAAAATAGAGATCGAATGATCTAGCTTAAGAGCATAAAAATAAACACCAGAAATTCCACAGTTGTCTGTTACCCATGAGTAGGAAAGCGAAGGGGGAGGAAAAGGCACTTGGAAGATCCAAATGGAGCCTTCAATGACAAAACAGAGGAGACCAGTTCCTAGAGCGGCCTTCCCTTGGTTCCGCCTACTTCCCTCATTACCCATTTGGTTTTCCCTGATACCTAAACTTAAATATTACTAAGTGTACTTTCCTGCGTTACTTGTCTTGCTTTAGGATTTTATACTTTAAATCTTCATTCTATGTTTCCTTCGTCCTTATATCCCCTACCACGATCCCTAAAGCTACACACAGTGTTTTCAACATGAAGCATTTGTTTCAATGGGCAAAGCATAGTTTCATAGTGAGGAAGAAATTGATTGACTCTTTTCTCAGGGGTCAGACTCGATCCTTCTTCTGAGTGCTACTTCTTTCTGATTCCTGGCCTCAGACTCTGTTTGTCTCTGGCTGAGCTTCTATAGCACCATGGTAGGAATGATCTCTCTGGTATGTCATTCAAGCATAGAGCAAAAGCATAGTAAAGGACCGCAATATTAATACTCAATTTAAATTTATTGTAATCTTGTATTGATGCAGGTGATCATCGACATTTTTTTTATTAATAAAATGTAGCTTTTAGTCTGTCAGGTGTGTGTGTGTGTATGTGTATGTGTGTGTGTGTGTGTGTGTGTGTGTGTGTGTGTGTGTGTCTGTGTCTGTGTGTCTGTGTTTAAATATCTAGCACTATGTGGCAGACACTGGTGTAAGGATACAGAGATGACTAAACTGTCTTCTGGCTTTTCTGCATTCTGTAAAGGGTCTATTAAGTCTGGCATATTGTCTAAAGACTCCATGTTCAGCTCCACCACCTTCCCAGGGTGAAACATCCTCTTCCTTGTCACTATCCAGAGCTCCCAACACTTACATCAACTGCTTTGTCCAAATCTCTTTGAACATTCAATGAGCAACAGCCTCAGTAAATGTGATTCAATGAGCAACAGCCTCAGTAAATGTGATTGTTAGCAATGCTACCTATTCTCTTTTCCCATCCATACATCCTGATCCAGCCCCCCTCCTCTCCTCCTAGTCTCACCCCCACACCTCCTCCTCCCATTTCCCCCTCTCCTTCTTCTCAGAGAAGGGGAGGCCCTTGGATTTGGTACCAATCCACTCTGGTATCTCAAGTCACCACAGGACTAAGCACATCCTCTCCCAATGGGGAGTGACAAGGCAGCCCAGTTAGGTGAAAGTGGCCCAATAGTAGGTAACAGATTTAGAGACAGCCCCTACTCCTATTGTCAGGGGACCCACAGGACGACCAAGCTGCACATTTGCTACATATGCATAAGGGGTCTAGGTGTGTCCATGCAAGCTCTTTGGTTGGTCCTTCAGTCTCTGTGAGCCCCTGTGGGTCCAGGTTAGATTTAGATTACTCTGTAGGTCTTCTTGTGGTGGCCTTCGTCCCTCTGCTCCCTTTATCTTTCTTGTCATCTTCCACAGCATTCCCCAACCTCAGCCCATTGCTTGGCCTTGGGTCTTTGTATCTGTCTCCATCAGCTCCCAGACAAAGCCTCTCAGAAGACAGTTAGCTATGCTAGACTCCTCTCTGCAAGCATAGTAGAGTATCATTAATAGCAACAGTGGTCAGCCTTCTCCTGTGGGGTGGGTCTCCAGCTGGGACAGCCACTGGTTTGCCGTTCTCTCAATTTTTTTCCATTCTTGCCCCCCACCTGGCTACAGGAGGTGCCAACTTTATGCTCAGCTAGGGTCACTCCCATAGGTCTCTAGAAGCCTCTCGTCCCAGAAATGCCACCCCACCAATTTCTGTTCTCTCTCCCAGTTCTTCTCCTCAAGCCCTTCCTCTTCTCCTCCAACCTGATCCCCACTCCCATCATCCCCCAAAACCATCTCCCGCCCAGTTTCCTCTCTCCATCTACTTTGGATGGCTATTCTATTTTTTGTTTTGAGTTAAGCATCTTCCTTTGGGCTCTCTTGGCACCTTTGGGTCTGTGCACTGTAGTATGTTTATATTGTATTATATGGCTAAAATGTGCTTAAAAGTGAGTACATACCATGTGTGCCTTTCTGGGTCTGGGTTACTTTACTCAGGATGATCTTTTCTAGTTACATCTATTTGCCTGAAAATTTCATGATGTCCTTGGGTTTAACAGCTGAGTAGTATCCACTGTGCGAATGAACAACATTGTCGTTATCCACTCTTCAGTTGAGGGGCATCTAGGTTGTTTCCAGTTTCTGGTTATTATGAATAAGGCTGAAATGAACCTATTCTTTTTTTTTTTAAAGGTAGATAGATATTTTTGTTCTCTTTATCCAAGGGATGGGGAAACTGAGAGTCAAAAAAATGAAGGGTATAGATAGGAGAATCAGGCCAGACACCAGAGCAAGAATTACAGGCTGGTTCTAGATGGAGTATTGATTGATTGATTGATTGGCGAAAGGGCATACAGGATATTGCAATGTAGCACAGGTTTGTCCTCAAATGTGAGATTCTTTTGTCTCACCTCGTCCCAGGGTGTGAGGACTGCAGGTCAGTGCCAGTCAAAACAAAACAAAACTGAACACACAAAACCAAGCAACAACCCCCACTATCTCTCATACTTTCTTCCCTTGCTTGAGGTGTCTACAGGGTTGCTCCTCTCAGAAGGGGATGTAACTAAGATCTACGGGGTCTGCCCTAGCTCTCTAGCAAGTCAACAGAGCAAATTTCAGCCAAGGTCTGAGCTCGGGTCCAATTGAAGATCAACATGAGAGAGATTTGGTTTCTTCAAGAAACTCAAACTATGTGGAGAAAGTACAAGTTCTAGAGACATCATGTTGTGAATAACTGACTGATTATGCTATTTCCTGCACTCATGCATTCATTTATGCGACAAGAAAATCGTCTGATAGAACGGGGCCAATTAAAGGGAAGCTGTTCCTCTTTCTTTCTTTCTTTCTTTCTTTCTTTCTTTCTTTCTTTCTTTCTTTCTTCTCCTTCCTTTAAGTCCCCACACAGAGCTCAGCATTCTTAGGAAGCACAAGAAAACTTTTTCTTTCTTGTATACTCTTTATTTCTCTTTATTTAATTTTTTCCACACAATAAATTTTGATCATGTTTCCCCCTCTCTAATTTCCCCCAGGGTCATCTATGTTCTCAACTTCCCCCCACCCCCCACAAACCAAAATACAAAAGCACAAAACAAAAATTACAACCGAGCAGCAGTACAACGGAAAAATCAAAACAATACAAAACTCCACAAATACATAACCATAGCATTCGTTTTGTGTTGGCCACCTATTCCCGGGCATGAGGCCTGCCATGGACCATGGCTCACAGACCCAGTGATGCTCTATTGGAAAAGATGACTGGAAAGCAGCCCTAGACCCTCCACATCCCAGAGCCAAGCAACTCAGGCCTGTAGCTCCATGTGTCTTCTGGTTAATGAGCACGTTGGTGATGAAATTATTGTCATTGTCCTCGGCAGACACAGACTTAAGTTTCTTTTAATCCGGTGGGTGATAAAGTCAGTATCAACCCAGGAATAACAGGAGACTGACATAATACCTTGTTTCACAGTACAAGCCAGTTGGCACTGTCAATCATTTGTTTTACAGAAGGGTCTTAAACAGTTGTTCCTTCTTTTCAATACCCAACTTAATACTCAAACCCAAGAAACTTAACAAAGTGTAACAGCGGTTAAGTCCTTGCACGAAATCCATTATTTTTCCCTGAGTTAATGAAGGCTCATATTAATAAAGTCGTGAGCAGGAGAAGCCACAGCCTTCTGAAACCCCTGTAATTACAGTGGAGAAAAGCAGAACGATGTGCCTTGATTTCCAAAATTTAGACTTTTTTTTTTGGAACAAGCTCATTTGGACAGAAGCCAAGAAATAAGCCTCTGCTGCAGTTCTCTACAGCTTTGTGCAAACAGCGCTGGGGTGGAGGCAAGGAAGGTTAACTTGATATATATATCATACATACATACATACATACATACATACATACATACATACTTTCCCTGGGCTTCTTCATTTACTCCTACATCGTGCTATGAGAAAATTTATTTTCAAGACAACTTTCGCATCTTTTAGCAGTTTCCATACTTTCTAGTAAGGAAGACAGGATACAGCAGGTAAAAGTAACGTGTGTTGATAACCTTGCTGACAGGCCCTTTTCTTTTATGACTTAAGTTTGGGTTCCAGCCTAGGCTTTCAGTTTACACTCCTGCTCCAAACCTACTGGACTCTCTATTGGAATACTCGGTCCTGTCCCAGCTTCTCACCAGTCAACTAGAGGCTGATTTGAGTGGCGAGGTCACACTTTATTTACCCCATTAGTTATCCCGCACAAGACTAACGTACGGGGCTCCCGAGCGCACGCACTGCGCCCTTCCGTGGCCACTCAGTTCCCGCCCCACGCGAGCGCCCGCCACGGCGCCTCCGAGCCCGACCCCCAGTTCCCTAGGGCGCACGGCCGCTTCCGGGAGGTCGTCCACGCCGCTCCCCCTCGGCCGTCGGTCCCGCCCCGCTTGCAGCCCGCGCGTGCGCGCTTGCTTGCTGGGAACGCGCCTGGGCGCGCGCTCCGGAGGGGCGGGGCCGCGCCGCTCGCAGGTTGTCCCCGCCTCCGCCCGGCGGCGTTCCGCTGTCGCCGTGGCAACCCGAGAGCGGCAACGGCGGAGGCGCGCGAGTCCGGCGCCGCCTCCCGGCCGCCCCGCAGTAGGCAGCGGCCGCCCGGCCCGCGCTGTCCCCGCCTCCCGGCCCGCCCTCGCCGGCCAGAGTGAGCGACCGCCAGTCCGCGGAACCCGGCCGCCGTCCGGGCGCGCGCAGCTAGCGGGTGCGACTATGCCAAGATGGTACTGCAGGCGCGGAGCAAGCACCGGGACACGGCTCCCAGGCCGCCCCGGCCGGCCCGCGCGTCTCCGCCATTGAGTGGGGCATCCGAGGTGGGCGCTGGGGAGCCGGGGCCGGAGCGCGCGCCGCCGTCGCCGGGGCGCAGGGGCGCGGCGGGCAGGAAGGGGCCCCGCGCGGAGACCGCTGCGCCCGCCCGGGACGGCCTCGCGGGCCGCCTGGTGGCCGGGCTGCGCTGGGCGCTGGGCCTGCGGCGCGGGCGCGGCCGGACCTGGAGCACGCTGCTGCTAGGTGAGTCACTTAGCAGCCTTCTCCGACTTTTCCCGGGACGCTCCTGCCTCCGCTCTGCTCCTCTCCGCTTCTTCCGGGGCTCAGCTCTACGCACCCTCCGTCCCGCTGTCCGCCCTGGCTTTTAAAAACATGGCCCCGAGATCAACCGCTGCTCGGCTGGTGGCTGGCGGGCTGGTCCGCGCGGACCAGACTGCCTTGTGCCTGCAGGGATTGTCCACTCTTTGCCCCTGGCTCGGCCACTACTTCGGAGGATGGTTTGCTTGGTGATGAGAGCGATTCCTGGAGCTCAGGTCTTATCTTAGAAAGTTGCCAAACTTATAATTAAATTTTAGCGTTCTTTTTTTTTCCTTCTTGGCCGCAAACACCGCGGGTGGCACTTCGTAGTTCTGTCACTTTGCAGGCTGTATTTGTGTTTTGGATGCCCAAGCTTTAACCTTCCCTGCTGGCATCTTTCTTCCATGCACCATATAGATGGGTTGGTTGTAACTGTGCACCTAAAAGAAATAAGTTGAAGCATTTACTTGTGGGCAGTCTTCTGGGTTCGTTTTCCGATTGACTTTGTGGGAAAGGCAAGTTTGTAGAAGTTTGGATTAACAGGCCTAATTTTTCCAAATCCATCATAAAGATCCTGTAATATTTTTGCCACAATGGACTTTGGCTATTGAGTTATGTAGTTACTGGTGATATTTTCTTACTTATCTTTTCACCTGTGCTTAATGACCTTTAAGAATTTGGGGTGCTTAGAGCCTGGAGTTTGTGGTTTAGATGGGCTATACAGCAAAATCAGCTTTCCTGTGGGTATAGCCTCGACCGCGGCCGCGTCGTCACTGAAAGCTAGTCATGGCTATGTGTTTGTGGGTTCAAAAAGGCAGGTATTGTTACTAGAACATTTTCTTTAAAAAAAAAAAAAAGGTAATTGGGCCAAGATTAGGCAAATTCATTATTTTCACCATGCCTCCCTCCGGTAGCTCGCTTGAACCTGGCAAGTGTACAGGTTCACCTTGGGGAGGCAGCGTGGTACAGTGGATGAGGTTGAAGGCATTCAGAGCTGGTGCTTGATTTTGGTTTAAACCTCACTTTGAGGGCCTTTCCTTCTCCGTAATGTGGAGTTTTCAAGTGCCCTAGTTACCCCAGGGATGTCCTGAGGAGCAAAACTGAAGATTCCGTGGATGATGCTTGTTTGTGTCTTAAAGCATTTAACAGCATCAGCTCCTATTGTAAAAGCAAATGCATAATCTTGATTTCAGATCCTGTGACAGAATAAATCTCCAGCTTTCGTGAGTGTCTAGTATAAACAGCAACTATAGTAAAGTAAGGGATGATATTGTTTTTTATTTCAGGGAGAGACAATACTAGATTTTAAATGATACTTCTCTCTCCCACTCCCATATTTTATGCTGCACTTCCTTTGGGTTTTCTTATACTGGATGGCTTGTGTTTGGACTTAGCGATGCCCTTGCAGAAAAACAGTTTTGCTCATTGTAGCAGGGTAGCATTTCTTTTGATTTGCTCTTAGGCATTATAAGTGGAAACACAGAGGATGTGACCCACCATAGTCTTAGGTGTACCCTGGACAGAGGTCGCCAGGTGTGTGGAGTTTGGAGGAACACCGCAGTCTTTGTCCTCTCCTTGGCCACCTGCTGTGAGACCACATAGGACATGAAGGGAAGGCTCTGCTGACTGATGAGACCTGGTGGGCTTGATTTAGCTCTTGCCCTGTCGTCCCGCCCCCCCCCTTCTACAGCCATGCTGCCAAAGCATCAGAGAGCCCCTCACCCTGCAGCATCAGAGAGCCACTGACCCTGCAGCATCAGAAAGCCACTCACCCTGCAGATGGCTTCTAGCAGTTCCCATGTTTTTGAAGGCTGCTTCATTTCTTCTGATTTTTACCCTCCCAGAGTGGATGGGAATTGTATTTCAGTGTGGAACTTTAAAATAACTTCTTGGTCTTCCCTGTGGAGAGGCATTGCATAATCACTTGTTGATTGAATTAATTGTAGTTGCTCAACTCTAACAACTACATATTAAACTGTGATAAAATGGCTTTATTCCTATTTTATAGTAAATTTCCTAACTTGAAGCGCCATATAGTAAGTAGCACATGTTAGAAGTGGCTAGAGTTTTACTTCATGTGTGCTGGGCACCGATAAGTCACTTGCCAAGGTGGCCTCTCGACTGTTGGGCAGTGATGGCCTTTGTCTGTGTTAGTTATGTGTATATGATTTTCTTACATATGGGCATCACTACTTATTTAATGGCAACAAAGAGTTCTGGAAATATTTTAAAAGTTTCTGTCCAGTTACTCCTACCTACAGGAGGCAGTGGTGGAAGAAGAATCTTGAAAATTTTTTCAAAAATTTCCCTGACCATAGGAAATAATATCCGTGGCCTCCAACCTGCTCCCACCTCAGAAAGTGCATCCTAGTACATAGATGTGTTCGTATGGATTCCCGTGGTCAGGCAGGAAACATTAATAATTGAGCTAGTTTCAGAGGTGCTAACAGGTTCGAGAAACCTGCAAAGGCTGTTAGGCATCTGGGCACCGTGAACAGTGGGAGTGCATTGCTGGGGGACCAAGCCTTCTGTCTGGAGGTATGCTCAGCTGTACTGAGGAGTCACGGTCACTCAAGAGGAGTTACAAGTCTTCCCCCACGTTAGTCTTCTGCCCTTAGTGATCCTGCCGGCCACTGAAACATCCTGGAGAGCCTGCCTCCTGGGACGAGGGTCAAGGCAGAGCGAGGTGGAGAGTGGACACCAACCAGCAAAGTTCTGGTTAACACTGCTTTTCAATAAGTTCTTCATTTCTTTCCTTGTGCTGCTTAGTTTTAGGATCACCTGGGAAGGGAGTCTAGGAATTACTTAGATCAGGTTGGCCAGTAGGAGACAGTCTTGTTGACTGATGTAAGAAGCTCCAGCCAGTGCTTGGCTGTGCCATTCCATTACCCCGGGAAGCTGCGTGAGAACCATCGAGCAAAGATAAATCCATGTGAGTCTTCCACTCTACTCTAGACTGTGAACACCATGCATTATGTTCTTGAGTCGACTTCCCTGCAGTTATGGGCTTTCTGGGCTTTCAAGCCACATGACCCCTTCCTTCCCCTATGTTGCTTTGTTGCTTTGTGTCAGGAGATTTCATAACAGCAATAGAAGTGAAACTAAGACTTCCTCACCCTCTCCTGCCTTTCTTTCCATGTCTGCTTACCTTCTTTGTTTCCTGTTTCTTTTTTTCTTTCTTTCTTGTTTTTGTTTTTGTTTGTGTGTTGTTGTTGTTGTTGTTGGTTTATTGTTTTTAAAAGACGGGGTTTTCAGTGTAGCCTTGGCTGTCCTGGAACTCACTCTGCAGTCCAGGCTGGCCTCAGACTCAGAGTTTGGCTACCTCCGCTTCCCCAGGGCTGGGATCAGAGGTATGTGACACCACCACCTGCCTTTTAGCTTTTTTACATTTGATTTGTGCATGTGTAAATTACTGTTACACCTTAGACCAGCAGTTTTTAACCTGAGCTGTACACTGGAGATATCTAAAGACTTAAAATGAAGCACACGGCAGACCACTAGGGGTGAGGATATAGCACAGTCGTGGGTTTTAAATGTTTATTTGTTTTTGGTGCTGCGGATTGACTCCAGGGCTTCATACATGGTAGGTACATGCTGTACCACTGAGCTGTCTAGAAGCAGACTGGCAGTACTGGGAAATGGGATTTTCGTGGCTACAGTCTGCTGCTGAAGCTTTATACCCCTCCTTTGTTTTTATATGTTCTCTCTCTCTCTCTCTCTCTCTCTCTCTCTCTCTCTCTCTCTCTGTCTCTCTCGTGTGTGTGTGTGTGTGTGTGTGTGTGTGTGTGTGTCTATGTACATGTGCCACAGTGCTTCTGTGTCAGGATAACTTGCAGCTATCAGCTTTTTCTTATTGTGTGGGTGCCTGGGCCTAAACTCAGATTGTCCAGCTTCGTGGTAGGCACCTTCACCCACTGAGCCTTCTGCTCCGCTCTACCCACTTTCTTGAAATGGGCACACAAACTATCCAATTCCTACAGTTTCTGTAATCTTTAATGCGTCCTCAAAACTGGGGCTATCAGTTGCCACTTCCTGGTAGAGCTACATAGTTCTTATACCCAACTGTGTCCTACTGAGTTCAACAGAGAGGGCTCTGTTGAAGGGTTAAAGTGAGAAATGTTCATATTGAACATGTACACAAAACATCCTAGTGGTACAGGACTGTGCTCTAAAACTTGTTAAAAAGGGAACTGTTGGCTTGAATAAGAATGGCCCGCAACAGCCTTATGTATTGAAATAAAAATGCATGGCTCATTTTAGGAGTGGCACTACTTGAGAGGGATTAGGAGGGGTGGTCTTGTTGAAGTAAGTGTGGGCTTAAGGAGGAAAGGTGGCCTGTGGACCAGAGCTGGGAATGGAGCTGGGGTTATTCCTGGGGCAGTGGAAAGTCCCTGAGAAGTGTTGAGCAAGACAGGGCCATGTTTGCATTTTAATTTTGAGAAATCTGTTCTAGAAAAATAGGTCGAGGCAATGCAAAGATAAAGCAGGGACACCCTCGCCCGGAGGGGGGGTCTTCTGGGGCCCACGAGTAGTTGGCACCGAGAGGGCGTGGCTGTAGGGATGGTAAGAAGGGGCTAGGATCGGATGGAGTTTGGAGGGGAAGCTGATAGACCTTGGGGGTGGCTTGGTCTTGGTGTGAGGGGAGAGGGGAGACAGTGAGGACGGTATGGACGCGGAACAAGGCAGGTGTGATGGAGAAGAGCAAGGGCTGCATCTCAGACAGGACTCCTCACGTGACTGTGGCATCTCTAAGCGTCAGGTGTCAGCATCTCAGACAGGACTCCTCACGTGACTGTGGCATCTCTAAGCGTCAGGTGTCAGGTGGTGGTAAGACAAGTTCTGAGTGGATTAGAAATTAGTGAGCTTCCAGCAAACAGTGGTATTTCAGAGTCAGGGTGATTGATTGACTTCAAAATAGCATCTTACACTGGGGGCTGGGAGTGGGGCTGGGGGAGTGTCTTACTCTGCCCTGCTATGTACCAGTGCTGCAGATGAACGCATTTAACAGACTTGGGCCTGACCCTGGCATCATGATGATCACATTTACTAGAAAGGGGATCTGAGGTACATGGGTGCTTACTAATGCAGCTTACGCAAGGTACGTCTGGAATGTCTAAGGTCAGGCTTTGAACCCAAGCCCTGCGTCCTCTGAGTTCATGTTTTTAATTGCTGTGCGGTGTTTCATCTTGAGCCAGTTCTAAGACACCTCAGCAGTTGGTGCGTGGCCTGCCTTCTTCCTTGTTTCTTTCTTCAGAAGAATTAAAGAAAGAAAAAAGGAGTTCTACATAGAGACAGCAGAGTGAAGAATGGAAAGGCAGCCAGTTACTGGCCAGTTGCAGGGCAGAGAAGCTCAAGTGTGAGGCCCAGGGAGCATCGGCTGCCTCCTGTGCTGCCCCCCAGGCAAGAGCGTGGACTCAGCCAAGCAAGCAGCTGTGGGTGTGTGCCTGTGCTAAGTACCAGAATCCCATCAAAACCGAGAAAAAGACAGAAATTTGGGGTTTTGAAACTCTTTTCCACTTTTCTAAAATAGACTTATGGTTAACTCTTAAGAATATTTATAATCACCTAAATATGCTAAGGGTGATCTAATATGAAGTTCTGAGCATTACACTCGCAAGTGCTCACTTCTTGTAAGATTATGACTGTTTTTTGCCAATCATAGGACATCTGTACTGAAAGAGGATGGAATTTTAAACACACACACACATACACACCGACATGCTCTTAGGTGTTACTGGGCTATTTAAATTCTTTAACCCTTTCCTACTATATTGTATTAATATCTTTTAATGAGTGTAAAGGTGTATTAATATCTTTTGTAAGTTTAGTTAATGATATTTGCATTTCATACACTACAAAGCTTTGTTATTTACATATTTGTTTCTAAACTTATATTTTGCCCTCATCTTTTGTATTCTCCCTTTAATGTGAAAGTTTAAAAAAGAAAAATTGACCTGAGTGTAGACCAGTGATTATTATAGAAAGGGAGAGAGTTAGGGGCTGGGGAAGGGAAAAGGATTGCAGGGCTGGGTTTAACTGGCACCCAGCAGGTGTATAGCTAACACCGAACGGCACTTGCATTAACAATACATGCTCATCAAAAATATTTTTTAGTAAGGTAAAGAGATCCAGTTTATCAACTTTAAATACAGCCTCTGTTTTGGGACATAAGGGTTTTCTACGTTGCTTTTACATGGTGGAATTACATACACCACAGGTTCTTTCCTTGGAGCCCCAAAGTAGAAGCAATGGTTTCTGTAAAATGCGGACCTCTAGCCCCATCCACACTGACATGTGTCTCTTGGCCTCATCTTTCGCCGTTGGCTGTAATTTACCATTGGAACATTTTAGGATATAGTTTGTTAGTTTTCTTCATTCCACTAAATGAATAAAAATCTCATCCTTTTAGATCCACACCTTTAGTTACATGAAGAAACCAGTTCTCTGTGGGTAGCTTTTGTCATCCAATCGAGTCATTTAATAAGAGTAGAATTAATTCTGAGAATGCATCAGTCTACAACAGTTGTGGGATATATTTTAATAACACTTTTATTTTCTTACCATTACCATGATCAGAATGGAAAAAGGAAGTAAAAGGGAGCCATGACTGTTCGTAAGGAGTTGAGGGTTTTATTACAAACGTAATGGAGAACACAGGAAGAGGCAGAGATATCTGGGAGAGCCCGAGTGGACATGACCAGCAGGCTGGACCTGACCGTACAAGTGGAGAGCGGAGGGGAGGAGGGAGAGAGGCTAACCAGGAGCACTGGCCAAGCAGGCAGGAGGCTGGAAGGTGAAAGAGGCACACGGCCATTTTGGCCGGGTTATGTAGGGAGGAGCAGCTGGAGGCAATGCGCCCGGCCCCTAGGCTGGAGAGTTCAGGGTAGGGGCGGGGTGTGGCAGCCTGGAGGACCCTGTAACAAGTAGGGACTGAGGGATGCTGGGAGAGCCTGGGCCAGTCCACTTTGATGCGTTAAATAGGCATCTCAGCCTTTTGCTTCAGGTTTGAGACGTACTGTGATCCTTTCTTTCTCTAGGGCTCTTAATGAAAAGTTAAGTTGTCAGTCTTATTTCTTTAGTGTCTCTCCCGGTGTTTGACTTCCTTCTGAATTTGCTGATTGTCAGGGATGCCTTCTAGCACTGTAGCCACAACAAGAGGAATGTTTGGATCGCATTTGGTGATCTTAACTTAATGTAGAGGTGACCAGTTGACATAACTGTCACCTAAAGCATTGACAAGATTTGCTTTGCCTCAGCCTGATAAGGAGGGAGGTGGCTTAAATGCACATTCTCTGCAGCTTCAGGCAGATCTTGGCATTCAGTGTGTGTGTAGGTTGACTGGTCACTTAAAGAGTTTGCTGCCCAGGAGAATGTTTGATTTGGGAAGATTGTTGTAATTGATAAAAGTAAGGTTTTATTTGTAGTTTTATCACAATTCAAATAATTACGTGACTGTACACTCTCATTCTCTCTCCTCATGGTGACCGTGGCTGTTTGCACAGTCCTCGTCATGTGACCGTGGCTTTTGCACTTCTACTAGTGAAACGTGGTTTTTAGAACACTTCCTTTTCTTGTTTCTCACTCATCTTTGATGTCTACAGAAATCTAAGTATCTAGAACTTAAATGCTATTGTTGAGACTTTTACTCATGGGGACTTCATTCCTGAGTTCCCTGGGTGAGGTTGGGGCTTGAAGCTAGTTATTTGTCAGTCATATTGGTCGGTTGTAGGTTTCAGGTCTGAAGGCATAGATGGTAGTACAAAGCCTATCTGCGGGAAGAGGGTCTCTTGTGCCCTGAGACCTGTTGATTCTTTAGAGACAGATTTCTGTTTCTGCTCATTCTGAGAATCGTTGTGGTGTTTATACCCTCAGGTCTATCTAGCCCCGCCCCCCCCACCTTCATCTTCATTTGTACTTTTTAATTAATATATTTATTTTTAAGAATGTATAAATTCTGAATTTAAAAATATGAGAGGAAGTTGTTTGGGAGTGCTATAAAGAAAGTAAGATAGTTAATAAGTTAATAACCTTTCTGACTCATTTAAGTTAAAGGTAAGCGAGATTTTACGATACTCAAGGGCAGTTTGCATTTTGAAGGGGTTTCATTATCTTAACAGTAGAATGGTTTATCAGGGAATAGGCTTGTTAAAAATTACAGAGTCTTAAAATCTTTCTGCCCCCTACTCCGCTATAATCCCTAAGTCTTAGGTGTAGAAATTGTATTGGAAATGTATGTGCCACACATCCATCCACACCAGCCACACGGGCACTTCTGATCTGCATTTTGATTGGTTGTGATTTTCTGTAATTGTTTCCATCTGTTGTAGCGAAACAGTTTTTGATGAGGGGTGATGACTACATTTACGGGTGGGTATACAGTTAGGGGCTATGGCTATGCTGATTTAGTAAACTGTGCTTGTAGGTTCTCCTTGAAGATTAATGACTTGCCTAGCCCTGGGAAGTTGGCTAGGCTTCTAGTACCAGATATAAGCTTCCTTCTTGTGTGTGGGCCTTAAGTCCAATTAGCTGTTGTTTACAACCAAGATATGTATGCCACTATAGCAGTTAGGGTGGTGTGCTGTGCTGGCCACGGTTTTAGTCCAGGGGCCTCATAGTGGAATATAGGTTGCTTTTCTCCCTTGTATTTATATATTTGTGTGTGTGTGTGTGTGTGTGTGTGTGTGTGTATGTGTGTGTGTGTGTGTGTATACTTGTGCTTGTCTTTGAATCTTGTCCTATATTGAAGAGACCTGTGTTCTGTATTTTACCTAATGGATTTACCAGGGTTTGCATTTTCCCTCTACATGCTCACAAGCATATTATTTTGGTTGTATACTTTATTTGTTCTTAAAACAGTAAAATGCATTGTGTTTTGACAATGAAGAAGTTACTTTATGGGAATTATCAATGTGGGTTATTGTTTGATTTAGAAATATTTGTGTAAGGCTAAGACTTTTTAAAGGAAGACAGAATTCGCTGCTTTTAAAACGTGTCTTGTGTAATCATGCATTGCCTCCTCTAGTAGTTGTACATAAATTTATATTTAAAACATGTGCAAGCTGACTTTGTGTGGTTTTCTGTTTAGAATCCCAGTCATGCTGTCTGTGGAATGGTGGCATATCCTCTCTGTGCTCTGTTATTTTCATATATTCAGCTTAGAACACATCGTTATGTCTTTGATACTGTTGTGATTTCTAAGACATTTCTTTGTGTGTCACTTGACTCTTTTGGCCAATGTGCTCAACACTTTCAAGTCTGGACTTGCAGTCAGGGAAGCCTGCGCTCTCTTCCAGGGTTTATTGTATCCTCCATGCTTGAGACCTTAGGCCCCTGGGGGAGTAAAAGCCGCTGGTTCTTTAGATGGGCTCCTAGATCACTTTTGCTTAGTATTATTGGGCAGACATTAGATATTACCATTATAATTAAGAGTTTCTAAGTTTCTCTTAGCTGTTGTCAAGTACTGTTTTGCTCAATGCCAAAGTATTAGGAGGCTAGAGTTAGCCAACGTTGATCCATCACCCTGTACCACTGTGTGCTATGCATCTTAACAGAAGCCATTTCTTTAAATCAGGCTGTGAATTTTAAAAGCAGCTTTGCTTCTCATTCTGAGGCTTAACGTCTCTATTAGGACATTGAGCCTGTGCCTTCTTTTCCTATTAGGAATAGAGCACTTTCCCCAGTCCCAAGGAGGGAGCAAATGAAAGAGATCAAGCCTATCAAGGCTTTGATGTTTGTGGAGCAGGAAGATTAAAAATGAAAATAGAAAATAGGCAGAAAACCACTGTTGCAGCCGCTTCTGAGAGTATGAAGAAGTCCTTGCTGGTGGTGAAGCCTGGGCCACAATGAAGCCCTGGTCGCTGAGGCAGCCCCTCCCCCACGCTGTACTCTGAGACTAAATCAGTGATGTCCTATAAAACCTGCAAAGTGCTTCTTCTTAGGAAGGGCTTTCTTATAAGAAGGAAGTTTGAGTTTTAACGCTTTCCTTTTCTTAATTATTATTTGTGGCCACCATGCTTTAAGTTTTTCCCTCAGAGTTATCTTTTGAATTTGTATTTTCTTTTTCCTTATCCCTTTTTGTCACCATCCTCCAGGTCTCCTCATCTTACCCGAATGAGTTGTCACCTGCTCTTCTCACTGGACTTGCTATCATAACTGGGCCACTTGTCAGAGTATGGACGATATGAATCACTTGAGGGCTTATTTTTAATGTGTGGCTTCAAGCCCCTTTACCTGTTGAGTGCTCCTCCCATGGCTGTGCTCCAGGGCCACCTAGTCGTGTGGAAGGCTGCCAGGGACTGTCAGTGAACTGTCTGTGTCTACCTCCAGCTTCTTGAAATGTTGATTGCTGGCTGAGGGGCAAGGCTGTGGCTTGAGATTGTGCTTTTCCACCCAGCCCCCAGGTAACAAACCATTGCTGGCCTCCAGGATACTTAGAGTACTAAGGGACCCTTCAGTTCTCAGTGTAAATCTTATAAAGAGCATTCACCTGTACCCTAGTCATTCTCTGATAATCAACCTTGATCAATCTGTCAGAGTCTCTTGCTGTTGTTTGAATGTTAAGCGTCTCCCATAAACACTTCTTCCCCTATTGGAGGCTCTGTCTGGGGAGGTTGTAGATCCCTTAGGAGGTGGGTCTAGCTAGAGGAAAATGGGTCATTGAGGGATGGCCCTTGTTTGTATGCTTTGTTCCATCAGCCCAGAGTCATTGACATAGAAGCAACATTCTTCCCCCAACGCAGTGCAAGTCACTCCCTGCTCAGGAGTCAGGAAGTCCAGGCTCTTCGGTTTTGTAGAACAGTCTCCACTAAGGAGGTGATCTGTGCTTGGCGGGACTTGAAATCGTCCATGTAGAAGCCATCACCTGCTCAAGCTTGCTCTTGAAGCCGCTGGCCAGATGCTGTGTTTGGGCAAGGGCTTCTTCAGCAGCTCCCGTGGCACCCAGGGAGACGGTGAGCAGAGGGATAAAGGTCTCTTTTCTTTCAGTCTCCTCCCAGCTGTAAAGTGAGTTCTTCAGGATCATGGAGATAAACCTGGGAACAGCCATCCCAGGCATGCAGAAACCTTGAAATGGGGGTTTAATGCAGGAACCAGTAATGGTCCTGCACCAGAGAAGAGCAGGGCCTGGGGGAGTTAGCACACATTGGCTTGGTGACTGATGTTGCTGAAACAAGTAGGATGGGATCTTGAGGAGGGCCCAGCAAGGCGAAAGGGGATGGGTGGATGGAAGAGAGGAATGGCTTGTAACCTTGGTGTGGGTAAGAGTCCTTGGGACTCATGAAGCGGTGCTAATGGGACCAGCTGCCAGTAGTGGCTGGAGGAGGGAGTTGGCGTGGATGGTTAGGAGAAGGAGGTCAGCTGTGTATTGGATGTATTTTGGCCAGGACAGGGTGGCTTTCCTATTGAGGGTTAAGTGGCATAGTAATTTATGGATATAAAGATAAGTTAAGAGACATTTTATTACTATATTCATTTAGCAGAATGGTGGTAGTATGTTTTCCCTGAGGGCTTGTGACCTGGCTAACCGTAGAGTCTTAGCTCAGTTAATGATACCAGGTGTGAGTTCTGTCTTGTGGATCAGGCCTTAAATCCACTCACAAAGTGATTGATGACTCCCGTAATATTTGTGCCACTATTTCATCAGTGGCCTGCCTTGACAGGGCAGCAATTATTGTAGCTTGTTTATGGGGTTCACAGCTGGGTAAAACTGTTGATTATGTAGCATCCACAGAACCTTCCAGCATTGTGAAAGTTGGCCAGTAGGAAGAAGCTTTCTGGTCAGAACCAGCTCCATCTGTCCATGTCCTCTGTGTAACTCTATGTGTAAAACTATGGCTTTAATGCTTGGGTCTCACCATCAGCAGTGTAACCAAGAGCAATGCAATGGACTCTAAAGTTTGGGGGGATGGAGGGAGAGTCTGTGGAACCCCACTGAGCATTACCTTCAAAAGAGGTGCCTCAGACCTGGCACATAGCTGACTCCTTCCCACCTGTCCCCAGATTCTTGAGCTGTGGTTGGAATGGGAAGTCAGCATCTGGCAGGTGAGTGTGGCTCAGGCAGGAGGAAGCTGGTGGTCAGGAGCTCTAGTGAGACAGAATATCTGCGCCTGCCTCCTGCAGCTGTGGCTGGCCCAGCAGGTGAGACCAACTCAGGGCTGCAGGGTCTTGCATGCTCTGTGCACTGAAGTGGCAGAAAATCCTGATGTTTGGCCCTTGGCTGCCTCCAGTGAGTTGTCTAACCCGCTGGAGTAAAGGAGAAAAGATCACATATAGGTTTGTGTCTAACAAAAGGTTCAGCTTAGCTTCTTTACTGCAAGGCCAGGGTTTGGGTGTAGTGTGTACCCTTCCCATCACACTTAGTTATACATAGTAACTTCTAAGGCTCTGTCTAGCAAATACTGGAGTAAATTCAGGAACTTTGTTTCTAAACTCCCTTCTGCAGGCAGTTAGGCTCTGTCTTGCTAGCTGGAGTCTAGCTGCAAGGAGAGACTTAGAGTTTTGTTTGTAATGACTCACGGCAAAGTCCCACAGGAATGAAAATTGCTACAGTGTGGCATAGAACCTGGTAGACTATTTAACTGTCAAGAATTAGCATCAGAGCCCAGCACCAGACTGAGCTTCGGTGTAGGCAATATGATGCTTCCAGCCAAACCCAGAGGGCTTTCAAAATTGTCATCGTAAGGAGTGGGGCCCTCTGCAGTCACCTTTCCTTTACACATACACACACACACACACACACACACACACACACACACACACACACACACACACACACACCACAAATAGAAAAGGGTTAATAATGACTGAAATAAATGTAGAGAAAATAAATTAGAATATTCTTTTTTGAAGCCAGGAAAAGTGCAGAAATGCTTTTAAAAGTTTCTGTCACTTTGTGTTTATTCCTAAATCACATGTTTACATGCAGCATCTTACTGGAACTTCAAGTGACACAGTACCCATCATTTTATGTAAAGCATATCTCCAAATTTTAATATAAAAATTATTTCTAGCCATATGTAAGCCAGTGTATATGTGTGCTCCCCCCTGCCTGTATATGTATGTGTCTGTCTCTTGCACCTGTGTGTCTATATGTGTGCCTATGTTTATGTGTTTGTGCCTGTGGAAGCCAGGTGAACCGTGGGTATTATTTTTCAGGAGTTGTCCATTTTTTAATATTGAGACAGGGTTCTGTTAGTAGGCTGGAGCCTGAAGATTAGACTGGAGTGGCTGTCCTGTGAGCCGGGGAATCCTCCCCGCTCTGTGTCTCCAGAGCTGGGCTCACAAATGCTGCTGGTTCCTGCACCTCGTTGTTCATGTGGATGCTGGCTTAGTCATCATCCTTGTTTGTGTGCAAATGTTTTCTGGACTGAGCCTTCCCCCAGCCTCTAATAACTGATAGTGTCTATAAAGTATATTTGCTGTGTTGAGGATGCATTGTCCCAATTTTCTCTTTTCTATTTAATAATGTGGGGCTGGGATTAGGAATTCTTTATGGACAAGATGGCTGAGATTTGGCACTGCCCTCCTTTCTGTCCTCTTCTGTAGAGGCTGTACCATTTGTGGATCTTAAGTCAGAAGTCTTGAGCCTAGTTCATTAATTTTTCCATTTGCCCAGTAAGCTGTGTATCATCCAGCAAGTTACTCGATTGCTGTATGCCCCGGTTCTTCATAACTGACCATTTACTTAACGCCAGGCACAGCATGGGAGCTGTGGAGACTCAGTGATTTCCTGCAGGTAAAGCTTGTCATAAGTGCTCGGTAGGTGTGTAAAAAATGTTTGCCGTCTCACTAACTTGAAAGAGAGAGATTGAAAAAGTGCCATTCATGTGCCAGGATGCTGGGATTTCCTATTGTCCACACTGGTGCTAAAGGGACTGATTAAAGGGGCTGAAGACATCTGGCATCTTCCAGTCTTCTCTCAAGAGATTATGGTATTCTGAGAACACAAAGGAAGGTGACCTTGGCAAATCCTCATTTTCACTACAGAATAGAAGATGAAACTTTTTCAAGTAAGAGAAGAAATCAAGCCTAGCATGTCCCTTTTCACCTGGACTTTTAAGGATATTCTAGAATATTATTTTGGCCAAATAGAAGATGCTAATGGTAAAATTATAAAACAGAAAAATTAGCATTTGCCAATAATACTGTTTAAAATGGGGAATTTACAGTGATAAGCTGAAAATACTATAATCAATAAATTGAAAGAAAATGAGCTAGACAAATGTGTAACAAATTAGTTTTCATAGCTTGCATATTAACAACAATATACATTAGCATACAAATTAATTCATGGACATTAGAAAAATTTAAACTAGGAATAGTGTGACTACTCCTAATCTGAAATCCCAAATCCAAAATCTGAAATATTTTGAGTGTTTCCACATGGGCGCAGGTGGAAACTATTGGACCTGACCTCAGACACTCTGAAAATACAGGATCAAAGCACCTTCTGACTGTACAGTATTTCAGAGACATGAATAGATTTGTAATCAGACATTGGTGCCATCCCCAGCTATCTTATTATGTACAAGCAGATATTTCAAAAATAAAAAATAAATAACACTTGAAACATTTCTTGTTCCTAGCCTGGAGGGTGCGACTCCTCTATTTGACCTTGCTGTAAAGGTTTTCTCATGGGTAATTGAAATGTTTTTGGAATAACCGAGTGTGTATACAGTGTTTATGGATACAGAGTCTGTAATCCGATGAGTCTGCAGTGATCTTTGTACTAGGGCAGAGAGTGGACTGCTCCGAGGTGTGCTCTGTGTTACTGTTGGACTTCCTCCGAGTGTTTCTTTCTTGGACTCTTCTTTACTTCTTCCATTTTATATTTGCTATATCTATAAATAAGTGTGGGACTTCCAGTAAAAATCCAGGCACTGAGGTAGCTTTAACAGGTGGTGATACTTTGTGTCTCTCACTTGTAACTCTGGCCTCACTAGTCAGTGTGACTCTTTGTTGTACCGCACCCTTACCCATTGCTTCTGTTGCTCTGGGGTCTTTTTTGTAATGGCTTCCATCTAATGGTTCCTGTACAATGTCTGGCAATAATAGGGCCTCGCGTTTGTTGTAGAATGAATGAGTGAGTGAACACCATAGATAGAGCCTGGGCCAGCCTGTTGGTGTTATGTAGGCTTAGCCTCCGTGCTTCTTCTGAAGGGTCAGTAGTCTCCAGGGTGCTAGTGTGCTAAGCCTGGATCAGTCTTCCCACAGCTCAGGCTTGGCAGGTTTATCTTGAAAGTGTTTGTGTGGCCTAAAGCCATCTGGCCCTGAATGTGCTGGATCTCATGGGAAGTGCTTATCTGTAAGGAGAAAATATTTCTTTATGCTAAAACAGTAATGTAAATTTCTTTTTCTTTCAGCTTCCTTTGCAGCCCTATTGCACTGGTAAGATTGTTTTTTTCTTTAATGATATGTATTATATAAATGTTTATACCTTACAAAAGCTATATCCTATGTATTTAAAAGACTTCTGTATCTTAAGGATGAATGTATCTTATTTATACCACAATCCTCTGAAAGATTAGTTTAATTGATAAATCAGGATCAGAATAATAAAACTTTTATATAAAGTTATCTATTATTAAAGAGACTATATTTGATACTCTAATTTGCTTAACATTAATATGGTGTGCATGTTGAGTATTAGATTGATGTTTTTAATCTTCTGGGTGGAGAGATGTATGAATTTTGGGAACCAGGCAGTTCCTGAATGGTACCCAATGGCACATTCAGTGTGATCTATAGTTTTATAGTACATCACTTAAGATATTGTTATGGCTTATTTTAATGTTAAAATCTAATTGGAATGTGTTTTCTTATGAAGAAGACTTTTAGTAGAATTGTTAAAACTAGTAGAAAACAAATGTAGATACAGTCGTTTTTCAGTTTTATTGCAAACTGTCTACGATCTGTAGGACTTCCCTCTTTGCTTTGTAGTAATCTCACGGCTTGAGCACTATTGGCTTTGTTGTTTTCATGTTTCCAGGAGCCATATAACGCACCTCTTTGAAAATGATCGGCATTTTTCTCACCTCTCAACACTGGAAAGGGAGATGGCTTTCCGCACGGAAATGGTTAGTTGTGTGTGTGTGTGTGTGTGTGTGTGTGTGTGTGTGTGCGCGCGCGCACGTGTGTGATTTCATTGTAGTATTTTGGGACTCTAAATATTTTAAAGCTTATTGGCATGAAATGTTTTGACAAGACATTTCCAGGTAAAAGGAGTAGATGTTGGTATCCAGGCGTTCCACTGGCCTGCCTTCAGGGGCCTAGCAATTGCTTAGGACATGCCTTGACACTTCCAGGTGCAGCAGGTGTGTGGTGCATACAAAAGAACCCACAAGCCACCAGCAGCTCTCTCTGTTGTCTGCAAACCTTCCCTCCTCCCCCCACCGCAGCCCATCTGCATGTCCACCTGCCTGCCTCTCTCCCTGCCCAGCTCCTCACTCCTCTCCTTCCCCCAGTAAACCTCCTTACACCAGATCTGTTGCATGATGTAATTTCCCATGGGCACACCTTGGCACGGGCCTGCCAAAGGCAGGTACCCCCCACACAGCTTATATTTCATAACAGTAGACTGCTCTCCCTGCTCATCTTGTAGTTTAACAACAGACAACTCACAGTCATCCACAGCTTCTTACCTATCCTGTTGAAAGGGCATTTCCCTCAGCTGTTTCACTAGCACATTCTAAGTTCCTCAAAGGACGTTTTGTCCTCAGCTGTTTCTTAGCACCATCAAATTTAAGTTGGTGTTTGAATGAGCTGATTGGCCCTTGACAGTGTTCTTAACTGAAGATGCAGACTGTCTGCACTTGTGTTTACCTGTTGCGTCTATAAGTCCCTCTTTCTGTTTTGTTTTTCTGCCATTTGTCTGTTGAGGAACTGTGTGTGTGTGTGTGTGTGTGTGTGTGTGTGTGTGTGTGTGTGTACCAATTCCTCAACATATGTGTAATATATATATGTTAAGTAGAATTGTCCACTGTAACTCACGTTCTCACTCAGTTCCCATCTCATGTGTTTTCTGAAGACTGATGGAAAATACGCCTCCTTTTCTGGATGGAGTACTTCCCAGCTGATGCTGGGCCCTTTTTATCATGGCATGTAAGGTATACACTGGGACAGGTAGCCTTCTCGGGGGGAGCTTAAGGAATGATCTGGCTGAGGCCTTGTTAGCGCTCAGCCATCCTTGCAGTTTACTCCTCTTGGTAGAGTAGACACTGTCTTTATTTTTCAGCACATGCTGACTTGCAACTCTGTAAAGAATTTTCCTGCAGTGTGGCTCCAGTTTCTTTCTGAGGCATACTTCTTAGTGGAAAGACATGAAAATAATCAATTCTTCTATTTACAGTGGTTTTTTTTTCATAAAAATGAATAGATTCTTTCACATCTTCTAGTCAGAATCCATAGGTTGATTGGCACATATTGTGTGGCCAGTTTCTTGCAGTTGGTTGTGCCGACCTTCACTGTGACCTCACTAGCGTCTCCTTGGTGTCTGGGGCTGCGTGACAGTTCCTGCCCAGGCCTGGCAGCAGCTAGTTGTCCAAAGAGCCTCAGTTCTCTTCAGTTGCAGATAGTGTGTAGTGCCCAGAACCTCCACCTGTTGAGATAGCCTTTTAGTGAGCAGAATTATCAAACTTTGTTTTAAAACAAAAAACAGTAAATCATGAATTTATATTAAGATTTTTAAATTGTAGGGTTTGTTCTATTTACTTAATATTAAATTTGTTTTACTTAAACAGTATTAATTCCAAATTATTTATTTAATAGAATAAAAATGTCAAACTCATTTCGAGAAATATAATTATTAAGTGAAATTCAGGGTTTTCCCATAGCTTGTCATGGTGCTATGCTGTGTTCCACTTAGAATGCCCAGTTTGAATACTTGGTATTCTCTTCCAATTTGATAAATAATTAGCACTTTTCCCTTCTTTTTGTTTCTTAAATATTTAAAGCTTTGTGTTTTGTGAGTAAATAAAATGTTGGGATGTTTCTAAAATGATATTCACAGAGCAGGGTAGATGCAGAGAGTAGTTTGAGGGTGTTGGGGGGTCCACTGAATAAAAACAGTGGGAATCTGCTTTCTGATAGTGCGTCTTCCAAAAAGGACTCTGTCGGTCAGCAAGGCACACTTGTTGCTGAGGCAGGCTGGGTTGCTAGCTGCCTGGGTCTCTTTGGCTTGCTGCTGCATCGCTCCTGTTCCTTTCTGTCCTTCATGTCTGCCTTTCCATGCTGTAGGGCTGTGTTCCATTTAGAGTCACCCTAGTCTGCTTTGTCCTTACTTGGACTTGGTCACATGAGTAAGGGCTCTCTTTGCAGTGCGACCATGCTAGCAGTTCTGGCCTACAAGGAAGTTTTAGAGGCCTGTTAACTTAATACAGTAGGCAACATAGGTGGGCATCGAACTCAGAGCCTCCGCATGCTGGGCAAACACTCAACAGAGTGAGCTACATCTTCAGCTCTGCCTCATATTGCTTTGTCCTGTGTCATTTCATCCTTGTTTCAAACCTTTTCAAAGTAGCATGTCAGACTAAACTTTAATATTTCCCTCAAAATACAACCCCCCTCAGTGCCCAGTGTCTGCTCTTCTGCTGAGTTGCTATGGGAAAACATGATCTGTAGAATTATTGTTCAATAGCAATGTGTATAATGTGGAGTCTTTTTAAAAAATGCATTTGAATTTTTTAATGTACATTTGGAAGAAATAAGATTGATGTCATTTTGGGTATTCAATAGACTTTTCATATATGGCATATGCTGACTTACATGTATACATATTTAAATTCTGAAATTATTTTGAAACTATTTTTCTATTTAATTATTTCAATTAAGATGAAATTCTTCTAAAATGTACTATTTTGTAGCCTATGAATTTATAAGTGGTCAGAAACCTGTGAAATTAATTGTAGCTATTACCTGCTTGAGTGCTCAGGTTTTCAAAAACCAGTGTATTTTAAATATTTGTAATCTAAGAAGATGAATAACTGCTTTTTATTCTAACTGGAGCGTATCTTTCAGGGGCTGTATTATTCTTACTTCAAGACTATTGTGGAAGCGCCCTCATTTTTGAATGGAGTATGGATGATAATGAACGACAAGCTGACTGAATACCCCTTGGTTATTAACACATTAAAAAGGTTCAATCTTTACCCTGAGGTAAGTTGCTGTTCCCAGTTGTGATTTTTCATGAAAAAAAAATGCTTTTTAAAAATGAAATACTAATTTAAGTTCAGATTCACCATAGTAAATTCTATTTAATATTTTAATTTTAAAAATGCACCATGGGAAAGAGCTTACGGGGGAGAATTTGAATCTCTAGGACTAAATGGAAGATGGGCTCATCCAGTAGGCTGAGAGGGAAACTGTGATACTGGTAACATTTTAGGACTTTCATTACTCTCGCTGTCCTCATTTGACATATTTCTTAAGCATTTTTCTGGGCCCTAAATGAAGAAGCTACTTTCTTTGTGACTTGAAGTCAGGCTCCCTTGGAAACCCCCATCTTCATGTGGTACAGAATGACACCTGATGTCTGGGTGGGTCTACCGTCTTTGTCTGCTGAAAGGACTTCTCTTCTGGGCTAGAGACTTGGTTGGTTATTGAGTAATCAATATGAATGCCCTCCCCAGTTCAGTGTTTCCCATGAAGTATGGCTCTTGAATATTTTCTGTGACTGTATGCAAGTAGACTTTACAAAAATGGGATTACAAGGTGTGTGCTATTTGTATGTGTGTGTTTTGTCTTTGCCAATATTTGCAGCCGCTCTCTCTACCACTTCCTTTTCATTGTGTCTTTTTTTCTTGGTTTCTCTACATAGCCTTGGCTGTCATTATGTCATTTCTGACGTGTGTGTGCATGATCTACAATTGTCTCCTTTAGCCTGTCTTTTATGGATGTCTTAACTTTTTAAACTTGTGACTGTTTTAAGCAAAGTGCAGCAAGCATCTGTGCATCTAAATCTATTGTACACATCTGCCTTAGTTACCTTTTACTGCTTTGATAAAACATTAAAACTAACAGGAACTTGGGGAGGAAAGGGTTTATGTGGCTTATATAATGGCCACAGTCCATTGAGAAAAGCCAAAGTAAGAATTCAAGGCAGAAACCTGGAGGCAGGAAGTGAGGAAGAAACCATAGAAGATGCTCCTTACTGGCTTGCTCCCTGTTACTGCCCATGAGTGGCACTACCCACATGGGCTGGGGCTGAGCCTTCACATCAGTCATTAGGCAAGAAAATGCCCCACAGACTTGTGTACAGGCTGACCTTTTGGAGATGTTCTCTCAATTAAGATTCTCTCTTCTAAGTTATGTCTAGGCTTGTGTCATTTACAGAACCCACCAGTAAAACATTTATTCATTTTTTAAACTCTAAATTTGTGCATACAGCCCTTCAGTTTAGCAGACTATATATTGTAATGATTTGGGGGCATATTGCCAAAAGCCATCCACATAGGATATACCAGTTGAATCTCTGCCAACAGCAGTTTGGGAAATGTTGATTTGCATCCTTGCTGATTTTGATAGACAAGGAAATTATAAGTACTTTGTGTATTTTATTCAATTCATGTATATGTATGTATTTCAGTGCTATATAAATAGCCATTTCTATTTTGAAAAAGAATTTCTGTTTTCCCCGCATTGTATATGTTTCTATTGGGTTTCTTAAAGACTCATTTTATATACATAAGATGTTATCATTGTAACATTAATAAAATATTTATATTTTTAGCTATGGATACATATTTTTCTATGCAACATTTTATGCCCATGAATCTTTTAACTTAAGACTTTTATACTTGCTGCATGTAAAATACTTATTCTCAATAGTTATATATTTATATTTTTAATTTATTTGGAATTTATGTTGAGGCATTTGTAGAAAAAGGATATTTTTTTCATACTGTCCTTTTTGCTGATAATAGGCCCATCTTCTCTGCACTGACTTGAAGAACACTTCTTTTCTGTGTGGAAAGTTAGTGTCCATATCAGTGGCTCATCTGTGTTTGGATTTTATGCTCAGTCTTGCCTTATTTGAGGTCCCAAAAGTGGACTCTGAGCTGGAGGTTTGCTTGCAGCAAGTTACCAGGGAGTGCCCTTGGGTTCATACCAGAAGCGGGGTTGATGGACACAGAAAGAGGTATAAAAGGAGTTGAGCTGTGAGGGAATCTCTTCAAAAGTCCCAGTGAGTCTCATGAGTTCTCTGGGCTAGGGTAGATTTGCACGGTTATGCTTCCTTTGGCAAAGGCCCCTAAACTATAGATCACTTGTATTGATTAGCCTATCATAGCATGCAATGTGACCTTGAGTGCACACTCTCTTCAGCCTAGAGCAGTTCTGGAGAGTGGACAGCTGTCACTGCCAACCATCTAGCTGGGCAGCTGCTGGGGCTGGGAGTGCCTCTGCCTGGAAGGTGGATCAGCTATGTCCATCACCTCGATGGATTGCATTGATCCATCTGAGTGTGTTTCTGCCAGTGTCATGCTATTTTAGTCACTTTCAGTGATAGACCTTTCTATTCAGTCAGGCATTCTCTTCTTTTTCTTTTACTTTTCTAGAATAATTGTAGGTTTTGGGATTTTGGGTAGTATTGTTTTGTCTTTACTAATTAATTTGAGATGTGAATTTACATCTTGAAAAATTAGACATATATGTATACACACATCTGTTTAGGTCTTTTATGTTCTTTGTAAAATTTTATATTTTTTAAACATTCTAAATCTGGCAGATTTCTTATTTCTTTTTTTCTTACCTGTATGTCACCAGTCAGTCTGCATGGGAGAGGGTGAGCCTTGTACAAAAAGAAAAGAAAATCTCTAAAACATATTCTAGTAATGAAAACTATTTCTTTTTCTTCCTTCCTTCTTTTCTTTCTTTTAAATTTTTTCAAGACAAGGTTTCTTTGTGTAGCCTTGCCTGTCTTGGAACTCTCTCTGTAGACCAGGCTGGCCTCAGACTCACAGAGATCCACTTGCCTCTGCCTCCCTAGTGCTGGATTAAAGGAGTGTGCCACCACTGCCTGGCTTGAGAACTATTTCTTATGACATCTTTATTTTCTTTAAAAAGGTGATCTTAGCCAGCTGGTACCGGATTTATACCAAAATAATGGATTTAATTGGCATTCAAACCAAGATATGTTGGACAGTTACCCGAGGAGAAGGACTCAGTCCGATTGAGAGCTGTGAGGGTGAGCTCCTTTTGCACCTTGTCCAGTTGGCTGCTGGACTATAGTAGGCTATTCCATTCCTACTGGTATAAGTATCAACCGTTTTATTATGCTCTTGGATTCTGCAAGCTGCAAATATGGGCAGGCTGGTTTGCTTCCATGGTCACAGGGTAATCACATGGTTGGGAAAAGCAGACTGAACCGGAAGCTATTTTGGCCCTTGGGCTGGGTAGTTCCAGTATCCCCTGGGACATCTACATGCCACCTTTCCATGGACTTTGAGGTTTTTTTTTTTATAGTAAGGTACTTGTCAGAAGCTGCTGTGCTCTTCCCAAGACAGCTTCACTCCCCCTGGGCCACTGGCTGCTGCTGTCTTCCTCCCAGACGCAGAGATGCTTACTCTGCCTTACTCAGCTGCAGCCCAGCCCAAGTCCCGAACCTCCTTGGAAGGCATATCAACAGGCTTGCAGCCCTGTTTCCAGAGCAGCATATCGGAATAATACTCAGCACTATTATGCATTCCTGTCCTGTTTTCATATGGGAACCAAGGAAACCATTTATCTGGCAACCGTTTCACAGTAAGCACAGTTTAATGTAAATTGCTAGACTCATAACATAATTTGTGGCTAGAACATATGTTTTGTTTATTTTTAAAGGATTGGGAGATCCTGCTTGCTTTTATGTTGCTGTAATTTTTATGTTGAATGGACTAATGATGGCATTATTCTTCATATATGGCACATATTTAAGGTAAGAATATTTTACTATGTATTTATAAAATATAATACAAAGTTATTAGTTAATAATTATTAATAACTTATTGCTCAATTTTAATAGTGTTTCTAAAATATCTATTTGTGGTTACAATAGGATTTTTATTAATCTGATTTCACTGTTGTTATGGCAGTTACATTTTAGATAGCTTTAGAGCAGTGCTTCTCAACCTTCCTAATGTTGCAACCCTTTAATACAGTACCTCATGTTGTGGTGACCTCCAACCATAAAAATATTTCATTGCTACCTCATAACTATAACTTTGCTATTGTTATGAATTGTAATGTAAAGATCTGATATGTGACCCCCAAAGGGGCACTTCCCACAGCTTGAGAACCACTGTTTCAGAGATTTAACTAGAACATGGTACGTGCTAATGATTCATAGGCATGTGGTCATCTGTAAAATTAGAAAGCATTACTAATATCAAATGTTAGTAGTGGTGTTGCTTTGGCACTGTTAAAGCAGGAGTGTATTCCACACAGCTATTTGCTCTCTGCCTATCTTCATGGTCAAGCAATCTTCCTCCAACTTAAGTCATGATAGTGTTTAAAGGTTTTGTGTTTGCGTTTTTCTTTTTCTTTTGATGATGTATTGCAATATCTCTGTGTGCTTGTCTGAACTCTGTGTGTGTGCATGTGTGCGCGCACCCGAATATATGTGGATGCACATCAGTGTAGGGGTATATGTGCATGTGTGTGGAGTCAGAGGATAACACTGAATGTCTTTTCTTAGGCACTGAGAATTTTTGCCACTAGGTCTCTTGCTGGTCTGAAACTCACCAAGTAGGCTAGACTGGCTGACTCGCAATCCCCGGGAACCCATCCATCTCCTTTTCTGAGCATTACTCACTTTTTATCATGGGCTTCTTAGGGATTGAACTCAGGGCCTCATGTTTGCAAAGCAAGCACTTGATGCCTGGACCCTCTTCTCAGCCACTTGAGCTTATCTGACCTTGAAAGTATCGCAGATGCTTCTTCCTGCTGTTTGCGGACTGTCTGCAGTGCAGAACTGTGCGCACATGACTGTGATTTTCCTCTTGAGTTAGTGGAAAGGACTTGGGGTCTCTTACTGTGCTGCTGTCTTCTGCATTTCAGTTTATCTGTTTGAAGACCTACGTTATTAGCCCAGGTTTGTATGCACAGCAGTTACTTGATAAGTGCTTATTAAGTGAAGAGGCAACTAGGTCAGTTTGAGATAGATTTGCATATAGACTAAAACGCTTAACAGACACCTTACTGTATTTAGGAGACTCAACTCAAGTAAGATAAATGCAAAAATTGTGTTCTCCTCGGATAGTTGTGCTTATATTGTTGAAAGACCCTCTCACCCTTTACTGTGGAGGAAACATGCACATAGATTTCTTACCATGCTTGTAACTTTTGTACAAAAGGCTAAAGGCATAGTATTTGCAAACAGGATAGAATGTTCTGGTCCTATTGAAGGGATCTTAGTGGCACTGGCTCTGTGCAACTTTCTTAGTCTTTAGCCCTAACCTTTCCTGATGAACAAATGCTTTTCTTCATATATGGGCAATGCTTGTTCAGTTGTTCAGTCAACACACAAGATACACGCTAGGCAGCTTCTCTCTTAGGACTGTTGGCTGTGGCGGGATGTGAGCGGACAGGGTGGGAGGTGAGGATGGCAGCATAATGCACATCAGTGGAAGGAGGAGGGAGGAAGGGGAGGAGTCTAGAATCCTGAGCGGAAGTTTGTTCTGATGGAAAGGACACTGGAGCCCAACCCTGAGACATCAGATTAGATAGGTAGAAATAACCGAGACACTTCCCAGTGAGGCAGAAGCGGGCACATAAGATGTGAAAGCAGCTGGCAAGGTGAGTTTTACCTGAGGGTTCATGTTTCCCATGGGCGAGAAGACAAAGTCATAGCCATCGGGGGCTGGATGCTGGCCTTCCTCTAAGGCTGGCTTTAAACTCATCCCAAAGAGACTGCAGTATGTTAGAAGTTTTAACCACCATGGGCCATGATCTTAGAGGGCCCCGAGCTGCCACTGTCCCTAGAGGTACACAGACCCAGCACAGCCTAACACTACAGAGCATAGCCTCTTAAGCAGCTTTGAAAACAGTTTTGTAGGCTGGTACTCCATTTTTTTCCCCCACGGAAGAGTATTTTAGGAGCTGGGCAAACTTGCTTTTCAAGCATGGAGGCCTGAGTTTTTCACCAGAATCCATATGTATTGGTTACTTTTTTGTTACTGGGACAAAACACCGTGACCAAAGGCAACCTATGGAAGAAAGAGTTTATTTTGGCGTATGGTTCTAGAGGGATAAGGGGCGATCCTGGCATGGAGCCGTGGCCACACGTGGCAGGCGTGGAGCCATGGCCACACGTGGCAGAAATGGAGCCGTGGCCACACGTGGCAGAAATGGAGCCGTGGCCACACGTGGCAGGCATGGCAGAAGAGAGCAGGAAGTTGAGAGGACAAACTGCAATTGCGGCAAGGCTATCAATTCCCAAAGCCCATCTGGACTTTCTCCAGCAGGCCTGTACAGTCTCCCTGAACATCGCTCCCACCTGGGGACCAAGTTCCCAATGCTGAGCCTGGGGGGCACACTCTCATCCAAACCATTACACCATAGTGAAGGGGGAAAAAAGCTTGGCACGCTGGCACACCCTGACACTGGAGAGGCTGGGACAGGTGGACGCTTTCTCAGATAACAGAATTTCAGATAGCACCTGAAGAATTTACCCCCAAGGACTGACGGACGGACACACACACACACACACACACACACACACACACACACACACACACTGATATTTGAGACAGATGCTAGACTAAAGCATTTTTAATGGTGTCAGTACAGCTTAGGCTTGTTGTATTGTGTCTGAGTACTGGGTTATGCTGTAATGCTTTCTCTATCTGTAGCTGCAGTCCTACAAATGCCTCCGTTTAAGGTGGTGGAGAGGGAGTAATGGGCTCTGTTTTCCTTCCAGGGTCAAGGCCTATACAGATTGTTTCAGCTCTGCCTGCTTTACTGTCTCTGACCCTTTCTGTACTGCCTCAGGCTTGATGCCCTGCCCCCACAGCCTGCATCACCAGGGCACATCTGTTCTCCAGCTCTGTCTTCCTTGTTAGGATAACCACAAAGGGGGAGTGCATGCTGCCTCTCACCACAGAGTCAGTAATCCAAGCCGAGAATTAACCTTTAAGTTGCACAGACCCGAGAAGGCAGAAGAGCAACATTCCATCCTGTCTTCTGGCAGTGGACTTTAGAGCATGGCGACAGGGCCCGTCGGCCATTAGAAAGTTACCTTGTCTCTGAGGTTCATGGTATTTCTGCTTCTCTTTATGTGTCCCCCACTTTCCCCTCTTACAGCCTTTCTCTGTACAGTGGGGTTTGCATACTCCAAGGCCACAGAGCCTTGAGCTACCACCTGGTTAGAAGCTGCTTAGAGCAAACAAGCCCTTTGTGTGTGTGTGTGTGTGTGTGTGTGTGTGTGTGTGTGTGTGTGTGTGTGTCCACTGTGCCTTTTGTAATAGAGTAGAGCTTGCCTCTGTGCATCTCTTCTGTCCCCTGTCCCCTATCACTTTTATTAGCCCCAAATAATTTTGTTAGCCTGTGCAAAGGTATCTCTGAAGACACATGGGAACACTAACCCAGTTTCTCTGCTCACGGTCTCTACTCAGTGCTTGTGGTGTTGCTGGATTATTATAAAAATGCCTACAGAGCATGAGGTGAGAGGCATGGGGGTAAGGTGTGTGGAAAGGAGCCCAGGGCCTCTTGACCCTGATAGCGCCACTTTCCTGAACTTTCTTCCTCTGCTTGGCATTTGGACACTTTTTAAACTTAGTCTTTTTGTCAGTTTATGGAAACATTGTCATCTAGGGACGATTGAGTCACTATTGCTAACTAACTTGAGCATTAGCCACTTTCCCTTTCCTGGAACTTGGAGGTTGAGAATGAAAACTCCTAAACCCTGAGCCCTGCCTTCATGTCCTTGTGACCAGTCCCCATTCCTCAGCCACCTAGGGGCCATCAAGCTGTCAGTGAACTCTAGAGTACAAAAAGAAATGTGTCACTGCAGAGATTGCAAGGAGTTTAGCATCACGCTGTCCTAAACTCAGAGGTCTTCCAGCACTTGCCGTTCATACAAAGCTTTGAGCTGTTAGAACAGAGGGCCCTTGCAGCCCAGGGAGCTCAGAGGGGAGACCTCCCTGCTCTCTAGAGCACTAGTGTTCATGACACTGGAAGGCTGAATTCTTTATCACTGGTTTCTATCAGTTTTTAAACATTGCATTTCGTGTCTGTGGCTGTGCCTCTGTGTGTGTGTGCGTGCACACATGCACACGCTCAAAGGCCAGAGGATGAACGTGGGTATTTGAGACAGGACCTCCCTGGCCTGGACCTTGCCAGTGAGGTGAGGCTGGCTGGTGTGTGGATCAGCCTCTCTTTGCCTACCCAGCACTCGCATTGCAAGCAGAAGCCCCTGGCTTTTCTTCCTCTTTAAGTGCGGTGTTCCTATAAGCTGCCCCTTTGGCCACAGGTTACATTTCTAAGTGTTATTACCATGAAGTGCTTTTAGAGTCTCATGTTTACTGTTTTCTAGTTTGAAGGCTAGTTTAATTACTTGTCTAATTTTTTGACTGGGATAAAGATGCAGAGTTTTAATAGTTGAGTCAAGAATAAAGAAGATATAAAAAATTGACATAAGTATTTGTCAATATGAGTTATATTAGGTAGAGAGAAGTTAAATTTAGATTTTATCTGGCAGATTAGAAATTTGCAGAACAAACTGATGGTGCCCTCCTGTAATCCCAATACCCGGGGAGACAGAACACTATGAGTCTGAGGCCAGCTTGGTCTACAAAGCAAATCTAGGGTAGCTAAGGCTACACAGAGAAACCCTCAAAAAACAAACAAACAAAAAAGAAATTTGCAGGGCAGCTAAGTGTATGCCACTTTTTTTCAGATGTATGTTTGTTTTCAAAATAATATGACAATGCAGATATATATTTTCAGGAGCCAGATAATCATTGCTTTTCATTAGAAATGGAAGTAGGAGGGAAATAAAAACCAGCCACCTGGTGATTGGGGCTGGCTTTCAAGAACTGACTTAAGACAAATGAGACATAGTTTCAACCATAGCCTATTCACAATATGATTCTTTTCCTGGAATTCTCAGTATTTTAGTATTTTTCCAAATATCCCCTTCTAATTACTCTTCAGGCTCTATTGCTAGTTTATGGCTACAGTTCAGTCAGATATTGGTATTTGTACACTGTAGATTGACAGCACCAGGAGAGCAGCTCTAAGAGTACAGCTTCCTACATAGTTTCTTTTTAGGGGAAATTCTCACACACTCAAGGCATACGCTTTTTTGATTGGTAAAGCTCATACATGCCCAAGGTATGAACTTCTTTGATTAGTAAATACAAAAAATATTTGTTATTGCATTCTAGAGCATGTACCAAGCAGGCAAAATGCTTGTTCTCTGCAGTGTAGCATGGCTTTACAGTCTGTGGTGTCAAGTTCACCCTGGTCATCGTACATTAAGAGTAGCTTGGTTGGTTTGTTTTGGAATTAGTATCTCTGTCGTGATGCACTCATGTATGTCTGGGGGAAATACGCACATATAAAATTCATTAAAACTCACTGATGGAAAATGTGTACAAGTTGCAGCATTATTCCAATAAAGATTTGTTTTTCTTTTTGGAATTGGACTATGAGCAATGTTCTGACTAGTATAAACAGAAGAGTGAGTGCAGTGTTGGGATATAGAGGGTTAGGAAACGAAAGGCAGGAAACAAAAGTATTTGGTCCTAAAAACTGAAGGTGGCACCTGAAAGCACTTTAACCAAGAAGGCGTCCGTGTTAGCTTTCCATCGCTGGTACAAGAGGAAAGCTTGGCTCCTGGGCCTGGAGACTCCACCATGGCACAGTGGCAGCTCACGCCTGCCACATATGAAGGGCTTAGTGGAAATGGATTTCTCTTTATCACGTGAGCTTTATTGGAACTTACCACCTTAGGAAGTGTTTCCCAGTGGAGTCCGCTCTCCCTGGACCTCGTTCTTTGCTTGGCCTGCTCTTCACTGAGTACTCTACATGGTGCAGAAGCCTGCCTTACTGTACTATGTGCAGGCTTTGGTCCAGCCTCTTTATATTAGTAACCTCACTTAGGCCTGTGGTGTCTCATGGCAGGTTAGCAGTGTTTTAGAAAAAACTGAGGTTTACATGATATTATGTAATTTTTCTAAGCTCTCCTGAGAGCTATTCGGTTGCAGTGTTGGGATTTGAATGTAGACCAAGCTTTAGAGTGTGTGCTCTGCAGTATCTTTGTGTAAGTCCATTTTAAATGTTCTTTCTACAGAAATTATCTATAGCTTTGTTTAATTTGTTATTTACACATTCTGAGTAACAAAAGAAAAAGATTTATTCCATTTTAAGGGGAGTCCTGTTTTATTTTTTAAAAACGTCACCTAAAGTGCTTTAAAGATTAATGACATTTACAATGATCCAGACTTTCTGTTCCCCCTCTACCTCCTACTCCCCTTCCCTTCCCCCTCTCTGCTCATAACAGTACATTTCCAAAGGTCTCCACAATTCCAGGATTCTGGTATTCTCTTTTTTTTTTAATTAAAAAAATTTTAATTTATATATTCATTCACTTTATATCCCGATCATAGCCCCCTCCCTCCTCGCTGCCCAGTCCCTCCTCTTCCCTCTGCCCCGCCTTCCTTATTCTTCATATAAAGCCCCCTCCACACACCAACCCACACCAGCACATCAAATCACATCCGGACTGAGCACATCTTCCTCTGTGGCCTGGTGAGGCAGCCCCATGAGGGTGAAGTGATTAGAAAAGCCGGCAACAGAGTCCATGTCAAAGACGGCCCCTCCCCCTTTCTAGGGGATGCACATGAAGCCTGAGCTGCCCATTGGCTGCATCTGTGTAGGGGGCCTAGGTCCAGCCCGTTCATGGTCCTTGGTTGGTGCTTCACTCTCCACAAGGCCCCACAGACCCAGCTTGGTTGGCTTTGTTGGACTTCTTGTGGAGCTTCGGTCCCCTCCAGGTCTTTCTATTCTCCCCCCAACCTCAACACACAGACACACATTCTTTCACATCTCCCTGTGCTCTGCCCAATGTTTGGCTGTGAGTCTCAGCATCTGCTTCAATCTCCTGCTGGGCAGAGCCACAGCTATGCTAGGCTCCTGTCTGCGAACATAGCAAAATATCATTAATAGCATCAGGGTTTGGCTCTCTCCCATGGGGTGGGTCTCCGGTTGGGCTAGTCATTGGTTAGACATTTCTTCAGTCTCTGCTCTGTCTTTATTATCCCTGTACATACATCTTGTAGGCAGTGTAAATTTTGGGTCAAAGTTCAGGATAACCATACTACAATTCATACAGCCAAAGAAGATAATTAACACCCAAGGGAGGACACTTCTTAAATCTCACTCAGAAGAGGAAATAGAATAGACAGTGGAAGCATTTGAAGAGAGGGGGCAGGGTAGGAGAGGGAGCTAGGAGAGAAAGGACAGTGGAGGTCAGACATAGGGAGAGTGGGGACTGCAGGACCAGTGGCTTGCAGAGAAGAGAAACTGTGGATAAGGCTTCGCCAAGAGAAACTGGAGACCCCAGACCAGGTATGCTCCTGGGAGGATGTGGGGTACACTCCTGGGAGGATGTGGGGTACGCTCCTGGGAGGATGTGGGGTACACTCCTGGGAGGACATGGGGTATGCTCCTGGGAGGATGTGGGGTACACTCCTGGGAGGGTGTGGGGTACGCTCCTGGGAGGATGTGGGTATGCTCCTGGGAGGATGTGGGTATGCTCCTGGAAGGATGTGGGGTATGCTCCTGGGAGGATGTGGGGTACGCTCCTGGGAGGATGTGGGGTACGCTCCTGGGAGGACATGGGGTATGCTCCTGGGAGGATGTGGGGTACACTCCTGGGAGGATGTGGGGTACGCTCCTGGGAGGATGTGGGTATGCTCCTGGGAGGATGTGGGTATGCTCCTGGGAGGATGTGGGGTACGCTCCTGGGAGGATGTGGGGTACGCTCCTGGGAGGATGTGGGTACGCTCCTGGGAGGATGTGGGGTACACTCCTGGGAGGACATGGGATACGCTCCTGGGAGGATGTGGGGTACGCTCCTGGGAGGATGTGGGTATGCTCCTGGGAGGATGTGGGGTACACTCCTGGGAGGATGTGGGGTACACTCCTGGGAGGATGTGGGGTACACTCCTGGGAGGATGTGGGGTATGCTCCTGGGAGGATGTGGGGTATGCTCCTGGGAGGACATGGGATACGCTCCTGGGAGGATGTGGGGTACGCTCCTGGGAGGATGTGGGGTATGCTCCTGGGAGGATGTGGGGTACACTCCTGGGAGGATGTGGGGTACGCTCCTGGGAGGATGTGGGGTACGCTCCTGGGAGGACATGGGGTACACTCCTGGGAGGGTGTGGGGTACACTCCTGGGAGGATGTGGGGTACGCTCCTGGGAGGATGTGGGGTACACTCCTGGGAGGATGTGGGTACGCTCCTGGGAGGACATGGGGTACACTCCTGGGAGGACATGGGGTATGCTCCTGGGAGGATGTGGGGTACGCTCCTGGGAGGATGTGGGTATGCTCCTGGGAGGATGTGGGTATGCTCCTGGGAGGACATGGGGTATACTCCTGGGAGGATGTGGGGTACGCTCCTGGGAGGATGTGGGGTACGCTCCTGGGAGGACATGGGGTACGCTCCTGGGAGGATGTGGGGTACGCTCCTGGGAGGACGTGGGGTACGCTCCTGGGAGGATGTGGGGTACGCTCCTGGGAGGATGTGGGGTACGCTCCTGGGAGGATGTGGGGTACGCTCCTGGGAGGATGTGGGTATGCTCCTGGGAGGACATGGGGTACGCTCCTGGGAGGATGTGGGGTACGCTCCTGGGAGGATGTGGAGTACGCTCCTGGAGGACATGGGGTACGCTCCTGGGAGGATGTGGGGTACGCTCCTGGGAGGATGTGGGGTACGCTCCTGGGAGGATGTGGGGTATGCTCCTGGGAGGACATGGGGTACGCTCCTGGGAGGATGTGGGGTACGCTCCTGGGAGGATGTGGGGTACGCTCCTGGGAGGATGTGGGGTATGCTCCTGGGAGGACATGGGGTACGCTCCTGGGAGGATGTGGGGTACGCTCCTGGGAGGATGTGGGGTATGCTCCTGGGAGGACATGGGGTACGCTCCTGGGAGGATGTGGGGTACGCTCCTGGGAGGATGTGGAGTACGCTCCTGGAGGACATGGGGTACGCTCCTGGGAGGATGTGGGGTACGCTCCTGGGAGGATGTGGGGTACGCTCCTGGGAGGATGTGGGGTATGCTCCTGGGAGGACATGGGGTACACTCCTGGGAGGATGTGGGGTACGCTCCTGGGAGGACATGGGGTACGCTCCTGGGAGGATGTGGGGTACGCTCCTGGGAGGATGTGGGGTATGCTCCTGGGAGGACATGGGGTACGCTCCTGGGAGGATGTGGGGTACGCTCCTGGGAGGATGTGGGGTATGCCCCTGGGAGGATGTGGGGTATGCTCCTGGAGGACATGGGGTACGCTCCTGGGAGGATGTGGGGTACACTCCTGGGAGGATGTGGGGTATGCTCCTGGGAGGATGTGGGGTATGCTCCTGGAGGACATGGGGTACGCTCCTGGGAGGATGTGGGGTACACTCCTGGGAGGATGTGGGGTATGCTCCTGGAGGACATGGGGTACGCTCCTGGGAGGACATGGGGTACACTCCTGGGAGGATGTGGGGTATGCTCCTGGGAGGATGTGGGGTATGCTCCTGGAGGACATGGGGTACGCTCCTGGGAGGATGTGGGGTACACTCCTGGGAGGATGTGGGGTATGCTCCTGGGAGGACATGGGGTACGCTCCTGGGAGGATGTGGGGTACGCTCCTGGGAGGATGTGGGGTACGCTCCTGGGAGGATGTGGGGTACGCTCCTGGGAGGATGTGGGGTATGCTCCTGGGAGGATGTGGGGTACACTTCTGGGAGGATGTGGGGTACGCTCCTGGGAGGACATGGGGTACGCTCCTGGGAGGATGTGGGATGACTCTAGCTGACATGCCTAGTAGAAGGGGTCATGGAGTCTGAAGAGGCCTCCCTGTAAGGAGACAGGACTCTGAGTGCAGAAGACATTAGACTTCTACCCTTCTATTTCCACTTAATACCTAGAAGGTAACTTCTTAATATTGTCATTTATCACCATCTCATTTTGCTCTATTTTCATACTATCATGCAGGAGATATTCATAATCATTTGAGTAGTTTTCTCATTTCTTTTTCTCGATGCCAGTATATTGATTTTTTAACTACAGCAAAAATTGGAAGAAAAGGTGCCATGCTGTATGCAGTGCTTCTGTGACTTTACAGGTCCTGTGTGATGTACCTGCCCTGGGTTCATGCTCCAGTCTTTATCATGTATGACTCCAGAATTTTAGATGATGTGGCAGTATGTTTGCCTCAGGGATAATTTCTCTTCTAGTAGTTTTTAAGCCAAAATTAACAAAACCTTACCACTTTTGTGTGTGTGTGTGTATGTGGTGGTAAATAGGCATATCTGTTTTAATACCATCTGGAGCACTTTTATGGTTTATTTAATCACTTTACAGCCTGAATCCAGCCCCTTCTTCCCTCTCCATCCAGTCCTCCCCTTGTGCCTCGCCTCCATTCCCTCCACTACTTCTTTTCAGAGAAGTGAGGCCCTAATTGGGTACTAACCCACCCTGGCACTTCAGGTTACAACAGGAATAAGCTCATCCTCTCCTACGAAGCCAGACAAGGCAGCCCAGCTAGGGGAAAGGGATCCAAGTCAGGGCACAAAGTCAGAGACAGCCCCTACTCCCATTATTAGGGGACCCACATGACAACTGTGCTGCACATCTGTTATGTATACGTACGGGGTCTAGGTTTGGCTGATGCAAGCTCTTTGGTTGGTGGTTTGGTCTCTGTGAACCTCCAAGGGCCCAGGTTAGTTGACTGTGTAGGTCTTCGTGTGGTGTCCTTGACCCATCTCCCCTCCTGATCTCTCAGTCCTTCCTCCTGCTCTTCCACAGCACCCCCTGAACTCTGCCTACTGTCTGTCTGTGGGACTCTGCATCTCTTTCCATCATCTGCTGGATGAAGCCTCTCACAAGATGGTTATGCTAGGCTCATGTTTGCAGTCATAGCAGAGTATCATTAACAGTGTCAGAGTGGCTCTCTTCCATCCTGTGGGTTTCAGTTTGGGCCAGTCATTGGCTGGCTGGTCCCTCAATCTCTGCTACATCTTTATCCTTACACTTCTTGTAGGCAGGACAAAGTTTGGGTCATAGGTTTTATGGGTGGGTTGGTATCTCCCTCTCTCCACTAAAAATCTCACGTGGCCACAGGAGATGGCGACTTCAGGTCTTAAGAATTTTTAAATTACATTTTTAGGGTTGTTTTTCCCCCTCGTTTTATCTGTTATACTTTCTGTTCCTTAGTAAAATTTCAACTTTTTAAGTAATCTAGGTCTGCAATTTTCTTCTGACTTTGTGTGTGTGTTGCCTCTTATGCCTAATTTCCATCTTTAACAGCAATTTCTGTCTTTCACGCTAAGAGTGATTAAGAGTCTGGCTATCCTTAGTGTAGCAGTTACAGTTTTAGAATTAGAGAGCCTTTAGGACCCGAGAGGACAATGTTTTTAAGGGAGTGGGACCTTCAGACTAGCAGACTTCGTGAGGTTGGAAAGCTCTCTGCAGAGGAGGCCCAGACTCCTTTGATTGTAGCTCTTTCATTATGGGCCCAGCAGCATCTGCATATGGAGAAAAAAGGGACAAGGTGAAACTTTTGCATTTTTTTCTAATTTAAGTTTCTTTTTAAAAATGTATTCACTTTACATCCAATCATCCTTCCCTCGTCTCTCCAGGTCTCACCCTTCCTCCCTCTTCTCCCCTCTTCCCTTTCCCTAGTCCTCAGAGAAGGGAGTCCTCCCCCCCTACCATCAGACCCCAGCCTATCAGGTCTCATCAGGACAGTCTGCATCCTCTTGCTCTGTGGCCTGCTAAGGTACCCTGCCAGGGAGAAGTGATCAAAGAGCAGGCTACAGAGTTCATGGCAGACACAGCCCCTGATACCCTTACTAGGGGACTCATATGGAGACTGAGCTGCCTATTGGCTACATTTGAACAGGGGCCTAGGTCCTCTCTATGCATGGTCCTTGTTTAGTGCATCAGTCTCCACAGCACCTCCTGGGTCTATCTTTGTTGGCTCTGTTGGTCTTTTTATAGAGTTCTATCTCCTCTGTGTCCTTCTATCCCCCTGCCCCGTCCATAAGACTCCCTGTGCTCTGCCCAAAGTTTGGTTGTGAGTCTCAGTCTCTGCTTCAATCCCTGCTGGGTAGGGAGAATTTCAGAGGACATCTATGGTGGGCTCCCATCCTGTTCCCTCTCTTCAACCACTTCCACTGTCCATTCTGTTTGCCCTTCTGAATAAGAATTAAGCATCCTCCCTAGGGCCCTCCTTGGGCTTTTTAGGTCTGTGGATTGTAATATGGTTATCCTGTATTAATTATATGGCTAAAATCCAGTTATAAGTGAGTAAATACCATGCATGTCTTTGTGGGTCTAGGTTACTTCATTCAAGAAGATCTTTTCCAGCTCTATCCATTTGCCTGCACATTTCATGATGTCCTTGTTTTTAATAGCTGAACAGTATCTGTTGTTCATTCTTCGGTTGAGGGATATCTGGGTTGTTTCCAGTTTCTGGCTATTACTAATAGCACTGCTATTAACATAGTTGAGCAAATGTCTTTGTTGTATGGTGGAGCATCTTTTGGGTCTATGCCCAGTGATATAGCTGGGTCTTGATGTAGAGTTGTTCCTAATTTTCTGCGGAAGCTAACCATTTTTATTCTGGAATGAGTCTGGCGTATGGAAGTGATACCTGCATAGTGGTGCCACCCACGTGGAACAGTGGCACGCCGAGCGGTGCACGCAGGCAGGGTGCACTCTCCATTCCTCCTTTACCTCCATGTGTTGCACTGGCAGTTCTTTTTTTCATGCATTTCCTATCCACTTCCTATCTGCTGACCAGGGTCCCTGTGGCCACTCTGATCTGTCCCCGATGCTTTCCTCCTCTTATGGAGTATTTACTGCTTCTTTTGTCTACTCAAATCTCCATTGCTTCTTTGTTTTTTTGTAAATGGAGTTAGTGAGCAGAGAATGCCTTTTCTTTGGCATCTGTGCTCTGACAGTCACCAGGGCACAGGGTGTTCATCTTCTGTCCTTCTGTCATCCTCCTTGGTCAGTGAAGGTCGGAGCAGATCTCTTGGTAGCAGAGACCCTTTTTAAATGTGAGTTTACTTCTAGATGTGTGACAGAAGGTCAAGGGCCCAGAAGATTTATCTGTATCTTTCTCTCTCCCCATTTGGTTTTGCGTGTGTTCCCCTTTCCTTCTGAAATGAGTAGTCATCACAGTCTCCGCACGACCCGAGTCCAGCTTCTGATCCTCTGTTCTTTGGAGGCTCCTTGGTAGAATAAAATTCTTTTTATTATCAGTTTCTTAGTCCTCTGCTGGTTCCTACCTGTTTTAAGGAAAAGTTAAGTTTCTCATGAGAATATATTTTACTTTTTGTCTTGCTGTACAGTTTTATGTGATATTTTCTGATTCTAACCTTATTGTAAAGCAGGCATTTACTGCTTACCCAGGCAGGATTTGGTAAAAATGTGTCTTAAATAGGTTGTATATTGTACCATCTGAAACTTGGCCACTTACATACTTCTCTGAATGTTCTAGTAACTTGGCCTGCTATCACATCCTTTATCCCACCCATTTGGCTTAACAGTTGTATATGAATATTTAAAGATAAGTATTTCTCTTTGGTATGCATAAAGTGATGAATGCTGTTGTTAGAAAATACTAACATCTTTTCTCCATATTCTTCCCCTTATATGACTTCACTGTGTTAGCAAATGACACTTCTTTCACAGTAATGCCCATGCCTGACTCCTAGGAGGTACCTATGGCCTTCCTCTGCCCTTGGCTCTGTATTAGAGGTGGACCTAGCATCCTGTTACTTCTGTCAGAGCATCTCAAGTCCCTCCACCTGGCTCTGTATCTCCGCCACGCCACACACCAAAGCCTTAGTTCACTGGCTATCCAGCTTTGCTTCAGCCTTGCCCTCACCACAGTCTTCTGTACACTGCAGCCCACGTGGTTGTTTCACTTGAGACTCTGACAGAGACCAGGCAGCTGGACCACAGCGTTCAGGTGGGGAAGAATGGAGAGGGGTTCTGGAGGTGGAGCGGGGGCCAGATCCTGCAAGACATTTAGGCATGCTTTGATGCTTGGATGGAGCTGAGAGAGAGAGAGGAGGGCAGTGAAGTACAGTGAGGACAGTGGGGGCTTGGTGCAGCCCATTATGAAGTGCGTTGTGGATGGTGGCGGCCTGCGGCAGTTCAGTATGTTTAGGAAAGGAAACAGGCCTGGGAGAAGAAGGCCACAAGGCCATAGCCCTCCAGGTAGAAGAGGATGGCAGCCTGGGCCAGTGTGTGGGAGTGCCCTTACTACAGATATTAGCAGGAAGAGCTGAGGAGTCTCCAGGGAAGCAACTGCACAAAAGACGTGATGGTTCCAGCAGGAGGAGGGGGAGGAGGAGCAGGAGGAGGAGGCCGTGGCTGAGGCAGAGCAGGTGGGAGGTCTCCCTGCTGGGAGGCTGTGGAGGGGACAGTGGGAAGACCACATGCTGTTGACAATGAATTGGCACCTACAACTGGACAAGTGACTAAGGACCACAGCGACGTATTTGACAGCAAAGCTCCAGGACCAGCAAATGCCAGCAGCCTTTTGTTGAGTGCCATTTGTGTATTTGTTTGTTCTAGGGGCCATCTGTGAGTCTGTGCCGTGACAAGGCTTGCTCTGGTAGTAAGTGTGTGGGTCCTGCCATGCTGAGAGGGAGTGTTTGTTTAAATGCCTGCACACGGTTAAGGAGTTGTAATGTAAGCCTGAGAGTTGGGCGGGGCCAAGCAGAGAAGGTTTTTTTAAAACCCTCCTTTGTTGTCATTTCCTTCCCTTGTCTTTACTTTCTTCTTTTTAAATCATTACAGTTGTGCACATATATGTACTTGACATGTATGTATGGGCATGTGCCGTGGTGCATGGATGGAGGAAAATGATTGGGTTGTTTCTGTCCTTGCACCTCTGTATGAGGTTAGGGGTCTGCACTCAGATTCCCACACTTGAGTAGCAGGAGCCTTTTCCCGCCGAGCCCTCCTGCTGGCCCAGTGTTTGTCTTTCTTTATTGTACCTTTGAGTCCCTCACACATAGGACACGCGTCTCCACTCAGCCGCTGATGCTTTCTTCACTAGGACAGCAAGGTGTCTGCCTTAGTTCCCAACCTTGCAATTGAAAATTCTTCATTCAGTGTCCACATTTTTCTCTTCCCTATTTATTAAGTATTTACATAAGAAAAATCATCCTAGGTCTTACTTACTATAGTTTTTAAAACTCTGAATGCTCTTTTCTTCTCTTCAAATGTTATATTGTATGTTCCATCATTTTCTACATAGTGCTACAGAGAACAAATTAACATTTGTTAGTCAGAGGATTGACAAAACCCATTAGAATTTGATAATTGATTTCAATTTTTTACAAATTAAGGAGTAAGAAAGATTATTGCATTATTAAATTTCAGAACTGGGAAGTATTTTTAATGGAAATTTTACATTTTAAGCTTTACTGCCCCCTTCTTAACTTTCTGTCTGAGACCACTGAGGCTCAAAGGGCAAATCAAGAGTCTGGGTAGCTGTCTCGTTTGGTGAAGAGCGTGCTTACACAGTATGCTGACCTGTTCACATTACTGTGGCTGTGTAAAAAGCCAAGGAGTGCTGCAGCACACATCAGCAGAGATCTGGAGCTTGCCGGCTAGCCAGTGTAAGCTCCAGGCTGACCCAGAGACCCTACCTCAAAAAAGGAAGGCGGGCATTCACAAGAAAATACCTAATGTTGAGCGGTGATCATCACACAAATGTACACATGTGCACCCATGCGCGCACACACACACACACACACACATAGATACACACACACACACAAAAATACACATCTACCACATACACAAAAAGATGAGTGAAATCTTTGACTGTATGTGGCCAGTGTTCAGCAAGTTTGTCATGTTTTATAAGTTTGCACAATAGTGGCTTTCATGCTTTCTGACAGTTGGTGATAGATATTTCAAGATTTTTTTTTCTTAATTACTAAGCAATGCTGAAATATCAACTGTGATGAGGGAAAAGGTTAAACATTTTTAAATATTCTGATTACCACACGTTTTCTGGTTAGCAAAGTAACACTTTTTTGGTGGCAGTTTCTAGGACAGAATGATAGCTTAGTGTTAGGGACACTAATTTTGATTTTTTTTTGAAGTCACAACATTAAGTAGTGATTGCAACTCCCTTATAGGCACTTATAGACAACACTTATCCCTTATAGACAAATTCCTTATAGACATGCCAGCTCTGTAGGCTTGTTTGTAGACATCCACATCCCAGCTTCGCAGGTTGTGAAAGTGGCTCAGAAAAACCTGCCTCCCTGGGTAGTTCGCACAGAAGACAGGAGGCACAGGCTGGAACCTGTGCAGTTTGGCGGGACAGCATGTGTGCTGTGGAGATGGCCCAGTCTCGGAGCCTTGGGGCTGGGCCAGCTAAGTGAGGCTGGGCGGCTGTGGCAGCTCCTGCCTGAGGCTTTGCACCTCTTCCATGTTTCATCTATTTCTGCCCTTCCACTAAGAAAAACTAAAGATAGGAAGCTCGAGTTTGGGTTCTGTCTTGCTCAAAGGAAGTCTTCAAAAGGGACTTTCATACTAAATTCTTAATTTTTTTTGTCTTATTTTTTGACAATAATCTGAGAGTGCGTTGACTCCAGAACTTGGTGCTTGAGAGACATAAAGAACAGCACAGTCTCTGTCTGGTCAGACTACTGTATATTTTTATAAAATTGATCGTTTTAGTGCTCTATTTCAAATCTCTGGCATGTTTTCTTGGCTTATATGACCTGCCACATTTTGAAAGCATGAAAACAACCAGCACGGTCAGGTTTCACCATGTTCTCTGTGTTTATAGAAGGATTAACTTTAGTGCTTGAGTGATGTATTGTTGGCTCATAAAATTTTCTTTGAAGTAAATTAATTGAATAAATGGGGAGTGGCATATTCAGTGATTGAGCAGGCAGAGCAGTCCATCACAAATCGTGTATAAATTTAGATGAAATACAGCACTTGTTTTGAAAGTGGACTGTTAGATCATGCTTTGCGCAGAGTAAGTTTCTGAGAATCACCAAGCAGTCTGTAAGAGTGGCTGGGAGTTTTCCTGAGTTGTGTTACAGTAGCCAGCATCTTACAGGATAAAGATGGTGTCGCGCAACAGTAAGGAGTTACAGACCCGAGTCAGTCATAGGACAGACGGTTCTAGCGTTGTAACCAAGTACTGTATGAGAAAGGCTGGGCTGTGTTTCTCTAAGAAAGGGAAGGTTCCATGCGTGGTATTTTAGCATGAGTGGTAACTTCAAAGAGATTAGATTAGACCTCTCCGGATGAAAGGTCTAAATGGAGATGTATGGTTCTAGAAGAAATTTTACCTATAAAATTTTGAAATAGGAAAATCCTGCCTAGACAGGGCAGGCAATAGAGAAGAAATAAAATTAACATACTTAGCCACATAATAATTAGAAGTGCTAGCTGAATACATTATAATTTATATCAAAGCAATTTATGACAGCCAACCATTTGGTTACCACAGTCTGTAATAAGAGAAGCGTACAGCCATAATAGTTGAATGCACAGGGATGGCTGCTGGCAGTTAGTGCAAGAAAAATGTGCACGTCACTGTAACAGTCCAGGGCTCCTCCCTGCCAACAGGGAGGGAGGTGAAAGGTAAAGTGACAGCCTAGGGGAGCTGCACCTGTCCGGATGCGGTGCTTACCAGAGAGAGCCACGCCCACGTCTTTCCTAGGGGGAGAAAGGCGTCAGCATGTGTATTCCCAACATGTGAACATGTTACACAGCAAGAGCCTGAACATATCTGCACACACATTACAAAGAGCTGAAGGAACTGCAGCGCTCTACTGTGCAGTCTTTCACATTGATTTAAAAGATGCCTATGGTAGCAGTTATTAAAAATATTCATAGTAAATTAGAGAAGAAAGAATACCAGAGAGATGTGAATTCCGCGCTCACTCGTGATGGTTTGGCTATAGAGAATGACTTGGAAGCAGACACAGGTAAAAATGTCAGTAACTTCTTAAAAAATGACTTCTTTTAGTTCTTTTTCCCACACCTCCTACGCCCCTCCTTCTGAGTGTGCACATTTTGTGGGTGGCAAATGAGGTGTTTGGTTTTATTTTTCTGAGAGAGGATCTCATACTCTGGCCCCAAACTCAAATGCAGATAAGCTTGGCCTTGAGCCCCTGCTCCTCCTGCCTGTGTCTCAAGTATTGGACGCAGAGGCCTGTGTCACCTCACTGAGCGGGTAAGTGAGTTTAAAAAAATGTATTGTGAGTAGTGATAGTTTGGAAGAAAAGGAACATTTGTAAATAAGCACAGGAGAGGTCTTTTGTGGCCAAGGCATCTGTGTTGGTGGAAAGTTACCGTGGTGCTGTGATTGAAGGCGTCAGTTACAGGTTCACCCTCGGTTCTGACATGCACTTTCCTTTTCCTCTCCTCTTGCAGTGGCAGCCGGCTGGGAGGCCTGGTCACAGTGCTGTGCTTCTTCTTCAACCATGGAGAGGTAGGTAGTCACGATCACTACTGAAGTACCAGCTTCTTCAACTAATTCTTATGTTTAATCTGGAATACTGGATTTCCTTAAGCATTTGATCCTCTTATTTTGACCCCAAATGTAAATATGGTCTCCTGTGACAGGAGTCTTACTGATTTGAGGAAAGAATGAGTCTGGTTTTAAAGCTGGTGTCTCTCGTGTTAGGACTAATGCACTTTTAAGTATCTTATTGAGACTATTTGCCAAACCTGTAAGTTTGCAAATATTCAAGGCAGGCCAAAGATAGCAACGTTGTCAAGTACATAGTCTCTGCATCCGTGCTGCCTGGGTTCAAATCCCAGTTTTCCTATTTATTATTTGTCTGTGCATTCCCTTGCTTTGTAAATGGGATCCTAACATTACTCATCTCATAGTGTTATTGCATAAATCAGATGCAGCTATGTTAAAGTGCCTAATACAGCTTTTAAAACGTAAAGGGCCATATGCTTGTTAGCTTAGATAGATAGTTTACTTATTACTAATAATTTTCAAATAAAATTCTAATAAGTTCAAATTTTCAATAAATTCTTTCCTCTAAGTTAATCATACTTGTAATTTTTTTTTTGATACTCTGTCTGTCTAGACTTCTTATGGAAAAGTTTGTATGAGGAAGGAAAAGGATGTGTGAGATGTCTGCATGTTTTCTCTTCATGCCCTAAGTGTCTGTGGTCTTTGAACATGCACAGGTTTTAAGCGTGAGTGATGATACGCAAACTGGAGCAAAGATGTTAGCCAGTTGCTAACAGAGTCTCACCTGATGTACACTCACTGTTTAGAATCACAGAAATGCAAAATTGAGTGGCCTCGGGTTAGCGCTCCACAAGTGAGTGCAGCAGCTGCAGTGCATTGCTACAGTGTGAGTTTGGACCAAGGGAGGGAAGGATTTGGCTTTATCCTAACTGTGGATTCTGCACATTATAGTAGCCTGGATCGTGGGATGTTTTGAAATTGATTCTATAAGAATGATGTCTGAAGTGGAAACAGTAGCTTAATAATGCAAGAAAGGGGCATTGTCTGTAAGAATAGGATGCGGGGCATGGCGTTACTAAGCATGTAGATCAGATGCGGCCAGAAAGGCACCGTTGTTGAGCACAGAAGGCCCTTGTACCATCACGGTTTCCTGGCGTGCCAGTGCCCCCTTCATGTTTTTCTTACAATCTTGATGCTAAAGTAGCAAGAACAATCTTCAGTTTTAAAAGTGGAATTCAGATCGGTTGGGTTTTTTTTTTAATGTTGTTGGTTTTTTTCCTCTTAGTATGTTCTAGCTGTTTAGTTTAATTAAAACATGCTTACTTAGATATCATTTTTTTAGGAAGGGTACATGAAACAAATAAAATGAGAACTTTAGCTTTATGGAAATAACCAATTGTTGTATTTCATTTTACTAGTTTACGGCAGAAAAGTTTTTGTATAATGACATTGAAGTTTAGAGCATACGCTACAGTTTTGTTAATAATGGTAAGAATTGAAGTAAGCCCAAGCCTACGATAGTGTTATTCATTTGCTTTCAGACTATGACAGCTTTAGACCCTGTTTTCTTCTAATCTTTTAAAACTGTTTGTAGCTGGGTGCACGCCTTTCATCTCAGTGCTCAGGAGACAAGATGGTGGAGCTCTGAGTTAGAGGCCACTCTGGCCTACAGGGCCAGACCAACCAGGGCTACAGAATGAGGTCTGTCCAACACACAGACAAATATATGCATGTTTTAAAGTCTCAGATGTTTGTCTGACAGGAATCATCTGCTCTGCTCCTCCCTGTCACACATCAAGTACCTTTTGTGGAACACTGCTCAGTGAAATTGCTGTGGGCTGGTAGCCAGTGCCTTCCTTTGTAAGATTGCATTTGATTCTGTGAGTAGTTGGGGTGCACATGACACAGCCTTCACATGAGGGTCACTGGACAGCTTTCAGGGGCCGGTTCCTCCTTATTGCGCGTCCTCGAAGGATCAAATGTAGTTTGTCAGAGTTGGCAGCAGGAGCCTTTACCAGCTGGGTCATCCTGTTGCCCCACGCTTTGCTTTCTCAGACCAGATGTTTACTCACATGAGTGAATTATTCATACACCAAAATATATCCTTGGCTTATTAGTTGTCCTTTTTTTCAAAATTTTTTATGCATATGAGTACTTTAGTCTATACATCAAAAGATGGCATCAGACAGATGTGAGCCACCATGTGGGTGCTGAGAATTGAACTTAGACTCATTGGAAGAGCTCTGAGTGCTCTTGACCACTGAGCCATCTTCCAGCCCCCTGCTAGTTGCTTTTAAGTTTTGTTTTTATTAATACATTGTCTCAGTAGTGGATCTAAGACAGTACTTGGCATGTTGTAATTTTTTTCCCCACAGATTATGTCACAAAGAAAACCTGGCTTTAACAGAAGAACTACAATGTTTGTTTATAGGGCAAAGGATATTGCTAGAGGGCAGAGTGCTTGCCTAGTACTCTAAAGTACTGTGCCTGTTCCCCACATACCTAAAATTATGTATAGCACAAATGGATTAATTCAATCCTTAAAAATATGTTGAAGACCTTGACATCTGAAACATGTGATGGAAGATAGGGGCTTTTCGCCATTACGAGTGACAGTACTGAGGGTCTGCATTCCAGGTTAAAACATGCAGATGAGCTTATTTCTTTATTCTCATGCCACTGTGGGAAGCTAAGATGACAAAAGCCAACAGCTCTGCTGTGTTTGTCATGTTTCCTTGTCATGAAACCAGAAGTGGGTGCCATAGGTTGACAGTATAGCACACTAACAGAAAATAATGGAGCCTGGGGGCTGCTCCGCCCTGGGGGGCACGCATAGCTCAGGAACCTTCCAGGAAGAGCAGGTAGAAAGACTACAGAGCCAGAGGTTGTGGATAACATCAAGGAAACTGTATTTCCACATGTGGCAGTTGCACATGTGATCTCACAGTGATTGTGACAGCATGTACAAGCTTCAGCCAGACAAAATCCAGGCATAGGGCAGGGAGGGTGGACAAGAAACCCCACCCCTAGCTGAGGAGCGACTAGTATTCCATAGCCTCTGGGAGGGGGACAGTCAGGATGGGGCTCCATGGGAGACACCATGTTCACAGGGCAGGACCCACTCCCAAGCAGTCTGGACTTGACGTGGTGGTGTGGGCTCTGAGTTGGGTGGGTGTGTGGGGAGGATGGAAACCTGTGGGAAGAACTGGGAATGTAAGTGATTTAGTAAAAATATGTTGTATGAAATTCCCAAGGAATTACTAAAAATGTTGTTGAAACAAAAGATCATGAGGTTCAGGTTGTAAGAGGACACTGAACATCAGGAGACCCGTAGAGTAGCTCATGTTTATGGGGAGAATGGCATCCTTGTTGAACAGATACAGTGGGAAAAGCTAAATGACACAACCATCTGTGTTGGCATTTGCCTGGCAAGGTGGTTATCACAGGCTGAAACTGGATAAATATCACAGAAGGACCTTGGAATGGGGAACAAAATCTCATGGAGTAGAAAAGGAAAATGGCAAAGAGAAGGAAGAAACACTTGAGGATGTAGGGGGAAGTAAGCTTACACAGTGTTCATTGTACACCATTAAAGGAAAGAAAGAAAGGGCAAAAAACTTTCTTGACTTGATTTGTTAGAAGCCTTCATACATGAAAGGGTTGGGCAGTGGTGGGGAGAGTGCACAGGACTCCCCTGTACAGGGCTGGGGGATTTGGCTAATGAGAGGGAGCTTGCCTAGCGTCTGCAAGGCCCTGGGTTCAATCCCCAGCACTGCAAAGAGCAAAACAAAACCAACTGGTACTGTATGTTCTTCAGCCTTGTGAGTGTGAGTGTGTCTGTGTGTCTGTGTCTGGCTGTCTCTGTCTCTGTGTGTAGGTATGTATGGGTTCCTGCAGAGGTCAAAAGAGGACAGTGGATCCCCTGGAGCTAAAGTCACATTTGTGAGACATCTGCCATGGGTGCTAGGAGCTAAGCTCCTGACCTGTGTAAGGGGAACAGCTGCTCTTAACTGCTGAGCCATCTCTCCAGCCCTGCTTCAAATATTAACTGCTAGATGTTCCTTTTTATGTGAAATAGGATTATTTAGCTTTTCCATACAGAGTTTTAAAAATTAATATTCATGATCAATGTTTTATGTAAAACATACTGTCATTTGTGAATATATTCACATACAAACAAAAAGGCTTTTGAAATTGCAAATTTCCATTTTAGAAAAGCAAGTTAAGGTAGGTGGAAATATTGTCTTGTGGGTCATGTATAACCCTTTAAAACTACCCCAACATATTTATTCATGTTAGTTTCTTAAATTCATTTATTAGTTTTGAGAATATATTTAATATACATTATTCTCTCCCCTCTCACCCATTTGAATCTTCCTTTCCTGTGTCCTCTGTTCTCTCCCAAGTTTATGATCTTTAATTACATTGTTACATGTATATATGTATGCGCACGTGTGTGTGTGTGTGTGTGTGTGTGTGTGTGTGTGTGTGTGTGAGAGGGGGGGGGAGGGAGGGAGGGAGGGAGAGAGAGAGAGAGAGAGAGAGAGAGAGAGAGAGAGAGAGAGACAGACAGACAGACAGACAGACAGACAGAGACAGACAGAGACAGAGAGCGAGAGAGAGGAGAAGCACATACTGAGTCCAATTAGCATTATTTTTATGTGCCATTTGTAATTAGACAACCTAACTGGGTCCTCATCCCCGCAGGAGGAAATTCATTTCGTATTTCAGTAGCTCCTGGCAGGTACTGCATTTCATCTGGAGGTGGGACCATTTGCAGTTTACCCTGTCCACAGTGCATGCCACTGTGCTTGTCTCAGGCAACCGTATTGTTGAGATTTCTTGGGTGCGTTTTCTCTGTCATGTCTCAGGGATACTATTTAGAAGTAGTCATCATGGGCCTCTGACTGTTCAAGTCTTTCTGTCCCCTCTTCCATGATTTTTCTTGAGTCTTAGTGTAGGCGTGGTATTACAGATCTGCCAGTTAGGGTGGGGACTATCTGCCATAGTCCCTGAACTCTGCAGTTTGGTCAGTGTGGGTCTCTGTAATCGTCCCCTCTGTTGTATAAAGAGGCATTGCTGGAGGTGAGCGCGCCACTCACCTGTTGGTATAAGGATAAGGCTTTAGAATAGTTAGACATTATATCGCTTTAGGGAAATGCCAGTAGTAAGTTATCTGCTCGAGTCTGTGACTTCTCCACCGTGGATAGTTAGCTGGATTTATATTACCAGGCATGAGTCCCTTGTATTGAGCAGGTCGAGTGTAATTAGTTAGCTGCTGTTTATACCCAAGACAAAAATGCCACTATTGCAACATTGTGACTCTTTTCCCAGGCAAGTCGTTGTTATGGTTTATAGGACTTACAGCTCAGTAGGAATATTGTTAGCTTCTCTTCTGTGAGAGCATATATAGCACCTTCTGAGACCATGGAACCAGTCCTCAGAGAGGAGGCTCCTAGTCCGCTTGCATCACAATTCCTCCACATCTTACTAGTGTGGTGTCTTCAGCAGTAGGGTCTTACCCTCAAGTTCTGGAAGTCATCCAAAGGCAATGGAAATCAATAGCCAATATTGGGTTTTGGAGTCTCTTGTATTCCTCTGACCAACAACATGAGGGCCATATGCTGTGCCTGGGGCTGGAGTTGTATTAGGTATTGGGATAGCACCATCATCTCATATAGTGTAATTGCATTAAACACACACACACACACACACACACACACACACACACACACACTCACTCTCACACACAAAGACACACACATTTGTATACACACTCACATTAAGTTAACTGGCTTTTCCAAACATCCTTAGTGTTCTCATTCCTCTCTGCACTCCCATTATTTCCTTTGTAGCAGCTGCCTCCTGCTGTCAGCATCTCTAGTGCTTCTTTGCGCTCTTGAATTTCTAAATATTGGAGCCAGGATCCACAAGTAAGAGAGGACGTTCAGTCGCTATGGTCTAGGTGACCTCAGTGTAGTACTTTCTAGTTCTATCCATTTGCCTGAAATTTTAATTTTCTTTGCAACTGAGCAGGATTCCTTTGTGACTATGTACCATACTTTCAATTATCCATTCATCAGTTGAAGGACATTTAGGTTGTTTCCATTTCCTGGCTATTTGGACTAGGGAAGCAAAGAGCATGGATGAGCAGGTGTCTCTACAGTAGGATGCTGCGTCTCTGGGATACTGTTAACTGGACTGAGATTAAAATATAAATATTCATAATACTAATTACTTATTGGCATGATTATGTTGCTTATATAAGACTTGGAGAACAATTCTTAGAACACTGAAAACAATTTAGATAATCTTCATAATATTCTTTCATAGTAGGAAGCTATAATATCCCAGTGCGCATTAAATGGAACCACTAAAGATTTAGTAACTCATGATTACTAAGCAGGGCGTTTTATTAATTTTCAATGTATTTATAAATTGAAAATTCATAATTATATGATCTGTAGATACAGTGTAGATTTGGTCAAAATAATTGCCAACATTTTGTGATTCAGAGGAATAAACTCCAATGAGAAGTTGAATTTATTTTCTAGTAGAAAGGTGAAATATTGAAACAGCCTCCTGAAGAAGCTTTTGACATTTCCTCATTACAGATAGCATGGCTATATAACTGATTTCTAGTGAGGTCAGACTGTTTATATTTGAAAAACATTCCGGTGAAAATAGAGTTTTGGGGGGCATGTTTTTAGCTTGTAGACTTTGAATTGCTTTTATTTTATTCATGATTATAGATACTGATACTCTATGCTGTATCATTAGTCTAATAAAATAAAACTTGTGCAACAGAGAAAAAAAGATATTAAAAGTATTCTTAGAGCCATTTTGAAATACATAGTGTGTTATTCACTGTGGTTACAGAAGTGCACCAGACCACTGACAGTCACTCTTCTAGTCTGAGGCGTCCTTTGATCCAAATTTTCCCTTCCCCCCACACCACGTCTTCTTCCTAACCTCAATCCTAGGAAGCAGCAGTTTAGTTTTCATTTCTCTGAGTGTAACTTTTTGGATTTCCTGTATAAGTAAGATCATGTTTACTTTCACTTTTACTTAGCAATTTTTCTTTAAATTTCTTTTAAAGTTTTCATTATATTGTGTGTGTGTGTGTGTGTGTGTGTGTGTGTGTGTGTGTGTGTGTGTGTGTGTTCATACCACATACACCACATATGAAAGTCAGAACAATCTGCAGGAGTTGGTTTTCTCCTTCCCCATGTGGCCTTGTGGGTCCTGGGCATTGAACTTAGACCATGAAGTCAGGATTTGAGCAGTGCCTTTACCTGCTGAGCGTTTCGTTGAGCATGCCACTGTTTGCACACACCTTACCCAGACAGGCATTCTCTTGCTCCATTTGCATATGAGTTGCAAATACCTTGTTATATGTTGCCTGAAAGTTGCTACATTATGACGGACTTTTTTCATACTTAAGAAATCAGTGGTAATATTATATACTGCACAGTCAACATTTCCTAGTTACTGCAGCCAGTTCCTTGATGCTTTTGAGTTGGATACGGGATTTGCTTAAGGACCACACGTGGTTTTTAGTTACCATTTTATCTAGAGGGCCTCTTCTAGAGCAGCCCCTCCGTCTGTCTTTGGATGGGCACACAGACACGGGCCTACTGCTTTGTAAAGGCCCCATCATTTGTTTGCTTACCAGTGGGTCCCCATTTGACAGTTTTTGAAGACTGTAGCAGGCAATATATCATTTTTATTGCAGTACATTGAGAGACTTGTGAGACCAGTTTGCCACATTATTGGATTTCTTCAAGCAGTCCCATGGTTCAGGTGGTGAAAGTCAGATTTATCTGTTGAAAAGATGCTCTTGTTCCTTTTATATTACTAAGTGGTTTGTGTCTTGATGCTGTGAGATATAAAATGTCTTGTTTCCTTGAAGCATCTCACCAAGTGCTCACATTCATTGATGATTATTGCCTGAATCATTTACTCTGCTGGCTTTTGAAAATGGCAGTTTCCTGATTCTCTTATATTATCTACATTTAATAATTGCTATTCTATAAAGACAAAATTTTGCTCTGCTTTCTTTTACTATTATTATATACACTTGAGTTCTTTTTATATGTAGTGTTTTGTAATCTGTCATCGTAATTCTTTTTTTTTCCTGTCATCGTAATTCTTGATGTTAAAATCACCACAAATTCAAGAGTAGCCTTGACTTTAAATGGTGCATAATTTGCATATATTAACATCACATGTAGTAACTGTCAAGCTGAGCAGATTTTACATATGTACCTAGTTATGCTGTCTCTCTGTACATCAGCGGTTCTCAGCCTTCCTGATGCTGCCACCTTTAATACCGTTTCTTGTGTTGTAGTGACCCCAACCAGAAAATTATTTTAATGCTACTTCTTATCTAATTGTGCTACTTATGAATCTTAGTGTAAAAATCTGGTAGGTAGGATATCTGATATGTAAGCCCTGTGGGGTCTTGACCCACAGGTTGAGAAGGGCTGCTCTATATCAAATGTGAGGTACAGTTTTATCCCTTAACAGGCGGTCTCCTGAGCCCCTCCATGGGAAGCAGCTCCTGTCTCCGTCATCATTTATGGGTTTGGTACTTTTGTAACTTTATAGAATTGGATTCCTATTTTTTTTTTTTTAGTAGAATTTTTCTCCTTTGAAAAGTCATGTCTACCTGGCCTCCAGCTCCCCTCGGAACTTTCTAGTATGTCTCCCTCCCAATTTCATGCATTCTTTTGGTGGAGGGTGCTAAGATGCTAATGCCCCAGTGGATGTAGTCAGCTGTCCACAAGTACATGGGTGTCGGGCAACCCACCAGGGCATTGGCATCTTAGCATCCTCCACCAAAGAAAAGTGACTCTCCCTTAGCAGCCAGCCACTGGCAGTAGCTCTTCATAGGTTGAGACCTAGGCAGCCCCTCTGGATTCACGCCAGAGCTGATGTGAATTCGTGTGTATGGTAGTTAAGTCATGTCCAGAAGACCAGTCACGGCTCTCCTCCCCATCATCCAGCTCTTTCATTCTTATGCTCCTCTTACATGGTGGTACCAGGGCCTTGGGGTCGCGACAGATTGGTTTAGATGCCCCATAAACAACGGAGTACTCACAGTGTCTTGCTCTCAGCACTTTGAACTATCACAAGACTGAATTGACCATCACCCACCACAAAAAGAAGCTTCTGCCAGACTTGAGAGTAGCACAGATCTGTGCATGTGAACATAAATATTCATAAGGCAGTTGGATAGTATGACCCTTCTCCAGGACGCTCAGTAGCGCTGCTGCAGCAGAGAGGAGAAGAGCCCATGAGCCTGTCCTGAGTCACGGTCACCTGCTGACTTGCCGGGCCCCCGGCAGGCTGCCATAGCTGCAGTGGCTGCGTCAGTCAGCTGTCACTCGGGAGCACCATGGGCAGCCATGCATCTGCATTCTCTGCCGCTCATTGCAGAGAGGGTGGAGTGCATTTCACGTCTTTTGATATGTTCTTTCAGTCTTTGAACACTTTCTTGTCTCAGGACCACCTCGTTCCACGATACAGAATCAGCTATTTTCACATAATCTTGTATCCTATTGGGGGGAAACGTATTTAGAGATCACAGTCTGAGCTGTTAAGTGCTTGCATCTCCCCAGCACATCTGACTGCTAGCAACAGTCACACCCTTCTAGCTCTTTTGAGGTACATTGTTGTAACCAATACTTACTCGACCTGTTCTACTCTCAGGTACATCTCCAAAGAAAATAAAAATTTTGTCAGATGGTATCTAGACCGCTGTGTTTGCCACATCCCCATTTACAATATCCAAGATAAAGGTTGTTGTCCGCATGCATCTTAAGCCTCGGGTGCCTTTTTCCCAGCGAGGCCTCCCACTTGCCAGGGTTCTGTTCATAGGAAACCCAGAAGCTCGTCTTCAGTGCGCCATTTGAGGTGCATTTGGGAAGTAGTTGGTGTTCGTTGACCGTGCCTCTTACCGTGTCCCCCTCCTCACTCAGTACCTGGGGTAAGCATGTCTGTGGCATGTCTGTTTGCAGTGCACGCGTGTGATGTGGACGCCCCCCCTCCGGGAAAGCTTCTCCTATCCGTTCCTCGTGCTCCAGATGCTGCTTGTGACTCATATTCTCAGGTAACTTTCACTTCTTCTCCTATGGGGGTTGTTGTCCCTTAAATAACTTAAACCAGAGTTTTGATAAGTTTTTAAAAAAATGATGTCTTGTTTCCTTAATAAAAACATTAGCATAGTAAATTAATATGATCTTGTTATAGTGAATAAATAAAGAAAATTTGTATGTATCTTTTCAAAATGTAAATTTACAGATAGTACTGAAGACCTTTCCTTCCTCTGCCCTCTGGTCCTGTCTTTCCTCTGTGTCCATGGCGACTGCTCAAGATGAACAGATGCACGTTTACTCCTGCTCCCCGCAGTCACTCACCTTTCTCTTTCACCGCTCAGTCGTTGGGACCCCGTCCTATAGGATTCAGTCCTTTGAACAGAGTTCATCGAGTCCCAGCTGGACATGCTCGCACGTGGACTTGGTGGCCTCATGCTTTCTGAGCTTCCTTAGCTGCTGACTGGCAGAGCGCAGCTATAGGAAGAAACCACCTATGTAGACCAGAGGAATGCTGGGAGAATTCCTGTGAGGAATCCATAACTGAGTTTGGTTTAAGTACCACTGCGAAAGAATAAGACCAGCTTCTCTTTGAGTGGAAATGTCCTGAGTTTAGGCATGAACATAGAGTAGGGCCTGTGCTCAAAGTGTCTTGGTCTGAGAACTCCATCCAGTGCTCTGCTGAATTTTGCAGAAAAAGGCTGCTGTGCCTTTGGGCAGTTTGCCTCTGTGATGCATTTAGATGGCAAACGGCCTGTACACAGCTTCCTGTCTCTGATAGAGTCTCACCAGACAGGTCTCTCACAGGTCAGGTGGCTGGCGACTTTTAGCCTGTGAGCTTTTTAAAAGTCTACATGCCTCTAGCATTGGTCTGAGTTCCTGCTTAGGAGCGGGTTCAGTGTTCCCTCAGCACCCACAAGTGACGTGCAGCCCTGCCCTCTTGGCTCTACAAGTGGGAGAAGGGCTCCTGTGCACTGCGGAGGAAGTGCTGCCCTGCAGGCCAGCCTGCCTTCTGCTCACCAGAGCCATTTCCACATTCACTTGCCGTTTTTGACTTTTCCTATTTCTGCTCTTGTTGAGTCTGATGAGTCTCACATTCCAAAGTTGTAGAAAAAGCTTTGCTTTTACGGAGTGGCATTCCAACCCCATGGCTGCGACTGACTGTGGTCCAGCACACACGTGTACAGGTGAACACACGGCTGGAGCTGAAACTTCACAGGACACTGTCTGTCTCTTGTACTCCATTAAAGTGCTGCCTTTCATCTAGTTACTTGATTTCTAAGGTTGTCTGGAGTTAAGAATACTTGGGTTAGATTAGAGCAACAAGGGCGGATAGTTCATTGGAGAGGTAGCTGAGGAAGGCCCCCGGGTGGTGTCCCTTTGCTGCCTGCTCCTCTCCTCACTATGCTAGTATGCACATTCTACTTTTGTGAGGATGGTGGCAAGCAGATGGTGGCAGGCTTAGGGCTTGGGACTGGCTCATAAGTAGGCGTAAAGGCTGCTCCTGAAAGTCTCCTAAAGCACTAGCTGGTCCTAACACGACACCCCTATTGGTGGCTCCAGAATAGCCCCTTCCTTTGCCTCCGCATCTCTTTTCCAAGATGCCCCTGCAGAAGACTGCCTTGTATGCTGCTTCCTCAGAGAATCCCTGCTAGTCCCTCTTATTCTCTGTCCATCCCTGCAGTGCTCATGCAGACACTGCTTAGCTCCCTCCACTCCCTCTTACCCTGCATCCCACCCCTGCATCCTACCCCTGCATCCCACCCCTGCATCCCACCCCTGCATCCCACCCCTGCATCCCACCCCTGCATCCCACCCCTGCATCCCATCCCTGAGGTGCTCATCCACACACTGCTTAGCTCGCAGAACACGCCACTTTTGTCATTTCTCCTAGACATTCTCTTACTTCTTGAACTAATGAATCTGTTGAGTCACCATTTTAAAAAGTTTGATTGTAAATTCTCCAAAATGTAATGTGAAAAAAAAAATAATGACTATGCTAACCTCGCCTGCTCCCTCTATTTGGCAGGGCTTTGTGGTTTTGCAGTAATAATAGGTATTTACTTTTTATAGAAAATTATTGTAATTGAGAATTAGAAGGTATAATTTCTAACCCATTGGTTCATCTTGTGTGCAGGTAGTACGAACCCCGGATCATGTTTGTGATTTATTAGCAGGAGTTTGGAGCTATGGCAGACTATTTTCTAGTTAAACCTCCTGATATTTATCTTTTCAAGGACTACAAAAATTTACAGAGGGAGTTTGGTTGCACTGTGCATTTCCAATGTATTCTTCATGCTTCCGTGGCAGTTCGCCCAGTTTGTGCTTCTTACTCAGGTAAGGTGGGCGTGTTTCTAAACTTAAGTATTTGAGCGTAGTGCTTCTGATTATGTGAGCTCATTTGTATGAAATTGTAGCCACAACTTATTTTGTATTTTTATTGTCTGAGAATTTTATATATGAGTACTTATTAACAACATTCTCTCCACTGTTCCACCCAGTGCCTCCCATTTCTGCCTTTTATAGTCATGCTTTTTTATTTGTATTGATGTTTTACACACACACACGTGTGTGTGTGTGTGTGTGTGTGTGTGTGTATCTAAATATGTGTGTGTATTGTGTGTGTGTGTGTGTAAATGTAACTTGCTGTGTTCACTAAGTGTTGCTACTATGTATATGTGGCTGACGGTTTAGGGTTGGACAAGCACTCATCATCCCTGAAGCAGACTGGCCCTTCCTGTTTCATGAGTCTTAAGTTCTAAGATTTTTTTTAGGTCATTCTTATAAAGATAAATCGGAGTGTGGATCTTTGTGAGATTCGTGTGCTCACTAGTAGAGCTCAGGGTTGTAGGAATGCGTATCTCTGTTATCCCGTAACTGCTGGTACACTGAAAGCAGAACCAGTGGTTAACCCAAAGTGCGTCTCTAAGTCAAACTACGGCTAGTTCCGTAAGTGCTTCCTGGCATTCATGCCTACATACTGTTTATTTGTATCAACTCCACTTCCCTCACTCCCTCCCCTTCAGCTTCTCCCTTTTCCTTACCACTTTTCCTTCCAACTCATGTGCTTGTGCGCTCACACGCCCGATTCTTGTGTGCTGTGCACACCGCCCCACTGAGTGTATTTAGTTGTCTGTATGCGCATCAGTGTGCAGTGGTCAGTTGGAACATGGAAAGCATCTCAGGGCCCTGCATCCCTGAAGAGAACTAACTACCCCGCCCCATCACCAGTTGCCCATAGATCTTCAAATAGGGGTGCGGCTTCATGGACCCCTCGCCACCCTAGTGCGGGGTTTTGGCTGGCTCGCTTAAATTCTTACATGTAGAGTACGTATATGTGGAGCAAGAGAATGTGCGGGCAGTAAGTGTGTGCTTGATGTGGCTGCCCTGGTGCTCTGTAATTTATCATTTTTCCGAGTAGCCTGCTTCTCCCTTCTAGGTTTATAAAGCAAGGTGGCCCTCTGAGAGAGGAGGCTTTCATGGGCTCGGGTTTTCTCTCACTTGCTATTAGTGAAATTATGCTTGTCACATTAATATAACACTGTCGGAGAGATGTTCTTAAATACTCAGAAATAAAGGCAGCTCTGTATTTGAGTTTTAACTAATTACTGCCTTCATAGGCAAAACAAACAAACAAACAAACAAAACAAAGAACTATAAAGACAAAAATGAAAACAAAACCCTAACTTTTCTTTATTCCAGATTTATCTTTTCTGAAACAGAGAAGTGCCCACTTTCCTAGGTTGGGGTAGCATCAGATGCTAGTGTGTTTAAGTCTCAGCACCATAGCCAGGACTCAACCAGATGTCAGGAAGGTCAGCTGCCTTGATTTGTTTTAATTTTTGAGGCAGAATCTTGGTATCCCAAAGTGATGACCCTGTAGCTTCAGCTTCCTGGGTGCTGAGCCTGCAGTTGCTTCATTCACCTGGTCTTGTTAGTTGCTTTTTTGTTATTTAAAAAACAAGAGGGTTGGGGTTTTTTGTTTCTTTAGGTTTTTTTGATTTTCTGTTGTTTGTTTGTTTGAGACAGTGTTTCTTTGTGTAGCCTTTGCAGTCCTGGACTCACTTTGTAGACCAGGCTGGCCTCGAACTCACAGCGATCTGCATGCCTCTGCCTCCTGAGTGCTGGGATTAAAGGCATGTGCCACCATGCCTGGCTCCTTGTTTTGTTTTTTAATGTCTTCATTGATCGTATCTTTGAGACTTCTTTGTCTTTAATTTGACTCTGTTTAAATTCACTTTGTGGCTGAGTTGTCCTTAGAATCCAAGGGTTGTGCCCTGTAAGTGTGCTGTGTGTGGCTCTGCTCCAGGGGTGAGAAGGGGCTTTTGATTCCTTCCAGGTAGTGGGCTAGACTGCATTTAGTGTGGGGTAGGTGAGGGGTATGCGGAAGGAAGCTGGTCTACTTGCCTCCCTTGGGGCTCACGCAGAGCAACACACCTACTCACACGTCATCTCACGTTGATCTCCCTGAAGCAGTGTGGTCCCCATGGGTAGCTGGGGAAAAGAAAGCATGCTTTTCTTATTAGGAGGAATGACTTAGAAATTAAAGACAAAAAACTTTAGTGGTTGGATCATAGATTGTATGTAAATATTAAGCTCTTATGCAGTTTTCCATGCTTGCCTGTGAAGAGGCATAGAGTTATTTTGAATGGCTTTTTTTCCCTTTGTGGAAAGAGTAGAGGGACACTGTCTGACATGACACTTCTCTACGTGAGCTGGAGTGTCATTTAATCACTGAATTCATCTAAATCTAGTAACTTTAGAATTGTGATAAATTGGAGAATTTTATAATTCTTTATAAATAACAGAATTTTCATCAAATGGAAAAAGTTTTTTGTGGTATTTTTTTCAAATTTGAAACTTGACAAATTTTATTGTAATAAGCATGTAACCATCTATCTGAATTATGCATAATACAAATGGAGATGACAAACAGGAAGACTTAGTGTGTTTTTACATAAATATACATCACCTGATTACTTTTTAGTTTACTGTGTCTTCTGCAGTTGTCTTAGTGGTCATGTTTTAATTATATTTTCAAGTGTTTGATTGACTAGAAGACTTCTTACTTGTATGTGTTTCTGTAGAGTTAGGCTGATATTAAAGTGAGTGCTGTTTTGGACGATCCACAGAGTAGATACGTCACACAGTTGCCATTAGAGCTGTGTAAGGGAAAGATCAGCTAATTGTTATATTCAATAATGAACCGGCAACTGGAAGGAAAAAAGAAACACTCAATTCCTATGTAAAGATGATAAAGTAGTATTGTCTTTATTCTTTGGCTACTTGTTTTGTACATGTGTGTGTGTGGTGTTTATTTTTGATACAACTTCTTTTTATTTCAGATTGCATCGTTATTTGCAGTATATGTTGTGGGATACATTGACACATGTAAACTACGGAAGATCATTTATACACACATGGTAATGCTTTCTGTTATATGTTTTCTCCGTAATTTTACCTTAATAAGCTCCTGATTGATGTCTTGACTTGTTTATTTCTTTTTTTTTTAATATTTTATTTAACTTTAATCTATGTACATTGGTGTGAGGTTGTCAGAACTTGTAGTTACAATCAGTGTTGTTCAAACACTGATAGTTGCCCTTGTTTTAGATAGACTACCACGGAGGTTTTAATTTGGATCCTGCTATCTTATGGGCTCTGTGCCCAGCATATGTACGTGTGCACAGAGACATGGAGTAGGGCACTGTCCACCTGTGGAGCCTCCTGTTGACGTGAACTGGAACGTCCACTCACTGGGCGTGAGACACATGCCCTCAGCATTCATGCTTCTGACCTGGTTGAGTGGAAAAATTGGGAATATAATAGGTGTCAGAAAGCGACAAAAAGTAAAGAACAAAAACCTAACAGAGAGTAGGGCATTTAGGGAGCACAAAGTTGGGGGAAGAAGATGGCGGCCGTGAAAGAGGTGGTCAGCCCAAATAAGGACAAGCAGGACAGAGGCAGGAGGGCAGGCAGGCAGTGACATCACCGAGAACAACAGTCTAGGTTGGTAAACCTGCCTGAGGAGCCTCTGAGGCTGGTTGGTTGATGCTGGTTGCATGTTTGTGCTTTGAACATATTTGTCTACTGTCATTCCTCATTTACACATAGCACCCGTGTTTTCTTTCTCTGCTGATCTTAACGTCATTGCACTGGACCAAAACTGCCTTTTCTTGTCCTACAGTTCACACTAGGGATCTTGGTACGTTTAGCCAACATCCTAGCAAAGCATAGAACATCCTCACCTCTCCCGGAGGTGACCGCTGCCCTCACTGGGCTGTTGCTGAGTGGCTTTCCTTCCGCTTTGCTGTTTAGATATTTTGAAGTAGTCGTACTTGTGAACTAGAAGCCTAGTTCTTCAGGCTGATGTGGGTGGCCTTTTTCTGAGGCTGAGGTTTTTTCTTAGGTCTCTGAAATTCACATGTTACTGGAGTTCAGAAATGCCCACTGCTGAGCATTTTCCATGGCATGAATTAAACAGTTTATTATCTTTCATTGTTGAAGAACATTGAGATTTTTGCTGACACTTCTGTCTCTTCATTAACAAATAATGATGTGTAGTCTTACTAGTATATCCTGGGGCAAGCGCATAGGCATTTCTTGGGAGTCTTTACCTAGTACCGCTCTATGCTAAATTACTACCATGTTCAGCTTTGTAACTGATAAACCATTTCTGAAATGGTGAGAGTAATACATAATGAGCAATAAAAAAGCAATACATAATGGTTCATGATACTACATTTTCTTTACATATAATGCCTGTGTATAAAATAGAATAATCCAATTATAATTTTACATTTTCTCCTTTTTACTCATGAATCTGTATATCTTTAGTATGTTTAATCACCCTCTGTTTTTATTTCTGAGACCTTCCTGCTCAAATCTTTTTGCAAATTTTCTCTTTTGTTGGAGCGGTGGGATCTCTTTGATTGTGAGTGATGTAATCCAGTGTATTTATTTTTTGTTGTGTGAATTACATACCTTTTAGCCCACTATCTCTGTGGCTTTTTTAATGCTCTCTCATCCTGCTTTGACTACTTTTCAAAAGAAATGAATAATAATAAATTTTATGAAAAGCTCTTCCTCTGCCTGGATGATCTGTGTGCTGTTCCCTCTTCAATCTGCTGTCACGGTGACATCACATTGAAACAGGCAAACACCCTTCATTTGGGGAGGGGGAATAGACATAATTCCTAACTATTGCTGCATTTTTATTTCTCTTTATGAATTCTAAGGTTAAACAATTATTTTTTACTTTTATTTTCTTAAATATGACTTAATTTTTCTCCCTAAAGTGGTTAGTGCAGTTTTATATTTTTTAAGTACACTTCTCAGTAAAATGTGGTGTGCTATTCCCTTGAGCAGAAACACAGTTGCACAAGCAGCTGTGGCTGAGCACAGGTGAGAAGAAAGTCCTGTCTGCATGATGCCCGCAACTGCTGCTGTCCTGCATGGGCGTGGCATTGTTGTCTTGGTTGACAGACCTGCATTGACATGTCTCACACACCCAGTCTGTGGGCTATGTCAGGGCCCACTCTTGGTACTGTATATTGTATAAAATCTGATGGATGGTGACACATCCTGTGAACAGGGTCACAGTCCTAGAATACATCTAGTCCTGCCCCCCCCCCATGTGCCTAATAATGGCCATGTTTGTGTTGTTTTGCCCTGTGCTGAGTGCCAGACATGTGGCGTTACGTAGCTCTTAGCCTTTTGCGGATCCATATCTTTCACTTACTGAATGCAGTTGCTTTACTTCTTTTGTGCCTTGATAGCTCACTTTTTCATAATTGAATAACATTTTGACTTTTTTTCTTTGTTATGCCATGGTTTATCCATTTACTTACTGAGGGGCAGTTTGGTTAATTCCAAGTTTTTGTAGCTATGAATAAAGCTGCAGCAGCATTTGCCTGCAGGCTTTTATATAGATTTAAATTTTAAATTCATTGGACAAGGAAAGTGATCGTTCAATCACAGGGCAACAGTTTATCTAGTGTTTAGAAAATTGCCAAACTATTTTCCATGCTGGCTGCACTATTTTATATTTCCACCAGGAGAAGGACAGAGGGAGGAAAGAAAGAGGGGTGTAAGGAAAAGGAAGGGACCCTGCTGCCCTGCCCCCTCCTCTGAGCCTATGCCAGCCATTCTGATCTGTGTGAGTCGCACTTGTCTCACTGCAGTGTGTTTGAGCATACTTTCATATTATTAGACTGTTTCTGATTTGGTGTCATGTTTGTTCAGGTCTTTGCCATTGGTTTTGTTGTTGTTTATTTTGTTTGAAGTTGCTTGTTCTTTTCTTATTATTGAGTTTTAATAATTAGTTGTTATTTTGGATAACAATCCTTTAGCAGATGATGTCTTTCTCTTCCGTCTAAATCTGGGTACTAGGAGTTAAGCCAAGAGCCTCATACATGCTAGTCAAGCACTCTGTCACCAAGCTACAGCCCCAGTGCACATGTACCTTTTATGAATATTTTCCCCTATCAGAACAAGATAGCTTGTTCTGATCTTGGCATTGACTTTCTCAGAGTTAGGATTTTTAATTATTTTCAAAGATTTATTTATTTACCTATTTGAATGCTCTAACCAGTGCTGCATAGTTATCTCTTTATGGATTTGTATATTTTGCCTGTGTGTATATCTCTGTATTACATGTGTGCCTGATGCCTGCAAAGGTCAGAAGAGGGCTTTGGATTCCTTAGACTCAGAGGTCCAGAAGGTTATGGTCTGCCTGTGGGTGCCGAGAACCAAGCCTGGGTCCTTAGCAGAAGCAGCAAGTGCTCTTAATCATGAAGCCATCTCTCCAGCCCAATATATGTTTTTATTTATTTTACATGAGTGTGTGTGTGTGTGTGTGTGTGTGTGTGTGTGTGTGTGTGTGTGTGTGTGTGTGTAAACTTGTGTCTGGAGATCTCGTAAGCATTTTGTTGGATTTATACATAGTTCATCTTTTCAGCTGCTAGCTTAAATGGCGAAGTGCTTTTAATTATCAGACACTGTTGGGTTGTGACGGAAGGCAGTCGAAACCCACATGTCATCTTGCTGCAGCTCCTCATTAACCCTGGGTTTGTTGGTCGTTTGGGATATTCTTTACAAATGGTCCTGTTACCTGCAGATAATGAATCCCTTCCCTTTAGTTGCCACATCCTTCCTCCCTGTAAGGCATGGGGCTTTTGAGAAGCAGTGAGGGCGCTCACAGCCAGGCTCCTGATCTTGGCAGGGGGCTGATCACCTTAACTCTGCTGTGGGGTGCTGTTACTCTCTGTAGATCTTCCTTGTGAGCTTGAGGGAATATCATGGGTGTCCACAGTTGGCTGCACTCTTCTCTCCTTTAAAGCATGAATGCATGTTGTGCATGCTCAGATAGCTTCTCTTCCCTGTTTCCTTCTTCAGGCGGTCAGTGTTAGAGACAAAATGGCTTCCAAGTGCTGCACGATTCACACTTCACGCCTGGGTCCACCCACTTGCTGGTGGTGCATGACTCTTTATTTACTGTCCAGTTTGGTTTCCTGATGTTTTGTTGAATTAAGTTCATTATTGTTGTCATTCTTTTGCATCTGTGTTTGTGGGAGACACTGGCAGCCGTCTTACTGTGATGTCGTGGTCTGAATAAGATAGTCTTGTACCATCCAGTGAGCTGAAGAGTTCACATGGCCCCCATCTTCTAGAGGAGAGAGTAGAAAGCTGCATATTTCAAAGCAGAACCATTTTCTCCTTCCACTGGCAGCATAGAAGGATTTTCTGCAGGGATCTTTGCTCTGAGAGGAAAAAAATAACTAAATTATAAGCTCCCCCTTCCCACTGCGCCCACTGTGCCCGCTGCAGCTGCCATTACTCCATTACAGCACAAGTCTTCCCAGCCCCATCCCGTGTTGCCTCATCTCCACTGACCGATGGTAGAATTCCTGTCAAAAATCATTGGTCCATGTATTGCCCGGTCCATGCCAGGGCGGGCTCACTGTCTACTTCCCTGACTCTGTGCCTGCCCCCATGGCATTCTCTGTACTTTGGCGTCACGTTAAGCTTTGCAGCCCAAGTCTGAGTCCGTCCCCGGTTCTTTTTCACAGTACTCATCCATTCACAGCGTTCATTTTAACAGTATTCAAACAATAAACGTGAGCTGCCTTCTCACTATTTGTGCTTTAATTTCTTTCCGAGGCTTTTTATTGTATTTTTCTGTGTGTTTGTTCCTTTTGATGGTACTGGCGCAAAAGGGTTTACTTCCTAGATTTCTCTCTGAGATTGTTTCTCGTTGGTGTGTGGATGCTTGCCTGGGTTTTGGGTGTTAATTTTGCAGCCTGTTACCTTCTTGCATTATTAACAATTGTTATCCCACCTTCAGGCTTTTCTTGATTTGAAATTGTATCTGTGAGCAGAGGTTTTACTCTTTCGTCTCCAGTTTGCTGGAATGTCTTCTTTCCTGGCTCTCTAAGAGGCACATGTTTGTCCTGTCCCTTGTCCCAGCAGCGCCTACCTGGCGACATGCATGGCCTCTGTTGTGTAAAGCTGGGTTTGCCCTGCCCCTGGTTTGTTCAGTATATTGTAACTGGATGATTTTGAATTTTAATAAATACTTCTCTGTATCAGTTGAAATTGTGCCTTTTCTTTTATTCTCAAAATGTAGTGTATTAAATTGGTTGCTTTTAAATATAAATATGTATTTTTGAAATGAAATCCACATGAAAATGGACATATATCAAAGAAAAATTAAACTTTTAGAATAAAGTATGGACTTTTTATTTTTAAAGGCTTTTTAAATTATAAAGATAAGTCTTGAAGACCCGAAGGAGAGATATAATAAGTATGACTAACATAAAAATTTAAGCAGACCATAATACAGAACTAGGACAGAGATGAAAAATGAACTGGGGAAATACTTGCGGTATGCTTGTTTCATAAGGATCTTCGTCCTGTGACATATTACAAGAACCTGAAGGAAAACCAGTAAGCTAACAGAAAAACACACATTTAGAAATAAGTGGTTCACACTCATAGCACACGCCTGTGGAAGACACTGCCTCATACATCATTGCAGCAGGGAAGGGGTTAACAATGAGACAGCATTTCCCTGGGTGCAATGGGAAGCTTTAAAGAAGCAATGCGCATTATAGGTTAGTATGTGACAACAGAAATACTCACTCTGTTTGGGGTAGAGTAAACTGGTACAGTCTGTTTGTACAGTGTCAGTATTCTGTCTTTGGGTTTTGGAATGGCTGTATCTTGACCCACCCGTTCTTCTTGAGGTAGTTCATCTACAGGAGTGCATTGACAGACAGGCGTGGTACCTATAGGAATGCACTGGTAGGTGCAGAAGATGTGTCCACAGGGCCTTGCCATTTACGCCAGGGAAGAGGAAGACAGGGTGGAAGCAGAAGGCCCTTAGGTGCCAGGCAGTACCCAGGGCAGTCAAATACGCCGTGGCTTGTCTGTCAGATGGCATATGCTTGTCAGTTCATACACAGCAGATTAGAATGAGTTGGGTTGATATGGGAAGCTTCCCTAAGCGTGTTAGTAGTCCAAGCAAGAAAGAGTAGCTTAGGGGTGGGTGCCCACTGTGACTCACGACTGAGGCATAAGCTGTCATTTCCTGATATTGGTGTCTGAGAGGGTGCACAGGACCCCGCTCTTGATGGCTGCCTTGGGGAACGAGATGTGGGATGGAAAAGCGTGCTGGATCTTGCCTGGTGCTTTGAATTCCGCGTTTGAAAGTGAGATTCCATGTTCTTCCTTTGTGTCCATTGGACTGACTGCATTTCATTTGGATTTTTACAGATTTCTCTCGTGCTTTGTTTTGTGTTGATGTTTGGGAACTCGATGTTGCTAACATCATACTATGCATCCTCGTTGGTAATTATCTGGGTAAGTGTTCTGTTGGCTGCTTTTTAGAAACTTTCCTCTGTTTTTTGATAATTTTATACATGTATTCAATGAAATATGACCATAGATATTACTCATGTGCCCTCAGCACACTGCTCCAGCTTCCTGTCTCCCCCCCCCCCTTGATAACTCTCTATGTTCAGTCCGTCTGTCTTTGGCTGCTTTAGAAACAGAAGGGTTCACATTGTTTGTCACTGCCGTGGCATTTGGGAGTAGTGTCTCAGGGTCCTACCTGGCAGAGCGATGAGCTTCTCGTGTCACAAGCAGAGAAAGTGAGACTCAGTGGAGTCACTGCCAGACCTCAGCGCCTGCCTCACCCTCAGTCCATCCTTTCCTCTCCCCTTGGCTCACCTGGCACCTGCTGTGTTCCTGGGTTCATTGTGGGAGGTTTCTGTGCTTGCTAATTTTTCTTTTCGTCTTTTCAGTTTCAGCCTAAATATAAAGTGATCTTAAATTTAGACTTTTGTGAACTTTTAGAAAATTGCTTTGATTCGAGGGCTTTAGTGTTACAATATTTTGCAAACGGGAAGTTCTTCCTTCCATCTGTAGCATATGGGCTTCCACTGAGCTGGTTTCCTGAGGACACATGTATGCACATGCGCGTTGCATTTCCCCAGCCCACTGCTGTCTGCCATTTGAGAAACTGTCCTTTGGTTCACATGGTTTCTAGAACCCGTTAATAAACTAACTTGGAGTCTTACGTGCCTGCTTCGCAAGTACCTACTTTAAAATACCATTACCAAGAAAGATGCCTTTTCCAACCTGAGCTGCTTCCTCTACTCTGTAGCTCCAGCATGTTTAGCTGCAGCCATGGGCACATGGTGATGCTGTTTGTACCCTAAACTTGGGGTTCTATCGGGGTGCCTTTGGATTAGGACTGGTAAATTCTTTAATATATTTTTTGGCAAGTTTGAAGTATGTGTTTCTCTCTAGTTCTAGTATGGCTTAGGATTCATGTCCCTGGACAGAATCAACACAGAAATATTTAGTTAAGATAGGAAAATCTCATGTATAGTTCATCACATAAGTCAGGAATTGCTAGCTTAACGGGAATCTTACGCGTGAGCTGTTTACATTTCTGCTATTGGTGCATTCCTCTTCATAGGCAAACCAGATAGATAACAGAGAGAACTAGATTGTATAGACTGTATAATGATTTTCTTTTCAATTTTACAAACTCACTGATGATAGATTTTTTTAGTGTTAATTTTTTAAAGAAATGCTTTAAAGTCACTAACTGCAAATATATGGGACTTGAAGTGCTATGAAAAGTCCACAAAGCAAAGCCCATGAACACATGGGAAAGAAATTTGTAAGGAGGAGGGATGGGGACTGAGGAAGACAGGATGGGAGAATAATTCAGATATATTTTATACATGTGTGAAAATGTCAAATAACAAATTTAATTAATAAGAAAACCAATCATGTGCTGAATTTCATCCTTCACAGTCTTAATTATTCAGAATAATTATTGCTTGAACTTCTGATATTCATTTGTGCTTCTGTTTAGGGCATGCTGGCAATGAAACCACAGTTCCTAAAGATGAATGTATCTGAACTTAGTTTATGGGTAAGAATGAGCCTTTACATTTTTTTCTTGAAAATCTAACAGTAGTTTTATGCTTTACTTTTAAAGGAGTTATACACGCACTGCAGGGCCCTAACAGCATCTTAAACACAAGGGCTGCATTTGAATGTCCAGCTAAGTAGGTGAGGAGCTTTCTGGGTGCCGTAGTCCATTGAAGTTTTCTTTACTACCATGTGTCACAAACCCCACTGTAGGAGTCTGTTTACATCTCTGATAAGACATAAAAAGTTTTGCTGGAAAGGTCGTATGCTTTTAGTTTCAATTTTAGTTCTAATAACTCTCAGTTTTGGAACAATAGATGTTTTTCCTTGGAGATTAAGATATTGTGTACATGGGAATAAAGCATTTGTTCTGTTCACTTCACCAAGCTACAAAGTTAATTTTATTTATATTTCTTTTGTAGGCTATCCAAGGATGCTGTTGGCTGTTTGGAACTGTTGCGCTCAAGTGTTTGACTTCCAGAACCTTTGGCATTGCAGATGATGTAAGTGTGGTGCTGCAGATGATGTGAGTGTGGTGCTGCAGATGATGTGAGTGTGGTGCTGCAGATGATGTGAGTGTGGTGCTGCAGATGATGTGAGTGTGGTGCTGCAGATGATGTGAGTGTGGTGCTGCAGATGATGTGAGTGTGGTGCTGCAGATGATGTGAGTGTGGTGCTGCAGATGATGTGAGTGTGGTGCTGCAGATGATGTGAGTGTGGTGCTGTTTACACTTGGAAGACTTGAGAAGGGTCAGAGTGTCTTAATTGAACTACTAGAGTGTCATTACTTAAGCCAGGTTCCAAGGTGAAGTATATATTATTTTCTCTCTTTAATGCCAGAAAGAAAATCACAAAACTGTGGTTATGTATATAATTTTTAATCTCCAGAATTAAGTTCTACGTCACAAAGATATAGAAACTGTAAAACAAGAACTCTGGAGATTAAGGCCTAATTTTAAAGTCTGTATAGCCATCTCTGTTTTCACAGTCACAGGCAGAGATCTGCTTTCCCCATCTTCTGTGGCCAGTGTGTGTGCAATGGCTGCTTGTATACCATTGTTCACAGTGAGAGCCATGTTAGACTTTAGATATTTCGTTTTGTTTGGCTAGGACACAGACTAAATTGATAACATTCCTATTTTATGAAGGATTCTTATGAACAGTTACTTTATTTGCTTGTTTGCATGTGTATAGAAGATATATATATATATGTGTGTGTTCACAGTGCCTGTGTGGGTGCCTATGGGTGAGCAGGGGTGGGCAAGGGATACTGTGTTCTGCACTCTCTGCCTTACTGTCATGAGGCAAGACACTGAACCTGGAGCTAGACTAGGGGCCAGCAAGCCCCAGGGATCCTCTTTGCTCACCCTTGAGGATGCTGGGCTTGTACACAGGTTAGTCTCATGTTTCGGCCATGAGTGCTACTGCCCCACCCCCACCCCCCACCCCCGGCCATCCCCTAGCCTCACTTTGCTTACATTATTTTGATGCGGTGATCAGCACACTCTAAATAGGGGCCTCCCAGCAATTACAGTCATACAAAGGGTAATGGAGGCTATGACACTCAAGAATAGTACATGTGGCCTGCTGTAGGAGCACACAGGAAGAATGGTAAATGTGGCCTGCTGTAGGAGCACACAGGAAGAATGGTAAATGTGGCCTGCTGTAGGAGCACACAGGAAGAATGGTACATGTGGCCTGCTGTAGGAGCACACAGGAAGCGAGTGAGAAATGGACCAGAAGTCATCTGTACAGATGAGAGGCAGGGCTGATGAAGTCAGCTTGGATGCAGAGGGTGGGAGGAAGGGGGTAAGATGGCTGTAGTGTGTAGTTTCTGTTGGGGGACAAACTAGTAAAAACAGCGATTCAGACTGCGGGAAGGCACTGGTAACATGTCTGTTGTAGGCAAATGTCTTAGTGGGCTGAAACAACCAAAAAGTTTATGGTCACTGTTGATTTCCACACAAGAGATGCTGTAGGCTTGGTGAACATTTGTAGAACCATAACAGTGAGCCATAGCCACAGCAGCAGCATTCTTAATGTGTTGTTGCTGACGACCCGAGTGCCAGGCACCTAGCCTTGGAGAGGGCTATGCCTTTTCTTCTTTGCTCCTTGTCTGTTTGGAGGAGCCTGTGCCTGTCGGGTTCAAGCATTTCTACTTTGAAAGTTTTATGTGGGCCTCATTTCTTCAGTGATGAATTCTACAGCTTCCAAAAACAAACAAACTGCTTGTACTTCCCTGTAGGTTCTTTTCAGCAGGTTCCTTGGTTTGGAATGGCCACATCTCACATGTGAAATCTTATATGGTTCACATAAATTAAAAGAACTTTCTCAGGATAGCATGTGGTCAGTGTCAGTAGCATTAGTTTTCTTCCTCCCTGGTTCCACTGATGTGTACTTAGGTTGTTTAGGCTGGTGGACAGTGCTGCAGTGGATTGAGTTCTGAATGGATCTTCATTAGTTTCTAGTGTTGCATTAGAGATTGCAATGCTTATAATGCTTCTGCTCCACAACCTCTCTGCTTCCTCTCCTTTGTGCCATTACTGTCATACATTGACCACTTGTGTTAGTGAGGACAGTATGAGTTCAGATTACTGCTCTCTGCACTCTTTTGTCTTAAATGAAAAGAAACGAAGAGATGATCGCCTTTTGTGTTTATCAACATTTCCACCATTTCTGTTGCCCTTCTTTTCTCTTGTGCTTGAGGAGGCTTGTTTCCTTTTAACCTATAGGATGCCATTTCCTAATTTTTAAGAAGCCAGGTCTCCTAGCAATGACTGCATTCTCTCAGAGTTTGGTTCTGTTCCAGTGTATAGCTGTGGTTGTCTGTTGTGGTTATCTTTTCTCATTTAGATGGTTATAGAATTGCTTGTTGACTGTAGTGTCTTTAAATCTTCTGGTCTATATTATTTCTAAGAAGCCAGTCAATATTCTTCTATAAATATAGATAAAAACCACCAGTCTTTACTGTGTTCCGTGCCCCTTTGCCTGGTCCCTGATGTACATACTACCCTCTAGTCCCTCGCCTGTGGGTTTGTAGAAGGCATGGGCTCTTTGCATCTATGTATCTTATACGTGTCCTTCAAGGATACAAAAATGTCTCCATCCCGCAGATGGTTGTCTGGTCTCTAGGTTCTCACTGTAGCATTTACAACTGATCTCCCCGTGTTCTGCTCATGCCACTGGGACTGCAGCTGTAGGCTCTGGCAGGAAGGTTTGCATCCTTCATTTCCTGCTGGTGCTGATGATAGCAGCAGCATTTCTAATCTGTTTGAAATCAACTTTGGAAACTAGGCCCCCTGCCCTCATAGATACCATGCTATCGACCCAGCAAGCGAGAGAACCGTGGTGGTGTTGATGGGACAGCCTAGGCAAGAGTGCCACAGACTCCCATTTCTTCAATCAAAGTTTATTTTTATCAGCAAATACAACTTGGTGCAGTTAGGTTAGGAGACTGTGCCATGGTTGTGACACTTTTGTCCAGTTTTATAGTTGCCTTGTGGGAGGGGATTTCTGACTCTCCCTTCTGTATATAGAAGTCCTCATGTTCACTAGCATTATAACACCGAGCCAGTGTTGTACTTCTGAAGCAAACCTCATCTGCTCACTATGCTGTTCTTCCTTGCTCGTGCTGGGCATGGCTGGCTAGCACTTCAAGGGTATTTGTCATGAAAAGGTATTAATCATAAAAGGCAGGAGAGATAGTCTTCTTTACCTGTAGTGATTTTGTCTCATTTTGACTTCAGGATAGTGGTAGCTTCCCACATTTTTGAAGATGGGTTTGGTCTCCTATTCAGAAAGCATGAGTAGAGCCGGCAGTCCCTCTTAAATGTAGGCAGAGCAACAATGAAACCTTCAACGCCCACTCAGGACTTTCTGTGAATAGGTTTGCCATGCAACCTCAGCTTCCTTAGGACCTTGATTAGCTGCCTGTAGCTGTGGGGGGTGTCCTCAGGAGCTGTGGGAGTGTCCTCAGGAGCTGTGGCGGTGTCCTCAGGAGCTGTGGGAGTGTCCTCAGGAGCTGTGGGAGTGTCCTCAGGAGCTGTGGGAGTGTCCTCAGGAGCTGTGGGAGTGTCCTCAGGAGCTGTGGCGGTGTCCTCAGGAGCTGTGGGAGTGTCCTCAGGAGCTGTGGGGGTGTCCTCAGGAGCTGTGGGGGGTGTCCTCAGGAGCTGTGGGGGGTGTCCTCAGGAGCTGTGGGGGGTGTCCTCAGGAGCTGTGGGAGTGTCCTCAGGAGCTGTGGGGGTGTCCTCAGGAGCTGTGGCGGTGTCCTTGGGAGCTGTGGGGTGTCTTCAGGAGCTGTGGGGGTGTCCTCAGGGCTGCTTTGCTCATTCTGTGCATGCTACTGAGTGGAGTGTGGAGCTTTCAGAAGAGGTATTGTTGGAACCAACTAACTAGGATTGCATGTGCAAGTTTTACATATGTACGTATATGCAAAATAATCCGTTATATTAAAACAATTAAGTTTTCAGCTTCTCTAACTTGACGGTAGCACTGGATGTGAACACCATGTGTGGAGCTTTGGTACATTGTAGAGTGGTAAAAAGCAGCCTTTCTGTGGATAACTTTGTTGTTGTTCTGTGGCTCTTCACAGCCTTTCTTGCGTTTTGGAATGAGACAGGGTCACTCATGGCGGTCACCTGCAGTGCCGTGGTCTGCTGAGCTGTGCCGACCTAACTGTAGTTATGTATCCTCTCTGACCACCTCTCCCCCACTTCTTTTTCGCTCAAGCTATTTTTAACCATATTTTTCTGCTGAGATTAACTTTTGTAGAATTCATTTGCAAGACTGAGCATGCGTGGCCCTCTTTCTTTCACCACTCTTCCTTTCTAGTAAATTTATCTTAATTATTCCTGTAAGTAGTGCTTTTTGTATACTTTATAAATTAGCTTTTTATATGATCTAAAGGTTATTAAAATTTACCTTATTTAGTTTCTAGGCAAAAGGACTCCTAAAACCATTCCTAGTTGTTTTCTAGTTTTGTTGCACTTACGATTAGAAAAAAATTAAGTTTTAAGATACTGTTATTACATGCTGTATGTGTGTGTGCTTATATATGTATATACATATAAAAACACTTAATTTTTTTTACTGTGCCTAAGGAAAATGATATGCTCTTCCTATAGAGTGTATAGTCTTTATTTATGGATTTATTAATTATATTATGCTGATTTGTGTTAAATTTATCTTCTCGTGCTCCTGGATTAAAGCTTAACATTTCCAGTGAATACTGTGAGCTTCCCTGCTTCTCTTGCAGTTGTCAGTTTTGCAGTCGTGTACTGGTGTCTCTACAGGAGAGCGCACACAGGCACCTGCCAGCTTACTTTGTGGTTCATTTACCACTGCATAGTATTGTCTTTTTACAAGTTGAATCTCCATGTAGTTTTCGATCTTGAATTTTGTATTTAGTGAGTGAGTGAGTGTGTGTATGGGGGTTGGGGGAGTGGAATTCTCTCTTTCCACTGTGGTTCTGGGTCCACACTCTGCATTGGTTTCTGTTACAAGTACTTTTCCTTGCATCTCACTGTCTTGAACTTAGTTTTATGATGTGCTGTCATTGCTACCCTAGGTTTTTTGTTCTAGACTAATGATGTTTATTTCCTTTCAGCTTTTGTGTAAAGTTTATCTTTTGTAGACAACATAGAAATATTTGATCCCTAAGGCAGTTTGAGCACCTGTCCATTCACGAGATAGCTTAAACTTTGTGTGTTAATTAGATAACTTTAGCTCTGTATGTATACACCTTCTGCTAGAAAGTTCTTCGTTTTATTTGTTTCCTTGTGCTGTTTTAGGGGCCCCATATCCTCCTGTCTAGCTTTGTAACTTCACCAGTGCTCTTTTCGCATAGCTTTTGCTTTCTCACATTGCTGTCTTTCTGCTCCACTCTCACCAGCTCCACTGCTGTGGTGGCCTTAGGCATAATCACCTCTTTTTTCTAGACTTTGCTGTTTTAGATAAAAAATTAACTTTGAAGAAAGTTCGGTGATTGTCTTATGTCTGTGAGCCTTTTCACATTTATGAATTGAAAACAGCTGTGCCTTATCTGTTGGAGGGAGGTGTATGTGACTACACACATGCCCGTATTGGTAGTCAGTCAGAGGCACCTTTTATACCAGTCCCCCATGTCTGCTACCTTCAAACAGTTTTCTAAGTCTCTTCCCAGAATTCAGACTCAGCCTTCCCTCTGTACTGCAGACCCAGTTTCCTATGTCGTGGACAGAAGTCTGTATAGAGTTCCTGGAAGGCAGCAAGGTGGGAGCTGGGAAGCCTGGCTAACCAGGTGTAGTACCATGCAAAGCAAGCGTCCAGGGTGCAAGCCTTAAGCATTGGTGAGGTAGACATTGGTAGGAAGCTTCGGGAGTTGTCACTTGCTGCTGGCAGCACAGGAACACAGCTGTGGGGTTGGAGGAACAGAACTTTCTTTAACAAAGGCCCAGATTTGGAACAATGGACTTTTTCATACAGTGAAAACTATATTTAGATATTGTCAAGATTAAAATGCAAAATTATAATGTTTGGCTTGGTATAATGGTTCCTGACTTTATTTCTTTCTAGGCTCATATTGGCAACTTGTTAACATCAAAATTCTTCAGTTACAAGGATTTTGATACTTTACTATATACTTGTGCAGCAGAGTTTGACTTTATGGAAAAGGAGGTAAGATGCAATTTCCAGTCTTTTTTTCTGCTATTTCAGGGTCCGCAATGCACTCTTATCTCAGAGGAAGAATGCCTAGCAGCTTAATGAAAGCTCTTCCCATTTGTACATTTATTTATGACCTTTTCTGTGTTGGTAATTTGGAAATATGCGTTCAGAATACCCACAGTGCTTGGATGAGTGGACGCAGGCATTTCAGGCATTTCCAATTGCCTCTTTTCAGAGACAGCATTACTGTTCAGTCGGGCTTCAGGCTCTTAGGCTTCTACTTATTATGTGGATATTTGAATGATCTCGTTGCATTTAAATAGCAGTGAGCACAAGTTTTTCATACTGTCATTATTCTTGAAATTTTGATTCTGATATTTGATGTTTACAGGAAAGCTAGAGAGGGGGTAGTGGATTGTGGGACAGAATCCTGCAACGTGAATTAATAATGGTCTTGAACAAACTGTCTTACTCTCTGTGCTATAGCCTACTAGTTCCTTGTAGTATACTGCAAACAGATATTCTGAAGACAAAATGAGTTTCACATAGTAAAGTACTTTGATCTCATAAGTGAAATATTTTCAATACTTCATGAGCTAGTTTGTTTCAAGCATGTTTTTATCAGCCTTGGAAGCACCACCCATTTTCCTTTCCTTTACAGCTATTTATACTCAATACATCTTCCTTTAAGGCTACATGTGTAGGAGTGCACTAACCTGGCCACTGCTTTATTGACACATTCATTTCCCCTGCAATCCCACAGTGATAATACTATGTCCGGAGTGCCAGGCCAGCAGTTATCTGTTCTTAGTCAAGTGTGCCTGAATGACTCCAGTTAATTACACATTGGTCTTCATTTATCCTGTTTGTAATATTGATACATAATAGCTAATAAAAGCTATACAAATGGTAATAGGAAAAACCAAAGGAAGAGTATCTTGTAAGATCTTAAAATAACAGATATAGGAAATCAGGACATCTTTTAGAAAGTGGTGAAGGAAGTAGAAGGTAAACATCAGCAGAGAACAGAAATGTTGTGGGAGGGGCTGAGAGCATCATGCGGCTGTAGCCCAAGAGTGGCCGTTGGCTCAGTCTAGTGAAGGAAGTTGTGTGTTGAGGCATGGCATGACTTCATTCAGTGTAAGCAGAATGTCAGGCTGTTTGTGGTCTGCCATGCCCATCTCCATACGCATCTGAATTCAGGGTCTGTTACTAGGCAGTTGTGTGTCTGTCTCTTGAGGGAATGCATGCCTTTTATAGCATCATACAATAGAAATAAAGATAAAGCTTGAACGCTACTCCCTAACACAGTTCCAAACTGACCTGGGAAGATGCTTAAAATATATAATGGAAAAAACAAAGGCAATCTTACTTACCTGTAATTAACACACAAAGGTGTACGGGCAGCATCCAGACAGTGGCTGGGGTGAGGAGATAACTGAGAAGTGCACAGGTGTTACTAAAAATATTCCTATAAATTTATCTGTTGATAAGATGTAAAGATTAGCTTTGTTACCTTCATAAGCATTGGTCATTATTCAGCATATATTTGGGTGTAAAAGAAAAAAATACAGTGGGTAAGAATATACATAAAATGTGTACGGTAGCTTGTTCCATGTAAGCAAAGGCGCCTTCATGGGATGAATAGCAACAGAGCTCCTCAGTTAGACAAATAGTGTGTAGGGAGAAGAAGCGCTAGCCGCCTTTCACAGGAGTTGGGGACCTGTATTTTTAGTGTTTTCAGCCCAGCTCTGGTGAATTGTGTTTCTATGGAAACGTGCTTTAATTTCAATGATGGAGTCGGTACATAGGCTGGACTCTCAGCTGATGAATGTTTGTGTGAACGTTCTCTTCCGCCTTTAGAAATTTACGTGTTTCCTCATTTGAAAAGGAGTTCTGTTTGGCTAAAATACTTCTCTCTAACAAATACCTTCAATTTTAGACTCCGCTGAGATACACGAAGACGCTGCTGCTGCCCGTTGTTGTTGTCATCTTCGCCGCAGTGGTTAGAAAGGTGCGCGTGCTGCCGAGAAGCCGACCACCGCTAAATACACCCCTCCTCTCTGTATAGTAGTCACAGACATTTGACTACGTGATAATCTGACAGTTTGTGTGATTTATTGAAGCGTTCTATTTTTGTACTGATGGCCTCTGGTGGGTACATACCAATCTCAAAGATGCTCTGCTTATGCTAGCTGAAAGTCGCCGCAGGGAAGGGAGGCCTAGGTTCTTGCCGTGCACTTGGAAGGCACGTCCAGAGGCTGTGACTGACCCACTGACCTAGATTCCAGTTGACTTACCCGGGTTCATTGCTTAGATTTTAATGCTAAGTCATAGGTCCAAAAGCGTTTAATATTTTAACTGCTGTACACAGTATGTGAGCAGTTTTCAGTTACTCTTGAGTAAGGTTTATTATTAATCAGAAAGAATTTCGAAACTTCAGTGTATTGATGAACTAGATAGCTTGTTAGTTTCCAAATTTACTTTACTAATGACAATTTAAGCTCTGGTGTAAAGTGGGCCTGAGAAACATTAGTCGACTATAAAGAAAGGCAGGTGTGGAGCTTTTTTTTAAAGGAGCTTGTGAAGTCTGTAACTGCATGAGACTTAAAAGATGAGATCGTGTGCAATTGAAGAAGACACAGCGAAGCCCAGCACGAGCTCTAGGGATTAGGTTAACGCAGTATTTATCTGAGGGATCTCTGTGCTGTAACCACCGTGCGCGTTATGTTTGAACTGTGCTTTGTGCTCCTCCAGACTATTTTCTCATGGCATATTTTGATGTGCTATTCAGCCACTGACCCACGGGCTAGACAGATAGTGCCTTGGAAGGTCAGAAGTTGTTAGTAGCTGCCTTTGCGCCCACTCTCACACTAGACTCAGGCTTAGCACCCTCCTCCTATACCAGACACCGGGTGATACCCAACTTGGCACTCTCTCAGCATGTTTCAACTCATGTCACTTTACTGTTTCACTGTGTGCCAAGCTCTGCACCTGCTTTGCCTTTTTCCACTATGATTCATATATAAAATCCTTCAAAAATGACCAGATATTGCCCATCAAGAGACTATTCAAAGACTACAATGGCCAGGCATGATGGCACGTGCCTTTACTCTTCATGTGTAGGAGGCAGAGGCAGGTGGATGTGTGTGGGTTTAAGGATATCCTGATCTGTATACCAAGCTCTAGGCCAGCTAGTGCTGCGCAGTGAGATGAGACTATGCCCAATAAAACAAAAGACTGCAGCTTTGCTGGCAAGATGTGATGGAATATAGTAGGTCAGATGAACGAAGCTCCGCTGTTTAGTTAAAAGAAAAAAAGATTCAAATAGAAGATGGATAATTGTTTTCAAATATTTAAAAAGCCTCTTATTAGGAAAATATGACTACATTCTTTTTGGTGCCTTAGAAATCTGGCCAATTGTAAATTCTGAAGATAGGGCTTTTGACCAGAAATGCATAGATCAATCAGGAAAGTATTAGAACCCGTGGCAGCAGCCCAGTATTTCTTACCGGGGTTAAGCTAAGGCTTGTGCAGAATGCTGATCTTCGTGCTGGAGATAGGATTTGAAGGGTTGGTGTCTCTGAGCCACTTAGGCAGTTCTGTGTGCATGGTTAAGGGAGGCCATTTCATCTTTCTGAGCCTGTTGCTAATGTCTTAAGTGGGATATTGCAGTTTTCCTAATAGGATTCCTGAATGTTAGACACAATCAAGGACTGTGCTAGTACAAAATAATGTTGAAAGTATTACTTTCATAGTGATCTCTTATCTCCATATTTATCATGTTTATATTAAGAGTTTTAACATCTTTAATAACAGCTATTCTAAAGTCTTTAAAAATCTATTTGCAGATTATTAGTGATATATGGGGTGTCATAGCTAAACAACAGACACATATAAGGTAAATATGCTCTTAATTTTCTTACTTCCATTTATTGAATATTTATTACAGTATATACTTGTATGTTGTACATTCAGAATTTCATAAGTGATGCTTTCAATTGTCACTATTCCCTTCCTGTGGAGGATACTGGACTCTGCGTTCATTCATCAGATCTCATCCAGAGAAGTCTGACCACACCCCCTCACACCCTCTTTTAGAGGGACACAGCTTTTTGCCAGAAAATAACTTACTCTGCTTGGGAGCAATTAGATTGGTATACGTCAGAAGTAGACAGAGAAGTATAAAACTGGATCTATCCCTCATTTTTCCTCAGCCTCCCTAAGCGGTAGTGTTAACGTATAGGTAACCAAATGTACCTAGAAGTTGACAAAGAGAATGTCCTTGTAATTAAAGAAATAAAAGGCCTTTTCTGAAGGATACAAAACATATGCTGGGAAGGTTGACAACATCAAACAGAAGTACTTCCATTTGATAAAAGATGCTAGAGGCATTATTGAAAGGAAAAAGATAGTGGCAACAAATACTTGTGATATTGTGACTTGGATTGATGATAGCCTGGGACATATAAAGAGCCCAGAAAAAGTAATAGGAAAGTCTTCATACACCAGGAAATGAGTGAAAGACACAGAAAAGAGAACTGAAAGAAAGGTGAGTCTGTGCTTTCCCTCTCCACCACACCCATGCCCCAGGACCACCTGCCCTTCAGTAATGGCCAGCTGTTCTGTCGGAGTAATTTGTGTCCCCAGTCCCTTTCAGTCTGACTCTTGGCATAGCCAGTAGAAAATTGTAGTAGTTGAACGGCATACAGTCTTGTGATGAAGAGACTTTGAGTAAAACTAAGTCTTTACTAAGCAGATTAGTAAGAATTGGTGATATCCAAGGCTTGCATAGCTGGAAGAAATGGGAAACAATTGTCTGTGGCCCTTCAAGCCGGCACTCCCCGCTGCAGGTACATCCTGTAGCAGTGTCCGTACAAATGGAGATAGTAGTCAAAGGATGCTTAGCATGGTACTGTGCAAAATATGGAAAGTTAACATGGTCAAAACATGTATTACTACAGAGTAAAATTATGGTCCCGGAATAAAGTAGAATATTTTACCATCCTTATGGGAATAGTTCGAGCATACATCAGTGGATTTTTTGAAAGCCAATTCAAACATACATACATACATGCATGCATACATACATACATACATACGGCGACTATACTTTTAAGTTATGCGTTTGTATGCAGTTTCTTTTATAACTTGAATATTTTTACCTTTTCACTATTTCCTGACCCTTGAAGCTCTGCTAACACAATGGGAAAATCTTGTATATCATTTAGAAACAGTTGTCTGTAACTATGCCTTGCTTGCACCTGCATGGATAGACAGAAAAGGGGAAGTGATTCTGGTATATGATGCCAAAATTTCTCTTCATTTGAGGTAGTGTTTTATTTTGGAAGAGTTTGGAGAAGCAGCTTCAAAGTTAGAACCTTAGTAGTCAACTCTGGAAAAAGAAAGTAAAAATTTTCATAGAAAAATACAACTGCCTCTCAAGACTAGCCAAACTCCACAGGGGATTTCAGAAAACCAGACTTTTATAGGGTTTTCAGTTCAGTAGAATCAGAGCGCTCTTGTGGAAAGGGAATGGCATGCTGACATTTCATTTCTCATAAGAGCAAACGTTATGCCAGGATAAACTGGAGAGGAAGGAGAAAGAGGCACACCTTAGCTTGGATGCGGTCGTCATCAGCCGCTCCACTCATGGACCTGGAGGTAAAGGAGTAGTCATGGCCTCACGGAGAAACTGCATCAGCTTTGAGATGGCCCTCAATGCAGCCTTGGCTGACAGGCCCGCTGGGGCTGGCCTTCCTCGCTGGCTGTGGGGGTGACAAATGATTGTAGCATGTGAACACTGTGGCTGCTCAGGGAATGGAGACTGAGCGACAGCCCACCTCCTTCATACTTGGCCCGTGTGTTTGCTAAATACATTTTTTGAGACCAGATTCCCAAATCCGATTGTGCTCTGGCCAGGCTGGGGGAGGAGGACCACTGATACTGCTGTTCATCTGTGTTCAAGCCTTGGGAACAATTCTGGATCTCTTAATTCTCTGTGTCAGAAATCTTCCAGATCCCTCTCTCCTGTCTGACACCTCCCTCTGACACCCCGGTGGCTTACCTCAGCAGCTGTAAGCTTTGATTCTGCTCTGAGGTGCATCTTCTAGCAGTTGGCAGATCTTGCCGGTGCCACATTTAGAATGATATCTGGACTGTGACTACCCCGGCGCCCCCCTTACTCCAGCCTGCCACTGCTGCCCCTGTGGAGTGCCTCTCTGGACTGCCTCTGCCTCTGCCCTTATCGCCAGATACAAGCTTTTCCAGTAGAAGTCAGAACACCCTGTATCCCTGTTCTCTTCAGCCCTTTGGGGCCCTTGAGGACAAGTACACCACAGTCCTCGTCCTGGCCTCCAGGACCTGGGAGCCTCTGACCGCTCACCTCCCATGACGCGTCCTCTTAGTCTCGGCCTTCTCTTCTCTCCACACACACTGTCTTCATGGCTGGCCCAGCAGAACCCCCCTACCCTGGACCTGTGGCTCCTGTCTGCTTTTTGTCCACAGGGTGTCTCCTTCTCCCCCGTCTCAGGCCACTCAGATACTTGTTCGTGGTGCTAGCCCCCTCTAGGCAGTCCGGCTCCAGCATGTTCTACCATTTCCCGCCTCTACAGCTCTGCTCACTGTGAGACCATTGCTTATTTACCTTTTTCCCTCTTTGATTTATATATAGACTCTGAGAGGATAAGGATGGTTTCCTATTTTGTTCCTTCTCTATCTCCTAGGTGTTCAGTATTCAGTGAACTTGAGTAGATGGATGGATAGATCTGTACCGTGGACTCCTGCAGGTCTCATTTTAATGGGGAGGGGCAAATGAAGTGACACGCAAAATACAAATATGAATCCTGTCTCCTCTAAGAAGGGCAGTGGGACAGGCGTGACAGTGGAGTGGACACTGTGTAGGAGGCAAACTTCTCTCGTGGCTTTAGGACTCAATTAGCCTGTGATCAAGTCACTTTAATCAGAAGAGGACAAGGGAGGAGGTAGCTGTCTGGGGTGAGAAGTGGGGCCATTGCAAGAGGAGCATTGGAGCTGATGGATTGAAAGTCCGCATCAATTGCAGAGGGACCGCATTCATTTTAGACGTTGAAGCAATGGAGTGGCTGACTGGCTGGCCCTTCCGGTAACTACTTGTCCTGCTACTGTAGGAATTGATGGTGGGCAGGGAAAGATGAGAGCAAGACGTCTCAGTCTCTAAACACATAACCAGAAAAAGAGAGCATTCAAGCAAAGCTGAGGGCAGATGTATCTATTTGAATGTTAAACACCTAGTGCTGAAAAGACTGTGCGTGCAACTTCTGTAGCCATGTCGTCTCTACTGCAGCAGAAGGGCAGAGCTTCACCGGGGGAGGAAGCAGGCACAAGGGCTCTGAAGGCTTCAGGGTTCTCACCTCATGCCTTAAGGGGCCTGCTATGCACACCATAGGATTATTGGCATAGTAAATACATTGCCCTTTAAAAAATAAACTATTTTAAATGGTTGTACACTAGCATTGGGATAAAATTTTTAGGTTTTTTTTTTTTAATTTCCATTATGTGTCTTAGGAGGAATACTAAAGAGATTATAAAAGGTTATCAAAGATAAAAGAACAAGTAAATGACATGACTGCCTCAGTAACAAGTAATTTTTTTTTTTTTCATTTCAGAAAACACCAATTTGATCATGGAGAGGTAAATATTTACTTTATATATGTGGACTTTGTTTTGTAGTCTTGGTGTCTGGGCTTATTGGCACTTGCCATTAATTTGTCTTCACACTTCTATGGTATGTATTTTTTTTTGTGTGTGGAGGGGGGAGATGTGCAGGCTGAGTAGTTGGCTCATAACAGTGTGGTCAATGAAGTCCGTCCTTACAGACTAGAGCCTAGTGTCTGAAGCCCAGTGAGGCAGATACGTGAGGTGTCGTTGCATGATAGAATGCCATGTTTTTCTCCACCCACCTTGTCCAGAAGCCTCCGAGATGTGAGCGGCTGCTGTCCGCACCTTTCGGAAATGAGCTGGCTTTACACAGCCCAGCGTGAAAGCACTGTGATTTGAGGCAGCGGCCTTCATTCCCTTGACCATTTCCATGCTTTGGTCTAAGCCCAAAAACAAGGCAGATTCAAGGTAGACCCAGAAATCAGGCTGCATTTACTGCAAACTTCACTCTGAATACAGTTGCACAAATGCTCGACTCAGCTGCCTTCTAAGTTCAGCCTCTGTTAGAGTGGTACAGCCTGATAGTACATTTTAACAGTGTCTGTAGCCCACAGATTAGGCAGTTCTCAGTTCTCATCAAAGTGCAGAAAATAAGTATCCATAGAGCAGTCAGCCATGAATGGCTGTTTATATGATCCCTTCCCCTGCCAAGCCAGGCCTATCTTGGAAGATAGGGAGGGAGAGGTGCAAGAGCCAGGGGTCAGGGAGGACCAGAGCGGCTTCGGATGCAGGACTGCCACCCTCATGAACACACAGCAGTTGTGGTCACCTGCACAAGACCTGTGCATGATCAAGCCCGTCCACAGTTCCAGCATGGGTGAGATGGGGCTTAGGAGCCTCCACCATTAACTGGGGAGCTATGGACAGCTGACAGCTTCTAAGGGAAGGAGAATCAGTTTTCTTTAAAGATATGGCCCCAGGGAGGTCCAGATGCTCCAGTGGATGATCTCAACCCCATGAGAAGGTAGGGGAGGAAGGGAGAGAGAGCCGAAGAGAGGGAGGGGTGAGAGGGTGTGTGTGTGTGTGTGTGTGTGTGTGTGTGTGTGTGTGTGTGTGTGTGTATGTGTACAGCAGAGAGAGAGAGAGAGAACAAACAACACAAATGAACTAGTACTGTTTTTAAAGGAGGCACAAAGTTAAGAGGATGGAGGATGTAGTCCTGTAGTCTGGGAGTGTGGAGCTGAGAGGAGTTAGGGGAAGATGTGGGAAACGAATATATTCAAATGCCTTGCTTGAAATCCTCAAATAGTTAATAAGAATAGTACATAAAAGAATCACTGAAGAAAGCATTCTGCCAGTCCAGATGAACAGTGTGTTCTTAATTGCACGAATGGCGGAAATGAATGCGTCTCTCCCTCCCTTCAGCTGGTTTACCATGCTCTGCAGCTGATCGCGTACACAGCCCTTGGTGTTCTCATCATGCGACTGAAGCTCTTCCTGACCCCACACATGTGTGTTATGGCATCCCTGATCTGCTCCAGACAGGTAACTTGGGTGACAGTGAGTTCTAACTCAGCTGTAGCTACACGGGGTCCTTAGGCCGTGCTGGCTGACGGGGTTTTGTAGTCTTTACCACTGAGCCCTTGGTTCTGTATACAGCTTCCTAAGCCTAATGGCCCAGGCTGAGTACTCTCTGCCCTTCTACTTTGTAAAATTGTCCTGGCAAACAGCAAATGCCAAATCAGTGCAGCCTGGGTCTGTCAGTAATCTCTATGGGCACTGATAGAATGTGCAGCTCAACTGTAGAAAATTTTTTTATTTATATCACAATTGAATCATCATTACTACCACCACCACCACCACCACCACTATTGGAATTTTGTTTTTGGTGTTTTGAGAAAAGGTTTCTCTGTGTAACCCTGGCTATCCTGGAACTTACTCTGTAGACCAGGCTGGCCTGGAACTCAGAAATACCTGCTTGCCTCTGCCTCCTGAATGCTGGTACTAAGGGCATGCACCACCACTGCCCAGCTACATAATTTCTAAAAATGGATTTCAAGTTAACTTTGAAATTACATTGTCTTATTCAGAATCAAAGTTTAAAATGTTTTTCACTGTGTGCACACTTGTATGTGTGTCTCTGCTTTTACTCTTTAGAGGTCAATGATCCTTGATGATTTACTCTTACTTGTCATATTGAGAAATGTTTACTCCTCTGTACTGTTGTCTCATCGGTCAGTCAGCAAGGTGCGGAAGCATCACCTCCATCAGCTGTAACAAACGTTTACTAAGCACCAGCTCTGAATTATGGGGTGGAAAAATCAAAATGTGTATCTGTTCCCCAAAAGTCAGACAGGGGCAACCCAGGGGAAAGAACTAAGTGTGGGCTGCTTATGCATGTAACGGGGCTCCTATCACAGTGTGCGCACCATGCAGAGAGGCCCCTGCTCCGCAGCCTCATCTTTAAGGCTGCGCTGGGACTGGAAAGAGCTGGTGGCAAGTCCTCCATCTTGACCCCCATCCCCCAGATGGGGCGGGCACCAGCCTCTGCACCATGTTCTGAACTCAGAAGGTCTCTGCCCTGGGCTAAGCCTGTACCTGCTTTGGTGCTGGAGGTTGCACCCAGGCTCACAGGCCTGTGCTCTGCCAGTGGGCTGGGTGCCTAGCCTGTTCTGCACTCACAAGTCTTATAAATGGGCTCTCATTTTTATTTGGGCCTGGCCTTGTAAATCAAGAGGTGACCTGGCTCTTCTCCCTGTGCTTCTGAAGCGGTGTCCCTCTGGGGATTGTTTGCCGGGCCAGCAACGGGGCTCAGTGGGTAAAGGCACCTGATGCCAAGCACGATGCCCTGAGTCCAGTCCTGGAAGGTGGAAGGAGAGAACTGAATCCACAGTTTCTTCTAAGCTCTGTCACCTCCACAGTAAGAACTAAGTAATGATGGGCAGTTAGGGTTTCTGCAGTCCACAGGGGCACCGCAGCCTCAGGATGGTTTCTTACGGGTACACACTGCTCTGGGCTGACAGTCACAGGGTCTTTACTTGGATTCCAGCTGTTTGGATGGCTCTTCGGCAAAGTGCATCCTGGCACTGTTGTTTTTGCCGTATTAGCAGTAATGTCTATTCAAGGTTCAGCAAACCTACAAACCCAGTGGAACATTGTCGGGGAGTTCAGCAATTTACCACAAGAAGAACTCATAGAATGGATCCGATACAGCACAAAACCAGGTAAAAATGACAAGAAAGCCCTGTTACTTTTATAAATTACCACAAAATCCCACCTGGGTTTTCTAAAGGTGCTACTGCTTCCAGCTACATGGTTTAAAGGGGGAATGCTGTACATATCTTAGTGGTTTGCTTTGCTATTTTCATGTTAATTTCAATTTGTAAAAATTTTCCAAAGTTGAAAGTGCTACATTTAACATGATTTTGTTGGTTCCTTCCTTAATGGAATTTGAATATAAGCCTTCCCAGTTCCTCTCACCGGCGAGTTGTGCCCTTTAATCCACCTGTCCCTGTGGAAACTTGCTGTCCTAGTATGAAGTGGTTGGTGCTGCGAAACTTTCTTAAGTCAGTTGAATACTGCTCTATGAGATATTAGAAAAAGAAAGGGAAAAAGAGAAAGGTGGTGACCGCTCCTCGGCTCTGAGGACTCCCCAAGCCTGGCTGCAGACCTGCATCCGTCAGCCATCGGCCTTCATTCTGCTCCTACTTTGAATCATTAGCTAGTGAACCTCGATGGGCTTCAGCCATCTCTGTTACTTGTGAAATAACTGGGCTGTCCTGACGGAAGCCCTGGTGATGCTTGTCCAGCATGTTCCTCAGACCATGTTACTGCTTCCAGATGCAGTGTTTGCAGGCGCCATGCCCACCATGGCAAGTGTGAAGCTCTCTGCCCTCCGGCCCGTGGTGAACCACCCACATTATGAAGATGCAGGTCTGAGGTTAGTGTACAGATGCATGGCAGGAAGGGCACGTGTTCGTACAAATAGACAGGAGGGAGGAACCCAGCAGAAGAGGACTGCTTCAGAGAAGATAGTGTCAGCAGGGTTATTGCAGTCATCCATAGGGAAGGCGGTGCTGAAGCAAGGCCGCTGGGCTAGGCACAAGACTGTTGAGGTGCCAAGGTGCAGGAAAGCTGTTATCTTCTGTGCTGTTTCCTATTGAGCAGAGAAGAAGAAAGCAAGGCAGCCTGGCATGGTGGTGCATGCCTTTAATCCCAGCACTCGGGAGACAGAGACAAGGGGATTGCTGTGAGCAGGCCAGCCTGGTCTACAAAGCGAGTCTGGGACAGCTAAGGCTACACAGAGAGACCCTGTCTCAAAAAAAAACAAGCAAACAAACAAAAAAATCCTTTCAGTTATTCAAGGTGTTGGGGCCTCCTTAGCCCCATCGCCCACAGTTGTCAGACATGCAACAGTTTGTGTTTGTAGTAAAGCCTCCACATCAGCTTTTTTCTTCAAGGCTGAGGAGTCAGTTGCAGGAGATTGATTCAGTGGGATTTCTGCTCTGCTTTTGTGATACCGTTTGCTGTAGTGAGCTTGGATATTTTGTGTGGTCGTGTAAGACTTACTTGTTTTTCCATAAACGATGCTGTGTGTTCTCTTAGAAGAGGTGATAGATTTAATACACATGCACTTTCCAGAATAGGTAAAGAAGCTATTAATTTCCTAAATGATTAGATGAATACTATTAGGATATTGTTTTTTGCATAACAACAAGGTATGCATTTTATAAATAAAAAGCTTTTTCATTAAAAAATCAGTTTTGGTGAACTGAATTCCAAGCAGTTTTGTGGAGTACATTTTTCTTAAATCTAGAAGCCAAGCGGAGAGCTGCGTGGGCTGAGCAGGCGCCTCTTGCAGCGCTGGAGCTAGTGTGCCTGCTTTCTAGCCCGTCTGCACGCAGGGCTGCTGGATAGTTAGAAACACAAGCGAGGGGACAGAGAGAAGCTTAAGTTTGGAACGGGGCCCTTGCCTCAGAGCCACCCCTCTTATCTAGAAGCCTGGAGCTGCTTCTGCCTTCTCGTTGTCATCATACCCTGGGCCCTGGCCGTCTCCTCCGGCACGTCTCCACCTTCTCTCTTCTCTGGAGTGTGCTCGGTTCATCCCATGCATCCATGCACACTTCCATAGAACATTGATCGGATCCGTTCTAATCTTGAAATTTTTGCCTATTTATTTTTTTCCTGAAGAGCCAGAACAAAAATAGTATATTCCATGTATAGCCGAAAAGCAGCTGACGAAGTGAAGAGGGAATTGATGAAATTAAAAGTGAATTACTACATTCTAGAAGAGTCCTGGTGTATAAGAAGATCCAAGTGAGTATTTCATACAGTTACTAGTTTATAATCAAAGAGTAGAAAGCTAGTTTAGACTCACGGTAAGAGGTCCATTGGTAATACAATACATGATATATGTAAAATAAAACAGTTCCAAAAATATGAGGGAAACCCCTGTACATAATTACTTTAATTAGAACTTTTTGCCTGTTATATGGACTTTTAATAGTGACATGCGCATATATATTACATTACTGTGATTATATTGGGGTTGATAATCTCCCAAACTCTTCTTACTTGCCTTTGCTGTCTTTTAAACACTTTAGTTAGAAATGAGTGTGTTTTCCTTCAAAAGACCTCAGACTCTGAAGCCAGGTACTGAGCTAGTCCTGCGGTGCTGCATTGGCTCAGCAGAGGCAGGGACTCCCGTGTCCAGGTGAGTCTGCACCTGACCTGTGGTTCCCTGGCATCATCGCCTCAAATGAAACTCTCCTTTCTTGCTGCTGTACATCTCAGTGTAGAAATAATTAACTTTATATACATTCTCCTAAGCTTATAGTTTGAGAAGTTTGTTTTTCCATGACAAAAGTCACTGATTAGAGTGTAGCTACAATGCCAGAAAGATCTCAGAGTTGAATATAACTTCTGAAATGGGCTGGGCACGTGCCTTGGCATCTCGGCATGCCAAGGGCAAGACTGCAATTTTGAGTTATTATTTTTTAATTTATTCAGATTACAACTCAATTGTTATCCCATCACTTATATCCTCCCGTTCCTCTCTCCCTCTCGCTTTCACCCTATTCCCCTCCCCTAGATCTATGATCAAGGGGGGCCTCCTCCCCCACTATATGGTCAGAGGCTATCAAGTCTCATCTTGGCAACCTGCTTAGTCTTTCTTTGAGTGCCACCAGGCCTCCCCACCAAGGGGAAGTGGTCAAATATGGGGCACCAGAGTTCATGTCAGAGTCAGTCCCTGCACTCCACATAACTGGAGAATGTCCTGTCCAGTGGCTAGATCTGAGTAGGGGTTCATGTGGAATTTACGAACAGCCTGGACTGCATAGCAAGGCTCTGGCTGGAAAAGAAACAAAGCCAGAGCCCAGCAAAGCTGCATACAAATAATGAGACAGCAGGTGACAGTGGTCTGCCATCACAGGACAGATGGGGAGCTGCCTAAATGGGGAGCACACGGCTTGAGTATTTCACCAAGAGTTGATGGCATTGAGTGGAACACTGTTTTATGTCAGAACTCTTAGTTTTGCCCAACTGAAGCCTCGGGAGACTGCCCTATCTGTGGCTCAGCTGTCCTTGTCTGCTGTTTACTTCACTGATTTTATAGGACATCAAGAGAAATTGTTCCTATAAACTTCATGAGTGAAAACAGTTCTATGGCATAGCATTGAGATAGCTTTGTCTACAAGACCTAAGATAGTTACTGGGTATGCCAAGCCCTTCCTATGAGTAGGTTCTAGGTAACTTGAATTCAGTCATCATTTATGGAAAGTGTTATTGCTGTTACTGTGTAGAACATGTCTTAAATGCTTACAACCAGTGTTAAGGATATGGCTTAGCAGTTAAGAGCACTAGCTACTTCTTTTTTTTTCCTTTATTAATTTATTCTTGTTACATCTCAATGGTTATCCCATCCCTTGTATCCTCCCATTCTTCCCTCCCTCCCATTTTCCCCTTATTCCCCTCCCCTATGACTGTTCCTGAGGGGGATTACCTCCCCCTGTATATGCTCATAGGGTATCAAGTCTCTTCTTGGTAACCTGCTGTCCTTCCTCTGAGTGCCACCAGGTCTCCCCCTCCAGGGGACATGGTAAAAGGTGAGGCACCAGAATATGTGAGAAAGTAATATCCCACTCTCCACTCTACTGTGGAGAATGTTCTGTCCATTGGCTAGATCTGAGTAGGGGTTGAAGGTTTACCACCTGTATTGTCCTTGGCTGGGAGCACTAGCTACTTGTACAGAGAACTTGGGTTCCCTTCCCAGCATTCTTATAACTCCAGTCCTAGGGGATATGGTGCCCTCTGTGGCCTCATCAGACACTAGGCACTCACATGATGCGCATATATATGCAGGCAAAGCCTTCATACACATAAAATAAAAATTACAGTGCCTATGGTGGTGTGGACGTAACGAAATCCGTATACTCACCATTTCTCTCTGTCCTGTCCATTGTACAGAAGCCTAGTGTCTCTGGGTTATGAAGGCATGTAAGAAGGCAGTGCTGGGTGAGCCTTGGCGACAGCTCAGAGTCCTGACAGCCTTCTGCTAGGCCGGGCTCTTTTTATCTCCTTGGGCTTCCCCTTTTAAGAAATGTGGAGGCCACTGGAACAGGAAAATCATTTGCATAGCTTTCCCCCAGTTGAGGAACACTGACCCAAGATCCACCCTAGTTTTCTAGACCCTTGCATGACATTTTTGAGCGTGTCCCTATTGCTGACGCTTTGTGCTCTCCAGTCCTGGGAGTGCAGCCTTGGTTTGCACAGCTCTGGTGCTGCCATCCTCTAGTATGCAGAGAACTGGTTTTATGTGGTTAAGGACATTGAGGACACTGAAGATATAAGGCAGTGGTTCGTAACCTGTGGGTTGCAAACCCTTTTGGGGGTCAGAAACAGGGGTCATTTAAGACTATCAGAAAATAGATATTTACATTACTATTCATAACAGTAGCAAAATTACAGTTATGAGGTAGCAATGAAAATATTTTTGTGGTTGGGAGTCACCATAACATGAAGAATTGTTTAAACGGTCGCAGCATTAGGAAGGTTGGAAACCACACAAACATAAGTCAGTAAGTGTTGCCTCTGAGCAACACCAGCACTGTCTGCCTGGCTTCAGATCACTCTGGACACTTAGAGTCTGACAAAACAGCCATAGTCGATTTTCTATCATTTTCATTTTAATTTTTCTTTGTACTGAGAATTGAACGTCATAGAGCCTCATTTGTGCTATTCAAGCATCTTTCCTCAGACCTTTTTGCGTTTTGAGATATCATCTCAGTAACTTGCTCGGACTAGCCTTGAACTTGAGATGCTTCTACTTTAGCTCAGAGTCAGGTGAGATTATAGGTCTGTGCAACCAGTACAGGCTTTTCTTTTTCTTAAAATCTCCCAAGACAAGTGAAAATGAAGAACCACGTGAGAATTCAGCAGCTGTGTCCATAAAGCATACCTGTTTAAAATGTTAAAATTATTTAGATGACTTATGTAGGCAAATATAACTTGGTAATCTTATTTATACCAGGCTCCGTTTTGGTTTTTGGTGTTGAGACAGGGTCCCTCTGTGTAGTCCTCCCCTAGGTCTAAGACGGAGGAGGACCTCCTCCCCCACTATATGGTCATAAGCTATCAAGTCTCATCTTGGCAGCCTGCTACAGGAGGATTTCTGGTGGTTAGATAAAAACCAGAATTCCTCAAGAAATCTTGTGAAACTGGTTCCCATCTGCCCAAAGTGCCATAAGGAGTCATTTCCCTTGCCTCTGTCAGAAGGGATGGTGGCTCCATTGACGTGCAGGTTGCATGTCAAAGCCCATGCTGGGTCTTGACGCTCTGTAAGTGCCTTCTCACAAGTACTGGTTACATGTTTCAGCATTCACACTAACGTCATGGCTCTTGTCGCCTCGGGTCTTTATACCCATGTCCCAGCTCTGTCCCTGCTTGTCACCATTCTCTCTCCTGCTCTTCTCACTTCTCTTGCAGTAACCCTGGCCTTGTCTAATCTGTTTCTCTTTCTCTCTGTTCTGGACTCTTTCAGACGCCTGTGGATATGTTCTCTCTCTCTCGGTCATGTCTGTTGTGGTGTTTCACCTGGTCCCAAGCTCCCAGAATAATGGCTCATGAGACTGTGTGTGTGTGTGTGTGTGTGTGTGTGTGTGTGTGTGTGTGTGTGTGTGTGTGTGTGTGTCTGTGTGTGTGTGTGTCTGTGTGTGTGTCTGTGTGTCTGTGTGTACATGAATAACCAAGGCCATATAGTTAGGGTCTTCTCTGACTAGCTCATAACCAAAAATAGTCCATTTATTCTAATTCACATTCTGCCACATGGCTAGTTACCTGTGCTCAGGTACCATGTTTCTGTCCTCCTCATCTTGCCTGGTGACTTTCCCACACCGGGTTCTATTCCAGAATCGTTTCTGTCTTCCAGATGTCCCACCTTCTATTTCCTGCCTCAGCTTTAGGTCAACAGCATTTTATTGACAGGTGATACTTCCATATAGTCACAAGAGAGTCCCTCTGCACAGGTCCAATCTGCTCTTTTTCCCTTGCCCTGGACTCTGGATGGTTGTTTGTTTGTTTGTTGATTTTTGGCTTTTTTGTTTTTCCTCTTTTACCTGCAATAAAAACCTTAAGTATACCACGGAGCAGCCATATTGAGAGTTTCTTTGCCCTGTCCCTCCCATACAGTCATAATAAAACTTTCCTTTAAATTGACTCATTTTAGAGTATAATAAATGTACCTTGCCCATGAACTAAGCAAATTTCCCCCATTTTTTATAGCTAATAATTTTGTACTCTGAGCCTGGTGTGGTAGATATCTGTACCGTCTTCACATTCTGAGTGGCAAGCCGCTGCTTTAGGCATGTTCCCACTTTACTCCAGAGGAAACCACCTGAGGGAAGTAACTAACTTTAACAGCACATTCTGGATGAGCAGCAGAGGCGGAACTTACCAGAATTTGTCAGCTGTCTTATCCAGTCCCAGAGCATATGTGTCCTGTACATCTTACTTACACTCTCTGTTGCTGTGTTCTCCTTGTACTAAAGAGGAGCTATCACAGCTTACAAAAATAAAGGTAACTATTATGACATTAAAAAATTAAATTAATGTAAATAGGAAAGCTGAAATGAGACAAAAAGTGTAGACAATGTGCTGTGCTGCCTGCATTTGGACAGTGTACATTGATTTTACCGTGCATTTACTTGTCTAGGCCTGGATGCAGCATGCCTGAAATCTGGGATGTGGAGGATCCAGCCAATGCCGGGAAAACACCCCTGTGCAACATCCTGGTGAAGGACTCCAAGCCGCATTTCACCACAGTGTTCCAGAACAGTGTTTACAAAGTCCTAGAAGTCATCAAGGAGTGACTGCTGCATGCACCGCCCTCAGAGACCGCATCAGTAATGGCTTTACTGCTTTGACACTAAGTCGTGTATCATTTTAACTCAGATTGTAAAACCTTTTTTAAAAAATCTTTTAAAGTAACCGTTTTCAGATGGAAAACATTTTATTTGGTCAATTTGTCATTCTGATTGTAAAAATGACTTACACCAGATCAATTAGTTACTGTTTCAGTGCACCTGTTAAAATTTGCTATGCAAATGAGTATATGCTTGTACATCATTTAAATATTTGTGTTACAGTGAACAAAGCCACCTGGGTAGAAAAACATCATGGGTCATATCACAAAGATGATATGAAAGCAGTCACTTCTGAACCGCTCAGGGGCTGCTTTTGAGCACAGAGCCTGTCCCCACCCTCGCTTCCTGTCTCTGAACACTCAGTGAATCTGTAGTTCGCAGTCTTGTCAGCCTATCTCAGCACTCAGGCCAGGTGTAGCTGGGGTGTGGACCACCTGTTCAGCTCATTTCCTGGTGCTCTTTTTCTTCTGTATTGCTCTCGTGAATCCTGCCTGTTGTCACCCAGACTCCTGGGTGTGGCGGAGGACCGGCTCCTTCAGTTCCCATGTGCCGTTGTGTCTCTTCCCACACAGATATTTTTTCCCACATAAATGCTATCTTGTCTTTAGATTGATTAGCAAGTGCTTATTCTTGGTTAAGAAATTAGTAATTATGTATCTTTCTCATTTTTAGTATTAACCAAATATTATATTTTAATAACTTTATTTCATTTAAAATTTTTCATGATTAATTACAGTTTTAAGAAAAACTATATTGGACAACCCAAAAAATGATGCAGGGAGGGAGAGAGAGAGAGAGAGAGAGAGAGAGAGAGAGAGAGAGAGAGAGAGAGAGAGAGAGAGGGAGGGAGGGAGGGAGAAGAGAGCGCTTATGGTAGACTATAGTATATTGTAATTTTTCTTTTAGTGTTAGGATAAAATGTAAGTAACTTCTGTCAAAATGTAAATGAATAATTATAAATGAATAAAGTTTTTCTATTTTGCTTTCAAAATTGCCTGTCTTTAATAAGACAAAGCCTTAAACCTTATATTACAATTTTGCCTCAAAAAACTTAGTATGAGGAATGAGTATATTCAGTCTCCCCCATTTCTTCTCCCCCCCATTTTTTGAAAAATTTCCAAACATGCTTTGAATTTCTTCTATAAATTTTTTTCTTAGAAATTAATTTGTGTGAAATGAGATTCCTCAAAACCACGGATCTTCATTGTTGTAAGAAATGGTTATTCGGTTTTAAATTCTAAGCAAACTGTGACCGTAGCTTAGTACACGTTTAATTATACAGTCTTCTCTTTATTGACCACAGGCAGATTAACCTCAGTGTGGATTGTCCTTGAGACCTGAGTCCTCAGGGATGGTTTCCGGTGCCCACTCCTGGCAGCCATGGAAGAGCTGTTCTCTTTCTGCCTTCTTCCCAGAGCCCAAGGACAAGCCTGTCTGGGGAAGTACTAGCTTGCTCCTATTGGTCACCTGCAAAGACAGCACATGCAACTGAGGAGTGTGGCCTCAGTGAGGAGCCAGCCTCACCTGCCAGGGTCCCTCTCCCTGGAGCTGCCTGGGGACTGTCATTTCCAGTGGTGCAGACTGTGCCAGGGGCTCAGTGTTACACACAGTGACCAAGCTTCCTCATCTGATGCTTAATTTTATTTTATACGCTTTTACGGAGTCAGAAAATAAGGAAGCAGCTGGAGATAGTGGGTCAGGCCTGTTTGAGTGGTGATGCAGTAATGCAAAAAAATGGAAAGAGGGCCCTTGAGGCTGGAGAGAAAGGGAGTGGTCCTATCTGTGAGGGGGCATGCATGCCCTGCCTTGTCTGCAGCCATCCTACAGCCCAGGATGGCTGGTGTGGTATACAGCAGTTAGGATTTTTAAAAAATCACCTTTTAAGAAGTTATTTTCTATCCTTACCCTCTAACAGTCCCCTTTATAATAAGTTCACATGTAATGATGGGAAATTCTGTACAGAGAAACAAAACATTAAAATACTATTAGAGCCAGTTCACATGCTGGGAAACATTAAAAGTAGCCTAAATTAGTTTTTTGCAGAAAGCTTTTGTAACAGTATTTCTTAACGTAACTCCACCAGCAAGTTCTGCTTGTATTTTAGGCAGGTCAGCGTGGAGCTGAGGCTTTGGAGTCCGCTGCACACTTAGCCTCCGGCACGTCTAGGAGCAGCCGGTGCTCTGCGCTGTAAACACTTTTATGGCAACATGGAAGAGTAATAGATTCTGTGTAGCTGAAAATGCAGTATTAAAGCTCAGTATTTTGCATATTTTTAGCATTTACAACTATTTTTGCTTTAGTGCGAGGAAAGGAAAGAAAGACAGGAGGCAATTGAAATAGTTATTGTGACATTAAAAAAATAAGTTGGGCACTACTACCATAAAAAGATAAGCCTCTAAAATGCCTGGCCAAAAAAAAAAAAAAAAAAAAAAAAAAATGTGCGCTGTTAAAGTAGGTCAATAGTATTAAGGAGAAAATAAAAGGATGTGTCCAAAATAAAATGATACTGCATAGGAGCATTGTATTTTTATGAATTTTATGCCCCTTGTTTACATGTACTATATATGTTAAATAAAAAATACATGAAAAATGTACCAAGTATTTTCTTTGCCTTCTGGTTTCCTTCACACCTAACTGTGACTGTGCACACTTCCGTTTGTAGTCAGACGGCCAAGGGCTGGTTTGCATCATCTTGCAGACCTCACTGAAAGGGGAAGGGTGGCAACCGTGGGGCCCGCTGCTGATGGTAGGTACTAGAACCATCCAAAATGTTATTAGGTTTATGGTCAAAGCCACATGTTACTTTGTCCTTTTCAGCAAAGGACATATGTATTGGTATAATTTCAGAGTTGCTGACAGCTTTTCACATACATTACCCCACAGACAATTTGGGATAAAAGATTGCTCAATTATAGTCTACACATTTGTGCAGTGTTCTTTAGCCTGCTTGGAGGGAAGGCAGTTTAGCTGTGTATTCACAAATAGAACTGACTTTTTTTATTTTACACAGTGTTTCTCTGTGTGTAGGTCTGACACTAGCTCTGTAGACCAGACTGGCCTTGAACTCACGGAGAATTGCCTGCTTCGGCCTGATGGGATTAGGCACCCGTCCACCCAGTTTAGAACTGTAACACAGCTGCACTTTGATTCTGACCTCTTGGCGACTGATGTTCTGATGTGATCATTCTCAAGCTAGTGGTCATCACAAGTATCCAGAAAGGATGGAGAGATTGACCCTTCCATAGAAACTTCTCACTTGGCTGGTGTAAGATGGGGGTCCCAGGATTTACATTATTTATTAGCATGTACATTAATATGTTGAGTCTCTTTCACCTCTCCATTGCCTTCTCTTGTCCTTTTACACTCTCATTGATCCCTGTCCTATTCCCCAAGTGTCGTGTGTGTGTGTGTGTGTGTGTGTGTGTGTGTGTGTGTGTGTGTGTGTGTGTGTGTGTGTGTCCCAAAGGGTTTATTTAGGGTTGTTACAGGTTCATAGGCACGTGGGTGAGGGCTTGATTATAAGAGCAGGCTGTTCACTGGTGGCTAAAGACTGAGGAAACCATCCCTCTGCCCCCTATTAACTGCCTAAAGATCTTCAAGGATGGGTAGGGCCTCCTGAGCCCCTTCTCCTAGCAACTGTTAATTGCCTATAAGTCGTCAGGGAGAGGTGGGCCTTGTAAGCCCTCCCTCCCTGCTCCATGACAAACTGTTGATGGGCCCAGCCTTGTGTGGGTTTTATCAGTGACCACAGCTGCCAAGAGCTGAAGATTGCAGGGGCCTTACTAGGTCTTGAAGATGGCGTTCCACATTGTACCCCTCCACATTTTTTTTTGTATCCTATCCTGTTTTATAATGTTCCTGAACCTTGGGGGAATATAGATGCCCCACTCATAGTTTAGAATCCATTAGTCATTTATTCTCCAAACCAACTGGTTATGAGCTTCTGCAGTAACTACAGCCCAGTACAAAAGGAAGCTAGGCTGACAGCAGCGTTAGTCCGTGGGCATAATCATAATCAGTAGCAAATTGACAGCTATATCATGTCCTTTCAGCAAGACTTCCCCAGGAGGACCCAAGTTCTTCCCAGCCATGGCTTTTGAGTGGGTTTGCCACACCAAGCATCTGAAGCAGGCCACCGCTCTCATCAGAAAGCAGCTATCTTCCTCAGTCCTGCCACTGTTGCACTGCTGTTGACCCCCAGCAGGTCAGTCCTGCAGCATACACAAGAGCATGGGCAGTTCCCAGCCAACAGCTTACATGGCGCCTCCCAGCACCATAAAATACTGCCAGAAGGAGGAAGCTTCTAGCTTAATCGCAACTCGAGTTCTGCATGCCATTCAATTGAAGTATGCATTGTCTTCAGTAACAGGGTCTTAACCATATACCTATGGTACGTAGCCAGTATGAGGGGCGATGATCCATATTGTTTTAGGTACATCAGAGGCCTTCTTGGCCAACAACCTATGGAGAAGGTTGTATTTTGATCATACAGCATAACTCCCCCAAGTCCTCCCTCTTCCTCTGCAAGTCAGTTGCCCTTTCTTTATCATTGTGACTCTGAGTCCCATTACAAATGCACACAGGAGCATGGATAACTTAACTAGTGGCTAGGCTACTGAAGAAAATAATCTCCCTCCCACCATCAGCCAGTAACTGTATAATCTCAAGGGGAGATGGGCCTCCTTGTGATTCCCTCCCCTCTTGGCGACAATGTTGCTGGGCTAATTTTTCACAGCCGATGAGAGTTCAAGAATGCAGAGAAGAAAATGTTCCATAACACTCTACCCCTTTCCCTAGCTCTTTCATTCTTTCTGGACCCTGTATGATGGTCCCCAAGCCTTTGAGGGAGTGTGAGTGGTGTCCTGTTGAGGGCACAGCTTCTGCCACTAAATTATTCTCAGCACTTTGACCAGTTATTAAGTCTTCAGAGAACCACCACCTATTATGAAAAGACGTGCTTCTAATCAAAGCTGACAGCAACACTGATCATTTCTGCTGTGGTGATAACACCTGACAAAGGCAATCTAAGGGAGAAAGGCTTTATTCTAGCTCATAGGTCCATCTTAAAGTGCATCATGGCAGGAACTCACAGCGGTGGGAGGAGCCTGAACTAGCAGGTCACATCGCATCCACTGTTGAGAATCAGAGCCAAGGTATGCTCAGCTTCCCTTCTGCACTTTATATGGCCCAGGGGATGGTCCAACCCACAGTTAGGATGAGTATTCTCATATCAATTAACATAAAAGTCAAGCCCACCAGCATGTGCACAATCATCCCAGTTATTCTAATGTTAATGCTAAGCATCACAGTGGGCATAATCCAAAATATTTAGGAGGCAATTTAATAAGTTTATGGCTCCTGGGAGCAGATCAAATATTTTTTACTTTTATTTTTTAATTAGCTTATAAAGTAGCAGGTTTCTTATGATTTTTTTATACATTGGTTGACCTATTATTTACATTTTTTACCAGTTCGGCTGTGTAGATTCCAGGGCCCCAAACTCGAGAATGACTGCTAATGGATGGCTGGCCTATAAGGTCACTCCTTTCCTGCCGTCATATACCAACATATATTATATGGTCCCTTATATCTAGGGCTAACTTCCTTGTCCCTCTGACACTAAAGGACTTTGATTTAATTGGAACAAATAATCTGCATTTGTAAAGAAGCACCGACGAGTCATGCATTATTTAAGTATTTTGAAGCCATAAACAAGACTTTCTTTTCACTTCTGAGATGGAAAAATGAGTGAAAAATCCCTTGAAGTGGAGCTACCCTTTGTAACATTAAGTCTGGGAAAACATAAATTCAGTGATATGTAGGAATTTCAAAGCTATATTTTTTCACTATTTTTGTTGTTGGCTTCAGAAATCTTCAATCTTCTCCTTATATTAGAAGGGCACTGCAAATCAGTACTAGGTCATCAACCACCCACCTCTCCTGCCTCCCATATTTCTGTGCCCAGCTAGATGTACCTCATGTTAATCTGTGAAGTCGCTCTCAGTACAAAAAGCACGGGGCAACTTTGAAGCTTCGTTGTGTTTGCGAGTTCATCTTTACTGTGCTGCATCAGGCAAATGTATCTTCACAAACCAAGGTGGAAGGTCTTGGAGATTTAACTCTCATATTTCCTGCTATGACTTCCAAATAAGGCAGCTGAGAACTTTCCCCTTTCTCCCTTCCTTCCGTCCCTCCTTCCTTCTCTCTTTTCCTCCTTTCTTTCCCTCTTTCTGTGGTAAAGAGCTTCAGATAGCAATGCTGGTACTGGCTTGACCTTCAAAGCAAATGTTTTTAAGCTCAGTTGTCTTTAGCCATAGACTAATATGCACAACTGAGGGTGTCCCTGCTGGTGTCACACAGGGAAGCGATCCCCACACAGAGATGAGAATGATAACCCTGTGCAGATTGTCTTGGTCAACCTGGGTCTGACTTTCAGGAAGTGTTTTATCCCCCAATGTGTCCCCCACAGTATAATTTGGAAAAAAGATTTCTGGTATAATACAATCCCTGTTGCACAAGGAAGCATAATTACATTGAAACTCAACTCATTTCTTCCAGGAAGATGGGCTCAAGAGATACACTACCTATATTAGCAATACTGGCTTAAGGGCCTAAGTGTCTGGCCTGGTCTGAACCATACAGCTATCATAGAAATCATTTGAGTTACTAGCTACCTGGCTAATAAGCAGGCTGTAGAAGCCTGGGGGAGCTTCTGGCTCTAAGAGTCATTTAAATTACTACCAACCTCCACTGGTCCAGGCTGTAGAAGCTTGATACGGCTTGAACCAACACATAAGACAGATCACCAGGCAGTTAATAATGTCCAGTTCTCAGCTTTCTGGATGGAGTAACAGGTTTTTCATCTTTCCCATTGGAAAGGCAATCAATCCTGTGTGCTGAACATCCCTGGTTTCACTGGAGCTCTGTGAGCACAAGGACCTCCATGTTATCTATGCTCCCAACACACAATGCTGTTAAATGATTTTCAAATAAATGGCAATGATGTTTGATATTCTGCTTGAGAGGGTGTGTTGTTTTAAATACAATACATCATTCTGTCAATTTTTATTGCACATAGGTATGTTTTTCTTTTGTGGTACACAAGTTTAATACTTGAGGGGAGAGTTCAATCTAGTAAAGTTAAGCTCACTTATTTGCTATGCTGATTATCCCAATAGCTTTAATCTTTATCAAGTTATGTTTAATAAGAAGTGAAAATAAGAAATGAACATTTCGAGAAGATATGGCATCATGCATGAGAACACTCTTTGGGTCCTCGGGGAATGTGTTGATGGTGATGTCCTGTGTGGCCTGGCCCCCTGATGGTCTTCACTCTTCCATTCCTGATAGCTGCTTATTGACAGCCTCCCTCTGCCTCAGGAAAGCCATCTTCAGGTGCCATTCCGATTAGGCTCCACCCCTTCACATTGCTGATGATTTGGGCTTTTCCTAGTAGATTCCCTCTCAACAGATTCTCAAATTTTGAAATACTACAGTATCCCAGCAATGTACAGACTGAAGCTTAGAATTGTCTTAAAACCCCCAGAAGAGCCTAAAGTCTTTATGCTAATTTCTAGTTTTGTTTTTTTGAGGTAGGCTTCCTATGTAGCCCTGATTGCATTGGAACTGGCTATGTAGACCAGGCTGAATTTGACTCAAAGAGATCATTCTGCCTCTGTCTTCTGAGGGCTGGGATTAAAAGCATGGGCCATGTATTACTCAGGGTTCTCTAGAGTAACAGAACTTATAGAATGGATATTTATTAATTTATATGCTTTTATATAATAGATATAAATTTATTGTAATACTTTATAGGCTGTGGTCCAGCTAATACAAAACTGGCTAGCTATAAATGGAGAGTATAAGAGTCCAGTAGAGTCTATGAGGCTGGCTGTCTCAGCGGATCTTCAGTAGACCCTGGAATCTCAAGGAAGTTGGCTGTAATGGCAGGGGAGGCATGGACGTGCTAGCCTGGTGAGAACAGGCAGAGAGCACAAGGTTCCTTCTCTTGTGACCTTATATAGTATACATGCTCCCAGCACAAGGTGTGACCCAGATTGGATGTGGATTAAACCTCAAAGATGCAGACTAGAAGTAGTTCTTCACACTGCACACCCAGCAGATGTCCTTCCCAGGTGTGCCCTCCATCTTCGGGTTTTAGTTAGTTTCTGGTGTAGTCAGGTTGACAACCGAGAACAGCCATCACCGGCCACCATGCCTACCATGTTGCTAACATTTTAGAGCCTTCTTTCCCTGCTTCATTTCTGAGGTCTCTGTCCAGTCAAACATGAGAAAGATCTCTCTCAAGTACTTTCTTTTTTTATTAACAATAATTGATGGGGTTGGGCATTTAGCTCAGTAAATTACTTGGTGAACAAACATGAGTCCTGTAATTGTATCCACAGGACCTGAGTTTTAAAACAAAACAAAACAAAACAAAAGAAAACCATGCACTGTGGGAAGGGAGAGAAAAAGGAGGATCTCTTGGGCTTGATGGCCAGTCTAGACAAATAAAAAGGTCTCAGTTAAGTATATTAAATAAGTTTAGTCATGTCTGCAAGAATAAGGTGAGGAATAATTTAGGAAGATAACCTAACCTTTACTAACCCTGGCCTCCACATGTATGTGCAAACATATGCATCCAAATAAGCATGCAAAAAGAGATTATTCATTCTCACAGTGTTTCTGCTCATTGTGGAGCTCAGTTATGCTGGTTTATTAAATAAAGAATCCATGTACAATTAAATATTTTGCATACGACAAGGCCTGAGGAAGGAGGGACAACGTAAATTTTACTCATTTGTGAGCTCTGACTAGTGTGCCAGCTAGACATTGAAAGAAAAAAATGTTTTAAAAGTTACTTTGACCATTCAATGTGTATGAATAATCAACTTCCTTCCCTTTGCAATTTTTTTTCTTAGAATATGCATTTCTTGATTGGTGTCTACACCAAGATGCAGCTCAAGGGTCACTTCCTCTGTGAAGCCTCTCCTGGCTGCCTGTCGTTTGGTCAAGTGAACTGACCAGCCCCCCTCCCCATTGTCTCCTCAGCCCTGAGCTATGTACACTTACTAACAGGAATTTTCCTATACTATAGTGCACCTGCACAGAAGGGACACGTGTCCTAGTCCATTGTGGGTTCACATGCCTCCTAGCAACGATCCTGGCAAGTCAAGAAGCTTAGTGATATTTTAAATAAACTATATTTTCTGTTTACAATGCGGTAAATTCTAGGGGGTATAAAATTTTTCAGACTAAACCAAAAAAAATGTAATCAGTCTATAGAGAATAATGAGACATAGAACATCTTTATATGAGTTAATATCATAGGAGAAAAAATGGTTTTTGACCAATCGCTATACAAGTAATTCAGTAGTATAAACTGACTTGGCACCCTGGGAAGAAAGAGGGCCAGAGCAAGCGTGGCAACCCTGGGTCCATGAAGCTGGTCGGGGTGTCTTAACTTGAGCGGAGTTCTTTGCCTTTCAAATGATTTGCCTCCTAATTAGAAATAGAAGAGGAAGACAAATCTGCAACCACACCAGGGACTTTTATCAAAGCTCTTTAGAAGTTGAGATGATTAAAAAATGAGGAAAGAAATATGTGATACGAGTAAAAGGCAATCTCAACTTAGCGGTCAGACATAGAACACAAACACCCAGCAAATAGAAAATGTGAGTTCTATTACCTGTGAGATATTTCCCTAGAACTGACAGGAGAGCATGTACCCCGGAAAACACCACTTCTGGGCCTCTTGTGCTCATAAGTTTAACTCAAGCACCTAGAATGATTCCTGGCCACACAGGTACTCGGGACATGTTGAGTGAAGGAGCTGGTCACACACAGGGCCAAACAGCAGCTCTCGAGAGCAAACTTGAGGACTGAAAGCCCCTCAACTGGAGTCCGTACAAAACAAAGAAACACAATTTTCAGTAACACAAAGAAAAGTCTGTGATATAAATACAAAGAATAACAACAAAAAACTATGATGCCATGAAAAACTCAGGGCCTACAAGATGGGGCTAAAATTTAGTTACCTCTCTCTTATTATAAAATGCATGCACAAAGCCAAAAAAACTGAAGAACTCAAATGGCTATATGAGAAATATCAGTAAATAATCACAAAATAGTCCCTCCTAGTCAAAGCTGAAGGAAGTGAGCACAGATTGAGGAAGTAAAATCAAACAAGCGATCTAGGAACTTGAAATTTTTCTTTGAAATTGTGATCATAAGAGAATCAGGAAGTTTAAAGGCTAAAAATGCAAATTTGGAACTTGCAGAGAGCTGATGGAAGTCAGGAAATCAAAAGCGACTTATACAGAAAACTTGGATACAGGCGAAACGACTGCGTTCTTTGAAAAGTACAAGTTTTCAGAACTGAACCAAGAAGAAAAAGATATTGCAAGTAAGCCAGTCACAGCAAAGAAACCGAGTAAGTTTTTCTTTAAAAGGAAAAAGTCTTCCACCAAAGAAAGCATCCAGTCTTATAAACCGTCCCTGCTAAAGCCTTCAGAACAGTGATATACTGGCTTTTAGGTCAACTTGGCACAAACTAGAGTTATTTGGGAAAGAACTCTCAATTGAGCAAATATCTCAACAGATCCTCCTGTAGGTAAGCCTGTGGTGCACTTCTTCCTTTACTTACCTTTCTTTCTTTGTTTCTTTCTTTCTTTTCCTTTCATTTTTCTTTCTTTCTTTCTTTCTTTTTTTTTGTTTTTTTGTTTGTTTGTTTGTTTGTTTGAGACAGGGTTTCTCTGTGTAGCCTTGGCTGTCCTACAACTCACTCTGTAGACCAAGCTGGCCTCAAACTCACAGAGATCCACCTGCCTCTGCCTCCCTAGTGCATGAACCACCACTGCACAGCCTGTGGTGCATTTTCTTGATTGGTCACTGTGGACAGTGGCACCCTCTGGGTGGTCCTGGATGCTTTAAGAAAGCAGACTGAGCAAGCCGCCAGAAGCAAGCCAATAACAGCACTCATCCATGGCTTCTGCATCAACTCCTGCCTCTAGGCTTCTGCCTGCTTAACTTCCTGTCCTGACTTCCCTCAGTGATGGACTGTGATTAGAACTGTAACCTGAAATAAACTATTTTCTCCCCCACGTTGCTTAGTTGCGATGTTTCACCACAGCAACAAAAACCCCAAGACACGTGATGTTGCAATTCTATTCCAGAGAATAGGAAATTTTTAAAAACACATTTTATTTAGTGTGCATGTGTGTGAGTAGCGTGTGTGTGCACATGCAATGTTGTGTATGTGGAGGCAGGAGAACAACTTTGAGGGAGTTTGCTTCCTCCTACAAAATAAGTCACAGTTATCAAACTCAGGTCATCAGGTTTGTTGGCAAATGGCTTTACCAACTGAGCCATCCCATTAGTTCTGAATCTCAATCTTTTAGGGAACCACAGCATTAATAGCTGTGGTTCAGGACTGGAGAGATGGCTCAGGGGTTAGGAGAACTGGTTACTCTCCCACAGCATCAAGGTTCATTTCCCATCATCCACATGGTGCCTCACAACTGTCTGTACCTCCAGTCCCAGGTGACCCAAAGCTCTCCTCCAGCGTCTGTGGTCCCTGAAGACACACGGTACATAGATACATATGCATGCAGGCAAAACATTCATACCCATAAATTAAAGTTAATACATCTAAAAAAAAAAAGGCATAGTAGGGTCAGTGCAGTGAAGGAAAACTGTGGGTTTGTCTGCTACAGTCACCAATAAAGATGCAAATGAGGGGCCAAGGATACATTTAAAATGTAAGCATATCAGGCTTTTTCAAAGTTGTCTATATATTTAACCAAACCCAAGTAAGACTCTTTTACGGGACTTGACAAATGGCAAATGTCCTTAGGTGAAAGACAATAAAGATAAGTTTGATGAGCCTGAAATAAGGGCATTTTCTTCCCAGACAGCAAGGTTTGCTGTATCAGCTATGGAAGTGACGTGCCTGCACAGGAGCACACGCAGCTGACTAACAGCAGGAAGCACCATGGGACCAAATGGTGCATTTAACAAAGGAAGCTGTGTAGAATCCATACAATTAAGTCCTCGTTTCTCATACACAAAAATAGAACTCCAGGTGGACCAATTCCTAAATGCATAGACAACACTTTAAGAGTTAGAGAACCAAATAGGAGGCTATCTCCCTCCTCAAGCAAGGAGCTCCCAAGTCCCCCACAACATCATGTAAAAAGGGAGCAGTAACCCTCTGTGACTATAAAAGGCGTCACGGGAGAGATTCACCGCTGTAGGAGGCAGGACTAGAATAGCGACTCAGGCAGAGCCGTGGAAGCACACAGGACCCTTTAGAAAACCAAAGGCGGTGGGCATTTCAGAAGAAAGCAGATGCAAGTGACTCATGAACACTAAAACAGTCAAACAATTCTTAATTGATGATATGCAAAATAAAACTATGTTGCTACCATTTTTGTTATCCACTTAAAAAACTTTTTTTCATATAATATATTTTAACAGTATTCTTTCCTTCCTTCCAACTCATCCCAGATCCTCTCAACCTTCCTACCCACCTAAGTTGTAGAGTTTTTTGGTTATTTTGTTGTTTTTTTTTTTTAATCTCTCTCAAAGATGAAGGAAAGAACAGGAGCAACAACAACAAAAGCAAAAGCAAAACAAACAAAAATCAATAACATAATATAAAAACAAAACAAAACAGGCACACAAAAAACAAGGCGTTGTGTTTTATGTCGGCCAACTACTCCTGAATATGAGACCTACCCGGGAGTGTGGTTGATATACCCAGCTGAAAAGTTGTATGGAAAACTGCCACTGTAGAAGGTTCCTAAAATATATACATATATGAAAATTATCTAAATGGAGTCACAATATAATTGTGAGACAATGCCGCAACTACACAGCTTATGTCACCAAGTAAAACCCCAGTGCCAAGAATGGCTAACATCTTATTGGTTTGAGTGTGAAGGGCTCCCACAGGCTTATATATTTGAATGCATAGTCACCAGTGAATGGAACCTTTTGAGAGGATTAGAAGGTCATACCTTGCTGAAGTCGGTGTGACCTTATGGAAAGAGGTGTGTCACTGGGGATAGGCTTTGAGATTTCAAAAGCTGGTATCAGGCCCAGTCTCTCTCTCTCTCTCTCTCTCTCTCTCTCTCTCTCTCTCTCTCTCTCTCTCTCTCTCTCTCTCCCTCTCCCTCCTGCTCCCTCCTTCCTTCCTGCTCCCTCCCTCCCTCTCTCCCACACTCCCCCTCTCCCTCCCTCCCTCCCTATCCCTCGCTCCCTCGCTCCCTCTCTCCTTCCCTCCCTCCTTCTCTCTCTTTTACTCCCTCCCTCCTTATCCCTCCCTCCCTTTCTCCCTCCCTCCCCCTCTGCTGCCTAGTGCACTCTGATCAGGATGTAAGCTCTCAGGTACTACTCCAGTGCCGTGCCTGCCTGGTGCATTGCTTGCCATCATCATGGTCATGCATTCAGACCTCTGAAAAATATATGCAAGCCCCCTAGTTAAATGCTTTTCTTTTATAACTTGAGACAGGGAAGGGTGTAGTTGAAAAATCAAAACGCTGACCAACTGTTGACTTTCAAGCAAGTGGCCCCAAATAGGTTGAGCTATCTTTACTTACACAACCACAATCCTGCTCACCTGAGCAGTGATATCATTGGTGATCTTATTTATAGAAATCATAACATCAGTACTACATAGGCCTCCTCAGTAAAAAAAGCCCCCAATAGCTTCCCTTCCTCCTTCCACCCTCCCACTGGGTCAGTCACACCCCCAACCTTATTTTGTACTACAAAGGACAATTTCAGCAAGTCAAAATTAAATGTTTAGCCAGGCATGTCCTGTGGACATGAGCACATACCTAGCTAACAGCAAATGTGGTTACACAGTGGTCCAAGGTGAGAGACAGACTAGCCATTGTGGGTGCAAGTCTATTCATCAAATAGCACCCCTCTGCCATGAGACTTTTAAAATTGTAGACAGTGGTGTGCTCTTTGTGCCAGGCAACCTTTCCTGATACGTACCTATCGATTTCTGATGCCATCTTTCCAAGAACCATTTTTTTAAAGTCTCTCTTGATCGAACACAACTTCCCTCTTTTCTAAGTCTCTGTTGCTCAGACACAGCTTCCTCAGAACAGTCATGCAAGCAGGACCTGGCGCTCTCCACAGCTGCCACAGGCCCACTCACTGGTACTGTAGCTGTCTGTCTAGGGACATGATTACATGTCTCCAAATACCGAGGATTAATAGTCACATCTGGAGGATCAATATAGGAAGAGGGAGGCGAGGAGGGTTTACCCCTTGAAAGAGTTTTGAAAAAAAAAAAAAACAACAACACAGAGTCACCCACAGGGCTTTCAGCCTGCATGATCTCCCCCGGCCCATGCCCGACAAAGTGAAATTAAAATTGCCATGGGTATAAACAGCATGGCAAAAACAAGGAGAGCTTGTAGCACACACTATCTAGGTAACAAGAATAAAGGCCACCAAAATTCTCCACAGGTCCTTGCCAAGTGGGAAGGGATCTGCAAAGGCCTTGCTGCAGTAGAGTCCCATCAGCGAAGCACTCCTATGCGGTTCCCTACAGATGCTGCATGGCCACCGCCAGCAGCCAACCACTTTTGACTAGACTTAAGGCCCATTTCATGAGCTATCACCCATGCCCAACACTGAGGGATGTGGCCAAGAACCTGACGCTAGATAGGTTCTAGGTGTAGGGCACAACTTGCTACCATTCTGTTCTCCTTTTGCAAGGTCCAGGAGTCTATGTGAAAGAGGATGAAATGGGCTAAGCACTAGAGGTGATGACTCCGTGAGTCCAAGAAAGCAGTGTCTTCCATATGCAATGAAGTTGCTCTGTGTGATGTCACACAGACTGCAGCAGCACGCACATGGTTTGCACAGGTGCAAACCAAACAAAATCCCAGCACTGAGACACAATGTCCCACCCCTAACCAAGAAGCTACTGGGAATTGATTCCTCCTGGGACAGGGGAAATCAGTTTTCTCCAATGACATCATTTTAACTTGTGAAATTGGTTAAAACGTTAGTGCTGAGAAGCAAGTGAAACAATGCACATGAGCTTTCACATCTTCCTGCTGCAAGAGAAACCACTTTGCAGTAATTGACCACCCAATACATTTGAGAATTTTCATTCTGTGACTCAGTGTTATCTCCTCCTTCTCCAATCTAATTGATACATATATATATATGTATATGTGTGTATATATATATACATGCATTCAAATATATAGATGAACATATATATTTATATACATATATATATTTATGTGCATTGATACATACATATGTAGAAAATATAATATATATATCTATATATATAAATAATATATTTTTACAAAAATATATGATTCCAGAAAAATTTCTAAGCCAGGGTACACTTGTATGACAGAAAATTAGAAAATTCCTTCCAGGCTATGGAGGAGCAATGTCTGGAATGGGCAAGGACAAGCACATGATGGGTCCATACACAACCCTAAAACAGCTATCATTACAGCAGCATCAATAATTCCCAAGAAATGTAATTAAAGGGCAAAAGCAAAATTGGCAGAATATATACAACATGAATTCACTTATAAACATTTCAATAACATGCAAAGTAAATTTGTGTGTGTGTGTGGTACTGAGGATTACAGCTAGGGCCTTACACATGACAAACATGTTAAACATACTCTCTAACACTAATCACAGCCAAACTGTATTGTTTTAAGGAGTAAAAACATAGTAAAGCATGACAAAACACAAAACAAAAATTGAAGTTAGATTAGTAGCCATCTCTCAGAAAATGGGCTAGAGGGGAGCATGAAGGGTCTTCAAGGTTAAAGATTATAGTCTTTAAAATTGACTAAGTGAGTATTTGGATGTAATTTTGTCTGGCAGATGCTCCCTGACCTATAATGGCATTGTGCTGTAATAAATCTATCATGGCTTTGAAAATATCTTAACTTGAAATGCATTGAATTCGCCTACTCTACCAAAAGTCACAGCAGCACAGTAGAGTAGCGGGTGTCATCTGTGTCCCTTGTGATGATGCACGGCTGACTGGGAGCTCTGGTTTCCTGTGGCTGTCCAGGAATTTGAAAGGGGCTTCTACTATTTCTCACTCCCTTGGGAGAAGATGAAAATTCAAAACTGTTGCTTGATAGGGCACATGTTACCACGCACGGGGCTCTAGCTCTGTCTCCGACTTCAGAAAAAAAAGAAATCAACATTTGAAATAGAGTTTCTACTGAAAGCACATCGTTTTACACTTCTGCAAAGTTGAAAAGTACATTTAATTTATGTCTTACCCACATTTTATAATTATCCATTCAATCTTGATGGAGGTAAGAAACTCTCGGATGCAAATCCATACAAAAAGAACTATCCAAAATAGTTGTGTCAGGAATTGAGAGTCAATTTTCAGTTTCTCCATCAAACGCAGAAGACAAATAACATTCCCCTTGGGACCTTGGTGGCCCCCCCAGTTCTGCGGAAAGTGAAAAGCTGAATGATGAGAGGCCATGTAGGATAATTGAACCAAATGCTACCTCAGGACCAATCTTTAGATAAAATTGTAACCAACACATCCTTTTCTAGAAAAAGACATGAGCCTCTGAGTGAAGTTGTTTATCCCCGCTTGTGCAAGAAATTAGTAGTGAAGCTGAAATGAGGAACATGGCCCCTAGGTCGTAGCCCAAGACGCTCCCTTTACTGTGATACGGCTTGAGAATTCAATGCTGAACATCCAGGCTCTATTCCTTGATGTGTGAGTCAGCCCAAGTCAGTTTGAATGAGTCCTCAAACATCATTTTTTCCTGGATAAACTGAGGAGAAGGTCAGGAGAGAATGAGGAAAGGGGGGGTAGGCGAGGGGGCAGCACTGGGAGGACAGGGCCACAATCAGGATATAAAGAGAATAGATAGGTAAAATTTAAAAAACAAAGAAATGATGCAGCAGTTGCTAGGAAGGTTAAATTATTGTGTGCAAATGTTCCTCGTTTGGCTGTCATAGGTGCTAGCTCCTTTCTTTAAATCCAACTCACGAGGACTGGAGGGCAAGGATCCTGAAATGATGCAGCGAGTCAGCCCAGCACCGGTGAGAGACGAGTCAGGAGCTCTGGGTTTCCCTGGGTGTGCACAAATGGTAGGGCACACTAGTCTCAGTGTCTTCTTGATGGCCCTTGTACAGTTTCATGTTAACACTGAATTTATTTCCAGCCCGGAGAGAGGACCCTTACTTTGCAGACGTGAAAACATCAGTGGTGGTTCTTCATTTACTCCACACCAGAAAGTTTTTTCCTTATCATTAAAACATCCCTGTGGGAAGCAAAGAAATCAAGCTGAACCAATTTCCTAAGCTAGAAGGCTTTAGCATTCACAGTCTGTGAGCATTTCATTTTTCTTTATCTTCCCCACCCTCTTCTCAAGAATGGCTAACTCTGTTTTTTAATATTCCCAAGCCTATGTGTTAGTCAGGGTTCTCTAGAGTCATAGAACTTATGGAATGAATCCCCCCTTCTCAATATGGAATACATACACACACACATTTCATATTTTTGTATATTTGTGTGTGTGTGCATGCGTGTGTGTGTGTGTGTGTGTGTGTGTGTGTGTGTGTGTGTGTAAAGAGAATTTATTTGAGTCACTTACAGGGTGCCGTCTAGCTACTTCAACAATGGCTATCTGTGAAAAGAAAGTCCAAGCATTCAGTAGTTGCTCAGTCCACAAGGCTGGATGTGTCAGCTCGTCTTCTGTATGTCATAGAACCTCTGAGAAGTAGGCGCCAGTGTCAGTGAAGGAATGGATGTCCTAGCAAGGCGAGGGCAAGTAGGAAAAGAACAAAAGATTTCTTCTTCTGTATCCTTATATAGATTTCCAGCACAAAGTACGGCCCATATTAAAGGTGTGTCTTCCCACCTCAAGATTTGGGTTAAAGGTGTGTGTCTTCTCGACTCAAGATCCAAATTAAAGATGTGTCAGCTTCAGGCAGAAGTAGGACAGCTTGAGCTCAAACACTCTGCCAGGAAGAGGCAGGCTAACCTCTGAGTTTGATGCCATCCTGGTCTACAGAGGGAGTTCCAGGACAGCCAGGGCTACATGGAGAAACACTGCCACAAAAAACAAACAAACAAACAAACAAACAAACAACAACAACAACAACAGCAAAATCTGGATCAAGGGCATATGTCTTCCAGCCTCAATATCTGGATTAAAGTAAATGTAGAGTCTACCCTCTTCAAACTGGGAAGAATATACCTCACATTTTTGGACTGTATTTCATTCCAAATATAGTCAACTTGACAATCAAGAATATCTATCACAAATCCACCCCTTGTCAATTTTACACACAATCATGCCTCATGATTAATTTTCAAGTGAGAACAATAACCATGTCATAATAACATCTGAACATAATATAGCTATCACACATATAATCACAAATATATTACATATTTAACCAGGTCATAATTACTCCTAACATGATATAACGATCACTCATACAACTGAAAATATATTACAAATTTAGAATATGTGGCAATGTCCCCTTGGGGGGATCCTTTTAGTATCTCATACTTATCTGATAACTATTAACATTCTCATAACTGATGTTGCAACATATAAAAAGAAATTGAAAGAAAATACAAATATCTGTACAAATGCACTCTTAACAAAATACAACAGAAACACTCATGTCAACTGTAATCCTCATTTCTGCAACTGAAAATGGTCCCCATAGGCTCATAGGGCATGGCACTATTAGAAGGTTTAGCCTTGTGAAGTAGGTGTGGTCTTGCTGGAGGAAGTGCATCACTGTGGAGGGTGGGCTTTGAGATTTCAGAAGCTCTAGCCCAGTGACTCACTCTCTGGTCCTGCTGCTTCTAGATCCAGATGTAGAACTCTCAGCTCCCTCTCCAGCACCATGTCTGCCTATACACCATCATCCTTCCCGCCACGATGATAATGGACTAAACCTCCCAGCTCTTGGGAGTCCGAGGCTGGCAGATCTCTGTGAATTTGAGGGCAGCCTGGTCTACAGAGTGAGGTCCAGAATAGCCAAGAAACACAGGGTAGCCCTGTCTTAAATCATAGTAATAGTAATAGTAATATAGAAACAAAGAATCTTTGAATTAGGTCTCATTTCTAGAGTTCTGACAAAGCCAATTCCCCTGAAGGAGAAAGACACTTCAGGCGCTCTGACTCATTAATAGTGGAGACTGGGCAAGGAGGATGTCAGTGAGGAGCCAGGTGTGTGTGGTTTCTGGTTATAGCTTGAGCATTTGCTCTCTGAAGTCTTCAGTTGATTGGGGATCTAATTTTCCTCTTCAGAAAGCATGGAACCAATACCCCTTTCCCTGCAGAGCTGTTGTAGGAAAGAGTGTGCGGGCACCTCACACAGCGCTCAGCACTCACAGCACAGGCATTCTAAAACTCCATTATTATTGCTATCTGTGTGGAAAGCGTATTTAAAGAAGCTGGCTGAAGAAAGCCAGCAAAAGACTCTGCCAGGGAGCAGTGCCAGGGGCTCCGAGCAGCTGTGTTCTGAGGCAGCAAAAAGGCACCACAAAGTCCATGAGGACAGACAGCTGCACCCTGGGGACAAGAACAGCCTTCATTCTGGTGCCTGAGCTTGCCACACATCAGGTCATGGGTTCCTCAGAGATAACCCCCCTGGTAAAGTCAGGCCTGGTGAACCAGGGCTCCCCCAGGGTACCAAACAGTAGACAGTATAATTTAGATCTGGAATGTGCACCTGTTTTAATGGGTTAGACCAGCTTAGAAGATAGAGGAAAGTTTAGGAGCAGGGCCGATTGGGAGTCCTTGGGTAACTGAGGTGTTCTTTGGGAGGGGATGGTGGAACCTTACCCCTATTCTTATTGTTTGGCTCTCCCATGAATGAGCAGTTTTATTCAGCCACCTACTCTCATCCTGGCATGCTGACTTGTCATAGGCTCAAGAGCGATGAAGCCAAATTTCTTCCTTTAATTTGATTATTTGATATTTGTTACAGTAATAGAGAGCAAAGAGTGTTCATGAGGCCAGTGTCAGCCCTGAGAGCATCATGGAGGTGAGCAGTAAAGAAGCGGAGGATTAATGGGCAAAGCCTGAAGTAAGACATCGCAGGCCTTCACCCAGAGTAGCATTGATTGGACCAGTCTTGGGTCATATGGTAAGAGCGCACAGTGATACAAGCTGGGTCTCTTGGACTGATTCTATTCCACAGAGTGAAGGTGGGTAGTTTTTGAGACTCAAACTCCGAGATAAGGATAAGGGCTTTTGTCTTTTCTGAAGTAGTGCAGACGTGGGAAATCTATTATCTGGGAAAAGGATTCATTTTCTCCTCCCATGTCTCCCTGATTCAATTGTGCCTATTACTGGGCATGTCTTGGCCATCTCTTGCTCACCTGTCAGGTATAAAAAAGCAGTACTTACCCCCTTTCCTCCTCCCAGTTAGTTGGATGCCATGCTGTGTGCTCTCTCAGCACCTGGACGTGTCCATTGTTAAATGCTGGCTGGGTGATCTGATTACCTTTGCCAGGCTCAAATAAAGTTTACATTTACTTAGGGCTGATGGGGCCTCATCACAGTGCATCACATTCTGGATGAATGACTGCAAACAAACTTATTTTTTAGCTCTCTGTGGAATATTCCCCATACAATAACCTGCAGAATTTCATTTCTATGATCCTATTTAGAACATCCATATTAAGTGCCTGCTGCATGTCAAGGATTGGGCAATCATTATAGAATAAATGGCACACTCCATACCACCAAAGATGGCCACAGGTATGTTGGGAACATAGGAGTTTCATCAAAACCAAGCTTGTTTAAAACCACTGCACTAGCTTTGGGGGCTCAGAGTAGGGACTGCATTGTGCCTTGGCCATTCTGTAGGAAAGCCTGAGTGGACCTCAGCAATGTGGTAAGATTTCTAAAGTTCTCCGTGTCTAACATACAGGAATAATAATTCTACAGTACATGTGTATGAGGTAATTCTTAATAAGACCCATTTTTTGGCATTCAACTATCTTTCAATGCTTAGTCTTTTACTTAGCATTAAAAAGGGGCTCTAGCAATCAACACACACACACACACACACACACACACACACACACACACACACACACACACAACATCTCTTCTATGTCTTTCCCATCTTTTTCTCCAGGAACTGAGCAGGCAGCCTGCTTGCCTGTAAGTCAACTTGAAGTGCAGCAATGTGTGGATTTCTTTTGGGGGTCCAGATAAAAGAAGGGTGGAACTGGTCTTTGCTACTTTGTGTGTTCTTTCTTCCACTCTTCTCCACCATTTTTCTTCTTCCCTTTCAGCTTCCTAACACTAGAAATGGCAGAAATAAGCAGAGGTAAGAAAAGAAAGAGATCCCTAAATAAAGCCAAAGGTTGGAAAAGGGGCAACAGTATCATTAGACTACTTCCTGTTGCCTAAGGTCTTCGAATTCCTTGGAGGAAGTTTCATATTCGCAGCCAAGATATCTAACTTCTCCTTGTTTCTTCTTTACACACAATTATTTTAGAAACTGCTACCAACAGTAACTAACAACTCATCTCACCTAGAATTTATATATTTTCTGAAAAGTCCCCAGGATTCTAAACATCACATACTTACAGAAACTATCTGCAGCTGGCAAAACCGCACCCCTCCCAGAGCACAAGGCAAATCATAGTCAGCTGCTGCAAAGCAGCCTCATATTTCCACACATGGGATTAAAATTAAAATATATTCTTATAATATTTGTGTGTGTGTGTGTGTGTGTGTGTGTGTGTGTGTGTGTGTGTGTGTGTGTTTTACTAATTAATTTATTTATATTACATCCTGGTCAGAACTTCCCCTCCCCCCTCCTCTCCCAGTCCTTCCCTCCCAGCTCCTCTCCTCTCTTCCTATGCCCCCCTCCCTTTCTTCTCGGAGAAGGGGAAACCTAACGTGGTTGTCAACCTGCCTTGGCATATCAAATAGGACTGGGCTCATCTCCATCTCCTGAGGCTAGACAAGGCTGTCCAGGTAGGGGAAAGCCATCCAAAGGCAGGCAACAGAGTCAGAGACAGCCCCTGCTCCTGCTGTTAGATGTCCCACATGAGGACCAAGCTGTACGTCTGTTACATATGTGGGGGGAGGGGCTTAGATCCTCCCATGGATGCTCTCTGGTTGGTGGTTCAGTCTCTGTGAGCCCCTATGGGTGTAGGTGAGTTGATTTTGTAGACTTTCTTGTGGTGTTCTTGACCTCTCTGTCTCTTTCAATCTTTCCTCTCCCTCTTCTCTAAGATTCCCAGCGCTCTGCCTAATGTTTGGCTGTGGGTCTCTACATCTGTCTTCATCAGTTTCTGGGTGAAGCCACCTCAGATGACGTTATACTAGGCTCCTGTCTGCAAGTATAGCAGAACATGATTAATAGTGTCAGTGGTGGGTTTTCTCTCTCATCGCATGTGACTCAAGTTGGCCCAGTCATTGGTTGGCTGGGGTTGAAAGTTTTGTGTGTGAGTTGGTGTCCCTCTCCATCACTTGTAGCCAGGCCTGTCAACGGGAGGTGGCCACCCACATCAGGCTCCATATCACCCACTGCTAGGCTAGGGTTATCACCATGGAACTACCTGGAACCTACCCCCATTCCAGAGATGCCTCCCACCAATTTCCATGCTCTTTTCAAGCCCTTCCCCTGTCCCGCACCTGATCCTTAACCCCCTCCCCACTCCAACCCGCTTCTCCCACCCAGCTCTCTCCTCCCTACATCTGCTTCATGTGTCTATTCTATTTCCCCTTCTGAGTGAGATTCAAGCATCCTCTCTTGGGCCCTCCTTGTTACTTTGAGTCTGTGGATTTTAAGATGGCTTTCCTGTACTATATGGCTAATATCCACTTAAAAGTGACTATATACCATGTGTGTCTTTCTGGGTCTGGGTTACCTCACTCAGGATGATCATTTCTAGTTCCATCCATTTGCCAGCAAATTTCAAAATGTTCTTTTTTTTTTTTTAATAGCCGACTAGTATTCCATTGCGTAAATGTACCACATTTTCTTTATCCATTCTTTGGTTGAGAAACATCTAAGTTATTTCCAGATTCTGGGTATTATGAATAAAGCTGCTATGAACATAGTTGAGCAAGTGTCCTTTTGGTATGATGAAGCATCCTTTGGGTATATGCCCAGGAGTGGAGTGGCTGGGCCTTGAGGTAGAGCTAGTCCCAATTTTCTGAAAAACTGACAGATGCATATCCACAGTGGTTACACAAGTTTGTACTCCCACCGGCAATGGAGGAGTGTTCCACTTTCTCCATAAACTCACCAGCATGTGCTATCACTTGAGTTTTTGACCTTGACATTTTGATGTGTGTAAGATGGAATATCAAAGTTGTTTTTATTTGCATTTCCCTGATGACTAGGGATGCTGAACATTTCTTTAAGTGCTTATCTGTCATTTGATATTCTTCTGTTGAGAATTCTCTCTTTAGCTCTGTATCCCATTTTTAAATTGGGTTATTTGGTTTGGTGGTGTTTCATTTCTTGAGTTTTTCATATACTTTGGATGTAGGGTTGGTGAAGATCTTTTCCCATTCTGTAAGCTGCTGTTCTGTCCTCTTGACAGTGTCCTTTACCTTGCAGAAGCTTTTCAGTTCCATGAGGTCCCATTTATTAATTGTTGATTTTACAACCTGAGCTATTGCTGTTCTGTTCAGGAAGTTGTCTTCTGTGCCAGTGAGTTCAAGGTTATTTCCTCACTTTCTCTTCTAATAGATTTAGTGTATCTGATTTTATCTTGAAGTCTTGATCCACTTGGATTTGAGTTTATGCAGGGTGATAAAATATGTATGTATTTGCATTCTTCTATGTGCAGACATCCAGTTAGATCAGCACCATTTGTTGAACATGCTTTCTTTCCTTTCCCCACTGTATGGTTTTGGTTTCTTTGTCAAAATTGGGTGTCCATGGGTGTATGGTTTTATTTCCAGGTCTTCATTTCTATTCTGTTGATCAACGTCTGTTTTAATGCCAATACCATATGGGTTTTATTACTATTTCTCTGTAGTACAGCTTGAAATCAGGGATGGCTATACCTCCAGAAGTTATTTCATTGTACAGGACTGTTTTAGCTATCCTGGGTTTTTTAATTTTTTCCATATGATGTTAAAAATTGCTATTTCAATGTCTGTAAAGAATTATGTTGGAATGTTGATGGGAATTGCACTGAATCTGTAGATTGTCTTTGGTAAGATTGTTTTGGTCACTTCTACTGTGTTACTCCTACTAATCCATGAGTGTGGGAGATCTTTCCACCTTCTGATGTCTTCTTCAGCTTTTTTTCTTCAAAGACTTGACATTCTAGTCATACAGATCTTTCACTTGCTTGGTTAGAATTACAACATGACATACTATATTATTTGTAGCTATTTTGAAGGATGTTATTTCCCTAATTTTTAGCACAAATTTCATTTGTATACAAAAGGGCTACTGAGTTTTTGAGTTAATTTTGTAACAGCCACTTTGCTGAAAGTATTCATCAGCTGTAAGGGTTCTCTGGTAGAATTTTTGGAGTCACTTATGTATATTATCATATCATGTGTGAATAGTGATATTTTGACTTCTTCTTTTCCAATTTGTATTACCCTGGTCTCCTTTAGTTGTCTTATTACTCTAGCTAGAACTTCAAATACTGTAGTGAATAGATACAAAGAGCGGGCAGCCTTGTCTTGTCCCTGATTTTAGTGAAACTGCATTAAGTTTCTCTCCATTTAATTTAATGCTGGCTATTCCCATGCTGTATATTGCCTTTATTGTGTTTAGGTATGTGCCTTGTAGCCTCAATTTCTCCAAGACTTTTATTATGAAAGGATGTTGGATTGTGTGAAAATTTTTTTCAGAATCTAATGAGATAATTGTGTGTTTTTTCTTTTAGTTTGTTTATATGGTGGATTATATTAATGAATTTTCATATGTTGGATGATCCCTGCATCCATGAGATGACTATTTGATCATTTTTTATGTGTTCTTTGGATTCAGATTTCAAGTGTTTTGTTGAGTGTCTTTGCATCATTGTTTATAAGGGAACTTGTTCTGCAATTATTATTTTTTTAGTCTTTTTGTGGTTTAGATATCAGGGTGAGTGTGGCCTCATAGAATGAGTTTGATAGTGTTCCTTCTGTTTTTATTTTGTGGAATACTTTGAGGAGTATTGGTATTAGCTCTTCTTGAATGTCTGGTAGAATTCTATTCTAAAACCATCTGGCCCTGAGCTTTTATTTTATTTTATTTTATTGGGGGACTTTTAATGGCTTTTCTGTTGCCTTAGAGGTTATAGGGCTATCTAAATTGTTTACCTTATCCTTATTTAACTTGGCTAAGTGGTATCTATCAAGAAAACTATTTTTTTTTTTACATTTTCCAATTTTGTAGAGTACAGGCTTTTGAAATAAGACCTAATGATTCTTTGGATTTCCTTGGTCTCTACTGTTATCTCTCCCCTTTCATTTCTGACTTTATTAATTTGGATACTGTCTCTCTGCCTTTTAGTTAGTTTGGCTAAGGGTTTACTTATCTTATTGATTTTCTCAAAGAACCAACTCTTGATTTTTTTGTTTGGTTTTGTTTTTTTAATCCTTTGTATTCTTCTCTTTGTTTCTAACTAATTGATTTCAGCCCTGAGTTTGATTATTTCCTGAAGTCTACTGCATTTGTGTGTGTTCACTTTTTTGGTTATTGTTGTTCTAGAGATTTCAGGTATGCTTTTAAGTTTCTTGTATGAGATCTCTCCAAGTTCATATCAAGGCACTTAGCACCATGAACTTTTCTCCTTAGCATTGCTTTCATTATATCTCATAAGTTTGGGTATGTTGTGGTTTCATTTTCATTGAATTCTACAAAGTCTTTAATTTCTTTATTTCTTTCCTGACATAGTGGTCATTAAGTAAAGAGTTGTTTAATTTCCATGAGTTTGTCGACTTTCTGTTGTTTCTATTGTTGGTGAAGTCCATCTTTAAACCATGGTGGTCTTATAGGATACAAGGAGTTATTTTAATATTCTTTTATCTGTTGAGGCTTGTTTGTGATCAACTATATGGTCAATTTTGGAGAAGGTTCTTTGAAGTGCTGAGAAGAAGGTATTTTTTGTGTGTGAGTTTGGATATTAGGTCCATTTTATTAATAATGTTGGTTAGTTTCATTATTTCTATGTTTAGTTTCCATCTTGATGACCTGTCCATTGGTAAGAGTGGGGTATTGAAGTCTCTATTAATGTTCATGATTCTATGTGTGATTTAAGCTTATGTAATGTTCCTTTTATGAATATGAGTGCCCTCATGTTAGGAGATTTTTTCCTTTGATGAGTATGAAGTGTCCTTCCCTATATCTTTTGAATAATTTTGGTTAAAAGTCTATTTTAATAGATAATAGAATGCCTATTTCAGCTTGCCTTCTTGGTTCCATTTCCTTGGAAACCTTTTTCCAATCCTTTACTCTCATGTAATTTTTTGTTGTTGTTGTTCTTAAGGTATATTTCTTGTATGCAACAGAATGATGGATCCTGGTTTTGCATCCATTCTGTTAGCCTATGTCTTTTTATTGGGAGAATTGAGTCCATTAATATTGAGACATATTAATGAGCAATGATTGTTAATTCCTGTCATTTTTATGTTGTTGAGATAGTGTGTGTGTGTGTGTGTGTGTGTGTGTGTGTGTGTGTGTGTGTGTTCCCTTCTTTTGGTTTGCTGGTATGAAATTATTTACTTCCTGTGTTTGCTTGGGTGATACTAATTTCCTTGTGCTAGAACTTTCCTTCTAGTATCCTCTATAGGGCTGGATTTGTGGGAAGATATTGTTTAAATTTGGTTTTGTCACAGAATATCTGGTTTTCTCCATCTATAGTGATTAAAACTTTTGCTTTATAGTAGTCTGCAAGACATCTTCTGAGGCCCTTCTGGCTTTTAAAGTCTCTGTTGAGAAGTCTGGTGTAATTATAATAAGTCTGCCTTTATATGTTACCTGACCTTTTACCCATGTGGCTTTTAATATTTTTTCTTCGTTCTGTACACTTAATATTTTGATTATTATGTGGCAGGAGAATTTTCTGGTTTTGGTTCAATCTATTTGGTGTTCTGTAAGATTCTTGTGCATTTATAGGCATCTATTTCTTTAGGTTAGGGAACTTTTCTGCTATGATTTTGTTGAAAATATTTTCTGGTCCTTTGAGTGGAGAATCGTCTTCTTCTACTGTATTATTCTTAGGTTTGCTCTTTTCTTAGTGTACCAAATTTCCTGAATATTTTGTGTTAGAAACATTTTAGGTTTGACATTTTCTTTGACCAATATTATCAATTTCTTCGATCGTATCTTCTGTGCCTGAGATTCTGTCTTCCATCTCTTGTATTCTGTGGGTGATGTTTGCATCTGTCGTTCCTGTTCTCTTACCTACATTTTTTTATCTCTAGGATTTCCTCAGTTTGGGTTTTCTTTATTGCTTCTATTTCCATTTTCAGGTCTTGAACAGTTTTGTTCATTTCCTTCACCATTCCGTTAAGGGAATTCAGTCATTTCTTCTTTAAAGGCCTCTATCATCTTCATAAGACTGGATTTAAGGTCATTTTCTTGTGCTTCCACTGTGTTAAGATATCCTGGACTTGCTGTAGTTAAGACAGCTTGGTTCTGATGGTGCCACATTGCCCTGGATCTTGTTGATTGCATTCTTACGCTGGCCTTTAGCCATCTGGTTGTCACTGGTGTTAGAAGGCCTTCTGTAATGCAGGCAGAGTTGTGGGCCAGAAAGTGGAGCACAGGGACACGGGTGCATTTTACCTCTGTTGGGAGTACTTTAGGGGGACCAGCAGGTAGGGGACTGAAGGGGGTCTCACCTGGTGGTCCCTGATGGCTGTAGGCCCCTGGTAGTTCCTAATGGCAGCAGGTTTCTGGGAATGCAGGTGGATCTGTGTGATGGGAGATGGAGTGTACAAGGTACAGGGCATAGCTCACTGCTTGGATTGCCTTGGGGATGGGAGCAGGAGGCATGGTACTGTGGCATAGAGGTTTCACCTGTCTGTCCTGCATGGCAGCAGGCCTACTAGGATGTGTGCCAAGCTGTGGGCTAGGAATAGAGTGCACAGGGGACAGAGCAGGACTCACTGATCATATTTCTGTGTTTTTAAAGAAACTAAAATTCCAAAGTTCTGACTACAGAAAGGTTGAGCCATATGGCTGCCATTGTGTTGCCTCTTCCAACAGGGGAATTTCTCACTGACTCAGATTCCTTCTGCACCCCTTGTTCGTTGTCCTGCTGCTCTTGGGTCTCTGTTTCATTCATCCTCTGGTCAATAAATCACAAATTCCCATTCATTGAGTAGAACATTTTATTTCCTGTTTGCTTCCCTTTCTGATCCGGGCTCTCTCTTCCTAGGGAAATTTGCACTCAGAGCCCAATGTGTCCCTCTAAGTTGTTTTGTTTAATGGGTGCTTCAGGTCTCTAAGAGATAAATTATCTGATCATTAAGCTTAAGTAACAGGCATTTAAAACAAATACCATTTTGATACTTTCTCTTTCCTTAATCACAGTGCCCAGCACAAGTAAGCAAACTGGGGATGGTCAGGCCTCATTTCTAATCATTTTAATGCCAAAAATCACCCCGCCCTGAGAGTCTTTCTTTTTAGAATTTCCTCCTAAGTGCCTTGCCAACCCATCCAAATATCATTTCTTGACACGTCTCCTTGCTTTTCGTTCAGTATAGAAATAATTCATTCAAACATATGGAAATGTAGGGTGGGGGCAAAAGAGAGTAACTAAATGACTCCTCTGTCAAAATAGTCTGAGTTCCACACCTGCCCCTTTCACTCAGTCTTTTCTCCAAGTGGGTCTGGCAGGTGGAGGAGGGTGGAGGCTCCACACAGCACAGAGTGTGTCACTCCCAACAGAGCCAGACTGCCGTGTGAGCTGTGCTGTGGGGAGAAGGGGGGAAAGAGACTGAGTGATGACAGAAAAATGGCTGCCAGCTCCAAGAAGACTTGCCACCTCCAATAAGCCGCAGCATCTTCTATTCAGAAGGTGCTCTGAGCATGAGCCTGCTCTGTCTTCTGGGTCGGCACACCTGAAGCTTGGATTCCTGTTCACACACACAGGCTTGCATTGCTCCATAGAGCTATGGCGTGCTGTCTTGGAGGATATCACCAAGCAAACCCAGTGTCAGGCTAAAGCTAAGGAATAGGTTGTAGGATGGATTGGAAGGCTGTTGGAGTTTGGATCTGGACATCCCAAAAGGTCAAACATTAAGGGCTTTGGCTAAGAGTATAGTATTTACTGGAAGGCTGAAGAAACTTTAAGAGGTAGGACCAATTCTTCTTGAAGGGGATATTGGAACCTTATACTCCTGCCCCCTGAAATTTCCCCACTCTATGAGTAAGCAGTTTTGTTGTCATCTGCTCCATCTATGAAGGACTAAAGGTCCTAATCCACAGGACCAATGAGGACTCCGGGTTCTGAGACTGTGTGCCAATATAGACCTTCTTTTTTTTTTTTTAAATTGATTTATCTCAGATATGTGTTATGGCAACAGAAAGCTGATGATCACAAAGAGCTAGGGGATTCTTAAGGAAAAATTACAGAATTCCAAGATCTCTGAGGGGAATGTGCATAAGGAACACTGAATTTCCTATTCCAGAAACTTAAATATCAGTGGCTTGTCTGACACATGACTTCCCATTTGCTCTTGGACAAATTACTTCTTTAGACTCAGTCTTTTCACAAAATAAGGACACTGGATGAGATGAATGATGCTCAGATTGTGTTGCAAAGAGTTGATGAAGTTCTGGCACAAATAACTTAGAAGTAATGACTTTCTTAGTGGGCAAGCATTCTTACCCACTGAGCCATTCATTACTTCAGGCCTGCATTTGAGTCTTTAAAAAGTATTCATGTCTCTACTTACCTTATGAACATACTGGCATGTCGTTTTAATGAAAACTTTCCTGTCTCCTGTTTGGTATACCATCTGTGCCAATTTCTGTTGGTTGATCTTTTAATTCTGAAGCATGTTCCCCTCCTTTTTGATCATCTAATAATCTTTCATTGGGTGCCAGACATTGTGAGTTTTATCTTGCCGGATCCTGATTATTATTTTTTTTTCTTATTTCCATAAGTATCTTTAAACTTGATTCTGGGCTGCAGTTTAGCTACCTTGGAACATTTTGTTCCTTTGGGTGTTGCCTTTGCACTTTATTTTTAGGTAGGTCTAGGGCGGCACTGCTGAGTACTTTGCATTTGCAATCTGTCTAGTAGACACGGGCACTAGCCACTAGCTTGTCTCTGTGGGTGCTGCTCTCTAAGCTCACCAGATGGCCTCTAGCTTTCTCTAAGTGGAAATCTAGTTGTGTTCAGCTGAATGTCTGAGACAAAGCCTCTTGCAATCACCATCTCTGCTGCTCTCCCCCTTAAGGTATTCTGTCTTGCAAGCTCCGTTTCTCTTTATTTCCCAGACTTTCAGCTATATTTCCTCACTTCAAAGAGTTTATCAGCCTTTGTCTACGATTTCTCTTCATGCTGAAGCCTGTAAACCCTCTGAAGGTGATAATCTGGGGCAACTAAAGGTCCCACCTCATTAGTTAGACATCTCAGGGATGCTGGCCTTTGCTGCTGGTGACTACAATCAGCTAGTAACTTCAACATCTTTGGTTTATATATGTTGACTGCTTTTGTCACCTATTTCTTTGGGAAGGTATATCCAAATCCTTATTCGTACTTCTCAGGTGGAAACAGAAGTCTTGAACCTAAGGTTATTGGAGAACGTATATGCCAAACATAAGAAATTATTATTTCGTGTCACCATTTAAAAAATTACTGAAGTGGCAGACTCAGGCCTCATCCTTTAAGTGGACAGGTGACATTAGTTATAGGTGGCTATTTATTAAAAATTCTTTCTGAAGCCAGGGACAGAAAAATTATAACCTTCGGCAAAAAGGATAATTTATTGGCTTAATGCTCTTTTGAGAAGTACAAGGAATGGGGCCAGGTAAATATGCCACTCATGTTTGACTGATGCATCGCCTGTGACTTAGGCCTAAGATAAGGAGAGTAACCCCCTGCCCAACAGCCTAACCTGACTCATGCTGCTTGAGCAATGTTAACACTTCCGGCTTAATTACTCTTTCCAGAAAAGTAAAATGTTTAAGTCACTCTGGGTAAGGGTGTAAACCTTTTTCATCTCTTTTTGTATTCTCCCCAGACCCTGCCTATCCTTATGACTGTCAGGGACACTGAAATCTTATGCCACGGGATCAGGGGAAGATACAAGATCATGAAAAGCTACCTGTGTAACAAGAGGTGTGCTTGCAAGATGTCTACTTCCATTAGACATTCAAGATCCTTAGGACCAAAATCGACTGATGGTGTTTAAATGCATTAACTATGGGATTTCATACAACACATACTAAACTGATTCAGTTTTGAAAATCATTCTTCATATTTTATTGGATTTCTGTTCGGTAAACTAAAAATCTCGATAGTTGAAAATGCCCCAGTACTCATTGTAGGTCCCACTAATATTTTGTTGTTCTGCCCAAACTGTTAAATTACCTGATTAATTTTTAAAAATTTATTCTTCTCTCATATATTGTATCTCAGCTGCAACTTCCCCTCCCTCTTCTCCTCCCAGTTACTTCTTCCCACCTCCCCTAGATCTGTACCTTGCCCACTTCCCTTCAGAAAAGGGCAGGCCAGCCAGGGAGATCAAGCAAACATGGCGTGTCAAGTTGCAATAAGACTAGGAACAACCCCTCATTTTAAGGCTGGATGAAGCAAAGAGTAGGAGGAAAAGAGTCAGAGACAGGCCCCCCTCCCACAGTTAGGAGTCCAAGAAGAAGACAAAGCTACACCACCATCGCATATACGCAGAAGACCTACAACCTGGTTGGTTTTAGTTGAAAGGAGGCACACCTGAATAGAGATGGCTCACCGTCTTTTGCTTTCGTAATTACCGAGTTGATACCAAGCCGTAGTATTTATGATTTCCGTAATATTGCAAATGTTTTTTTTTCAATTAGTTACGGTGTGGGTGCACGTTGGCAGGTCTTATTCCTCTAATTACTTGCTAGGTGCTGCCCTGTGTAGTGCTTTATTAAATATTGTGCACAGAAGGTCTACTGTGCTGCTGTCTGCCAGTGCTTCAGTGTTTCACCACAGTGCATTTTTTTATTATTTCAGAAGGATGTGTCATACACACGGAGAGGATGATGTAGGCACACAGTGGAACTAATGGCTAACTGGGTGTTGCTTGCACTCGGCCGTTCTCATCATCCTTCATTTACTCATTTATCCAACAACCTTTTATTAAATCCACTATGTTCCAAGCACAGAATAGAAGAGGCATAATTCTGTATAAAATAGAAATGATTCTTTTCTTCTTACAAGTTAAACCTCAGTGGAAGGCATGGGGGGGGGACAAGGCAAACAACTATAAACTGTGAAGAATGTCATGAAGGAAACACAACATTGAAATTGACAAAATTCAGACCGAAGGAAGTTTTTTTTTTTTTCCTGTTTCAAATCTCCCATTGCTCTCTGTTGACATAATGTCCTTGTGGACTGTGTACAGTCTGTCCTTGTTTATTCCAGTGCTGACTTCTCTACCTCAGTGTCTGCTTTCAATCTGGGCATTGCATTGTGATGGTTAGTCTACGTACATCTTGTTTCAAGCTTTAGTTTTTTCCCTCTTGTTCCAAGTGTGTGTAAACGCGCCACCATTTGTTCTCTGTATTGCCAATAAAACCCAACTAGGCAATGTTGAGCAATAACAGAGAAGAAGATGGGCCATCCTGGTCCAGTGAGGGGAGGGAAAAGGGAAGGGAAGGATGGAGGCACTGGGGAGGACCTGGAAGCAGGAGGAATGCGCAGGGCCCAAGATCTGAGTAGAAAGCAAGTAGAATGTGGGAAATCTGAATGGGAGGAAATGAACACTAGTTTGGAGATTGAGGATGGAGTAATTATTGCTCAGCATTGTGCTATAAGCTAATTAAATAGATCCTGCTCTTTTTATGTGGTTATTTGGGCAAATATCTAGTTAAGGAGTAACAGCTGATTTTAATAAAATAATTACCCAATATTAAATGTTAACAATCCTTTCAATAGCTCTTGATTGCCTGGATGGTGTGGCCCTGATCATTATCATGACATTCAAACTCTCCTTACAACTTGGCTTCTGCTTGATGCTCTTAGACACTGGTGCCCTCCAATATAACAGGCATGGCCATCTGCCTTTGGGTGGTTTTACATACAGTGTAACACAGTCTCATTGCTATAAGATTTAGAAAGTATATTAGGAGTCTTTAGAGCAGGGGTTCTCAGCCTGTGGGTCGTGACCCATTGGGGAAAATCAAATGACCTTTTCACAGTGTCACCTTAGGCCACTGGAAAACACAGATATTTACATCATGATTCATAACAGTAGCAAAATTACAGTTATGAATTAGCAACAAAAATAATGTTATGGTTGGGGTCACCACAACATGAAGAACTCTATTGAAGTGTTGCAGTGTTAGGAAGGTTGGGAACCAGTCGTCTAGAGGAACAGACCCAATAGAATGAACATACACCACAAAGGAGGTTTATTAGATTGGCTTACACTGTACAGACTGGATAACCCAACAATGCTGTCTGCACACTGGAGAGACACTGAGAACCTGGTAACTGGTCAATGTACGAGAGTGGGTGCATCTGCAATGCTAATTGGGTGCAGAGGGCCTGGAGAGTCACTCCTGGGGACCTGCTGATCTTTAGTCTTTGTTGGAATGCTGAAGAAGCCAGATTCTGAGGTCAGTGAAGGGTGATAGCAGCAAAGTGGATGTACTCATCTGCTGAGAGCAAAGGTGGCAGGCAAGGGTGGCATGGCTTCCCTCAGCTCATGGCTCTCAACCTTCTTAATGCTGCCCCCTTTTAATACAACTCCTCATATTGTGGTGACCCCTAGCCATAAAATTATTTTCATTGCTACCTCATAACTGTAATTTTGCTACTGTTATGAGTCATAATGTAAATATCTGTGTTTTCCAATGGTCTTAGGTGAGGGGTTATTTGATGCCCTCGAAGGGGTCACAACACCCAGGTTGAGACCACTTCCCTAGGGCCTCTTTTTTTTATCTGAGCTGCTGTCAGAAGGGGTTGCCCTCTCTGGGGAAGACTCTTAGGCCTTCTAAGTTAGTCTGTCCTGAAAATACTCTCCCAGGTTCAATCAGAATCATTTGCTTTAGTTGATTTCTAGACCCAACACAGTTGGCCACAAGATAGTAACTGCAGAGTGGACTGTACGTGAGGGCATGGGCAGGGAGTGGCATGAGGAGTAGTGAGGAAGTGTGGCCAAGGGAAGAGGGTGCTCAAATGCCAGGGGAGCTATAGATCTGAGGCAGACCGGAACACTCTAGGGCTTGGCCATAGACGGCTGCGATGGGAAAGTGAAGAAGATAGCAAACAGCTGCCAGCCCTGTGACCTTGAAGAAATTGCTGAGCAGCTGGTTGGACCAGTCAAAGTGGGAGAGGAGCGATGTTAAAGCAGTAACACCTCTTTAATCGATATATGGATTTTCTTTTCAGAGAGAAGTCAGAAGGAATTTCTTCCTCTGGGACTCATTAGAGCCTTATAAGAAAAGTATTCGGACTTCCTGCCAGTGGGTTCTCACATCAAAGGGTATCGTGAGAGGATTATTTTATGAGCCTCTTGCCCAGGGTCGTACAACTGTGACCTGCAATCTGCAACGGGCTCATTTACCCTGCTGCTGAATTTTCAGACTGGGAAAGTCCCACTATCTTTCTGTTTTGCTCCCTCTCTCAAAAAGGAGGCGGGGATCTCTAATATTGTGATGCAGCAACAGTGGGAGATGTTTGAGTGAGTCTCTGATTCATCACAAGTTCAGCCACTCCCTGGTGGCCATCCCAGCTATCGCTTGAAAAGCCTTGATGAGTATTCACTTGAAGGCCCCTTGTGTTGTCCTACAGGGGCATTGCAGTCTGAGATACCACATACACAGCTGGGGCAGTACGAGCACTCATCCCTCTGGATTGTCAAGGCTTCTTGGATTTCCTCTGTGGTACTCCACCAGGCGTATAAACCACATGGGGATGCTCTTGAGCATGGTGGCCCTCCCTCCTCCCATAGCTCCTCCCCTCGCTCTGTGCTGGTGACTTTGTATGACTGAACTCCATACTGTACCCTGTAGGAGGAACCCTGCAGGCTCACTGTGATCTGTCCATTAATTAGACGCTGCTCGCTCACATTTTAGACACTAAAAGGAGGAGCTTACAAAGTATCCCCTGGGTTCCAGACACTCTGTCAAGAGCTTTTCCTAACACCTTCAGTGGACTCGGGTCTTGACGTTATTGTTCCCACACAGAGAAGCACCTTACACGAGATGTCGTGGAGAGTGGTTGCAGAGAGATTCTAGGCTAAATTCTTGGCAGCATTTGAAGGCCCTCTTAATCAATACTGCTGTTTCTAACTAGGAATGAGTAGGAATGGCCGCCCCAACCCCCCCCCCCCCCCCGCCGCCGCCCTTTTAAAATCTGTTGCCAAACTCAGCATATATCTGAATGATCGCAGCTGTCTGAGACTGCTGGTCGACCCTCCACATGTCACGTAAGACTCCTTTCTTGTGCACGTGATATTCCTGCAGTTGGTAGGTTGTGGCCCCTCCTGCTCTTCTTTCCACAAATTGTGCATCTCAATTCCCTCATATGACAATCTGAATATACCCTTTTCAGGAGCCATGGTTTATTTCTTAGGCAAACTTGATTTCAAACATTTGGCCCTGTTACTTTAGTTTCTTACTGCTTGGGACCAGATTGAGGGTTCTTGACTCAGAATATATCACCATGGTATGTTTTTACGCTTCCCAGTCTCCACTGAGAAATTTCTCAGATGATGTACAAGTCTCTCTTATAAGATGGTGATGTCCCTCAGCCTAGGAGCTGTGATTCACTCGGTTGTATGTCACAGTACAGAGCCTGTTTTGGGACTGTGGCCAAGTCAAGTGGCAGAAAGAGCATGTGAGAAGTAGGTAAAGTCTGCTGTATGACCTTTAGTGCTGTGTCCTGCTTTTTATTGGTACATTTGAACACTTTCTCTTTCACCTAAGAAACCTGCTTATTAGAAATCATGGATGCTATCTCAGAGCATCAAAGATTGATGAGAGCTTTGCATGTAACATCTTTTGGAATTTAATTTTATCCTAGATCAAAAGCCTTGTCTGAAGTATCAGTGACAAGAGCTTCATGCGTGGGAGTGTATGCCACTTATACAAAGGCTGGCTCATATTAAGATGAGTGACCCTGGTGGGTGTCCCATCACCCCGCCCAGTAGTGTCTGGGGCCATTTTTACTGTTAAGACTTCAAGAGAAGGCTTTATTGGCATCTAGTGGGTAAGAGTCTACCAAGTATACACTATTCATGGCAGTATCCAGAACGTGGGCGTTCCAGACCAAAACAAAGGGTGCTGAAGCTGAGAAAGCTAGATCGAGGGGGGACTTTCATTTCCTGTTGCTGCCATAACGAGTGTACAAGACAGGGGAGCTCAAAACTGCACACACTTAATGTCACACAGATCTCAAGGTCAGAGGTCTCAAGTAGCCTCATTGTGCTAGCATTGAAGCATCACTGTTATGTGCTTTCCTTTTGGACGCTCTAGGGGGAATCCACGCCCTTAGCTTTCTCAGCATCTAAAGGACACTCCTTTTCTTTGTTTGAACCCTCTCTTCTCCTCCTTAAAGACAGTACTATTAAGCTAGTGAATTCCCAGGCTACATGGTTCTAGTGCCCTCTCTTTAATTTGCAAGGCCCATGTGCTGGCATTGGCTCTCTCCAGAATTACAGGATTAACTCCTTGATGTCAGGCTACCTGGGTACCAGACTCCTTCTCATCTGCAATCTGAATTCCCTTCGCCATGTCACCTCACACTTTCAGGGTTCTGCCATTAGACTGGGAACATCTTTGGGGATCGTTATCTTGCCTTCTAAAAAGGACCTGTCCTTTTCATGAGAATATTGGCTGCATTCTAATCTTAAATCAAATTGATTTAGTGCTTTTACTGGGACTGATAATCAGGAAATTTTTATAATCTTGGGACACTATGATATGGTCTTAGCAGAAGCAAGCAAGGGCAGCTCAAAATGCAGAACTTATTTCATTCCTTGTTGATGACAGTCCAAGGCCAAAGCCTGCTACATGACCCTTGATGACTTATTTTCTGGGACTTACGAGCCATTAAAGGTTCTGGGCTCAATCACTTTCTCCATGTAGACACCTGTTGAGGAGACTAAAAAGATACTATTACCAGCATCCTTTTCCTTAGCCAAGCTTAGATCATTAGTCAAAAGAAGACTGTAGCCAACACAACTTGTAGGGGCCTGTAGGAACATAAGATGTAAAGTCATACTCTTAGGAGAAATGCTGGGACTTGAGGGACAGTCAACATGACCATCATTGTGACTTATGCCTTGGACAACTACTTTCTACAGCCTCCCAAGCCCTGGCCAGGGCTTCTGTCCTTGCCATCTTGCGATTCCAGCCTCCTTCAGTCAAAGCATATGCATATGAGCTACCACAATCTGGGACATGCACCTACATATCAGAATTTCTTATTTTAAGAGCACAGTAGGCTCTCATATTTTGACAGCAAAGCTCCTGTGACTGGCATGAGATGGAGTATGGGGTTCTCTTGTCATTTTGGGGTCTTCATTTGAGCCCAGAGTAATACTCTCCTTTGGAGACCACAGTATGATTTATCCTAGAGAAAACCTATAACAAGCATATGCTTCAGATGAATGACTCACAACGGTACTGCTAAGGCTCAGTCTGTTTCACTGATACCCCCACAGGGAGGGAGGGAGGAGACCACTTTTATAGTGGGAGTGGGACACACAGAGTGGGAAATGAAGCCCGCTGGCAGCCAGCAGTCTCCTGTCTCCTGACCTTCAACTGGCAGTGCCTGGGATGCCTGTTGCCTTTTGCAGAGCTGCCACAGGGTGTTATTGTTGGAAGCTGGCTCTGAGGGCTGTCTGGGAGGGTGAGGTGCCCTACTTTCATCTGCAGCCTGCCTGCACTGGCTGTCGGATGCTCTGCATCTTCTGGTGTGAACTGGGAAAGAAGAGCAGACATCCTAGTGTTCGTAATTGCCACAGGGGCAGGACATGGTTCAGTAGAGAGGCATGGTGATTGATTATACAGTTGGTTTCCTGGGTTTTTCTGGTCCTGGGATGAGACAGATAAAGCAATAGTGGCTTATATCTGACCTGAATGGGACAGAGAGAGAGGAGCTACGGCCCAGGACTGGGTGGGTATCTTGCATGGCAAAATCAGGCTCTTGGTCTGGCTCTCTGCTGCCTCTCAAGCAATTGATTGGCCTAGACTGGGCATCTATCTGCACCAGAAAGGATTGTTTTTGTCTTTTTCCCCATTTTCATTCTCTATCTCTCCCCAAATCTGTTAAAATGAAATATACAGAAAAAAAAATAGGTGTAACTGAAAAACATGCTGCTATGTGATGAACAAACCAGTGAAGGAGCAGAGGACAACAGAAGGTGTGAAACTGGGGTAAATAGAAGCATCTAGGAGTGTGTTGTGGCCCCTGAAGCTTTGGCAGAGCCCGAGCCCCCTCCCACGCACTCCCATATTCTTCAGTTAGATTTTTTTAGTCATATAAATATATAATATTTTCTCATTGTTGGGAAAAAGATTACTTCTAACTAATGGATTAAAATAGGAGTCTCCTCTTTCACAGTTCTGAATGGCAGAGGGCCAGAGTCAAAACACCAGCAGGGATGTGTGCACTCCGCACGGAAGAATCACCTTCAGATGCTAGGACACCTGTATTCGCATCTCAAGGCTTTTTCTTATCTCTCTACCACCTCTTTCGTCAGTGGCACATGTACTGCACACTCCAATCCTCCTGTTTCCCTCTTACTAGGCCCTCTTTGCTGTTTGGGCCCCACATGGATAATTTAGCAGGTTCTGAGATTAGGATATGGCCATTTTTTGAGGGGGATGATATTGAACCTGCCCTGAGGGCCACAGCTGCCCACAGCTCTCTGAGGGGAATAGACTAGGTGGTCCCTAGCAAACCCTCCTTATACAGCCATGCAATAAATGCTTAGTCTGCCCTACACTATACAGTTATGTCCAAATAGTGGTGCCTTGCCCCTTTTCTTATGCTAGGCTTCCAGTAGCCACTTCGAGCTTCCCTTGTGCCACAGTCTGTCCATCTTTACTATCCTCCCTACGACATTATGACTGTTTCTTCTTCCTTTTTAAATTGCCAGGCTGGTTTCAGGTTGCACAAACACCATGGTTCTAACCTTGGCTCCTTTTGTTTGTGAAATGCCCCTCCAACCTGGGATCCCATCTCAATGGAGCATTTTCCTTTGGAAGTACACAATGGCCTTAAAAGTGTGACAATGTTTGGCCACATGTCACAACAACTAGGCAGATATACGTTGCTCCAGAAGCCAAAAGTAAAATTGAGGATGAAGCCATAGTGCTTTCTGTCACCTGAGAAAGGAAGCATCAGGCATCATAAACAGAGGTAGAAAGAGGTTAGTCACCTGAACAGCGTCAGGACAGGAAGTGGAGAAATTTGTAATTGGCTTAGCTGAATCAATGGAAGAGCTCTTTAGAAAAGACTGGAAAAGGAGTAAGACACTCTGGGATGTGGTGAGGGGGTGTGTGTTAATAAGGGATTCTTCTCAGAGTGTCAGTCTCTGGGACAGAAAAATCTGTTTTCAGACATTTGGGAGCTAGTCCTAAAAGGGCAGGTTGTGAATCTAAGGTCAAAGGACAAACCACAGAGGAAAGACCAGGAAACTAAAAGAGTGCCCTAAAAGGCCTCCATCCTTAACACTTCCTGCCCTACCCTGTTTTCCAGCATGAACTTTACTTCAGTTTAAAAAACACCCTTCAAAATCAATTTTAAAATACAAGCTTCCTATACAAGCATCTGCCTCCTAGCCAACCCTGTCTCTCCCAAAGTGGTGCCAGCCCCAGTTTGTCCCAAGATGCATGAGTCCTACCCTCCTCTTCCCTTACCTCAACACATTTCTTCACCATCAAAGAGTCTCCCTTGCCTCTTAGTCCAGAGCCTGCTTAAGTCTCTTCTGCTCATGACCTTGACCTCACAGCTCTCTTTGCAGATTGCACTCCTTTTCTTTCTCGTTCATTCTCAGCCACATGTGCTTTAGGAACTGATGACTGAGTGTCCCTTTCCCTTCCTAGTATTCAGTCCTGACTAGCACAGCCTGCCTGTGTTCTTCCCACTTGGCTGATGTCATCAACCATCCCACTGCCATTTCTTAGCCCAGGACTGTTCATGTCACTTCTTCCCCCTCTCTGGCCTGTGAGACCTCACTCACCATGCTTGTTTCTGTGACTCCTCCACAGTGGCTGGTGTGTCCCACTCTCTCAATGCTACCCTTTCAGCTTCCCCACTCACTTTCCATCTCTTGCTTGGGCCCCTTGGCCCATCACTTCCATGCCACCATGCATGTTCAAGATTCTCCTTGGAACTTGGGGTATACTCTCCATGCTGTCGATGGACATTTGTACTGCTGTCTCCCTGACATTGAGCTCCATGTATTATACCTACGCTGAGCTTTGCATTTATATATTCAACTTCTTTATCAACACATTTGTACGCTTAAAAGCTTCTCAGAAATCACTGCATTAAAAACTTAATCTGTCATCTCTTGTTTTGATCCTGAGAAGCTTCTTTCATTCTTTACTTTTGCTGGGAGATGGCCGCCAACCTAGGTTTCTGTCTCTTGTTGTCTCTCCCACACTAAGTCACCAATCTTACCACTTTTTTTTTTTGTCTAGTACATCTATGGTGCCTGGTACCTCTCTCTCATCCAGTCTCCATGATCTTAGTCAGGCCTTGTTGCCTCCCACTGGAGCCACTTCCATAGCCTCCCACTTGGGGTACAGCTTGAATGGCTCCTTCAGGCTTCTCTGTTCTCATCTACTGTAGTCAGGCCTTTGCCCTTATGCTCAAGGACACATGTGCAAACATGTTCATAGCAAACATTGCTGCACATGGCTTTGCTGCCTACACACTGGTCAATTCTTCCTCTTGATCTATCAGTTTACACTAAGGCTGCTGTAAACAAAATACTAGTTGAGTGCCCAAAGCAACAGAAATGTGCCCTCCAATGATTCTAGAAGGGAAGGAGCCTGAAACCAGCAGATGAGCAGAGCCATGTCCATGCTCCTAGCAGTGTGGAGGCATGCACTCTTTGATGTATTGCTGACTTTTGTGTCCCAGTGACCAAAATATCCAACACACAAAGCTTACCACAAGATGAAGAGGAATGGTTTATCTTGGCCTGTGGGTGGGTTTGGGATCTTTTCAGTTCCTCACTGCAGGGAAGGCTTGGTGGAAGAGCTCACTCATGGTGACAGGAGTGTGGGTCAAAGGCTATTCACAAAGGGCATGGTAGGAGCTAGGGGCTGGATGTAGCCTTCAAAGCTCTGTCCTCAGTGACTGTGACCTATTTCCAAGCCAGACCTTACCTCCTAAAGGTTCCACAGTGTCCCAAAATAGCACTCCTAGGCAGAGAAGATGGCTCAGTGAATATGATGATCTGAGTTCGGGTCCCCAGACCACACCAAACAGCCAGGCATGGCTGTGTGCACCTGCAATCAAAGACCTGGGGCAGCAAGAGAAGGAAAGATCACTGCGGTTCGTAGGCCAGGTTGATAGCCACGCTGGAAAACAATGAGCCCAGGGTCCAGTAAGAGGCCACTTCTCAAGCAAATGAGGAGAATGATATAGAAAAACATCAGATGACCTCTTCTTGCCTTCATATGTGTGCACACCTACACACACTCTCATACACACACAGACACACACAGACACACACACAAACACACAGACGCACCCACAGAAAGACACACACATATACACACACACAGATGCACACTCACTCACACACACAGACACACGGACACACTCACATACATACAGACACACACACACACACACTCACAGACGCACCCACACAGAGATACAGACACACACATACACACACACACACACACCATGAAACTGCCCACATGTCCATGTAGTCATATGACTTTTTCCATGGTGTGTCTGCCCCTGTCCTTTTTTTTCCTCTTAAGGCCACTAGTCACGTCACACTAGGCTCTGGCCTAGTGACTTCAGTCATAACGTGATTCCATGGGGGAAAACTATTATCAAATGAGGTATTGCTGTCAGAACAGGAGTGAGGATATTCATGCATATTTTTGATAACACAATTCAAACCATAGGAATCGGAAACACAGTTCTTCCATTTCTTTGCTTGCCAAGTTCTTTACTGAGTTTCCTGTTTCTTCTCAGCACTCGTCTCCTCCAGGGAGAGTTCCAGGTTGCCCTGTTCCACTCCCATCTTGGTGTCGCTGCATATTATAATGAAGCTACATCTTCATGCATCTTCTCTCACATTAGATGGCTACTCTTCAAGGCAGCCTGTGGTCCCTATTGCCAGAGAAAACCTGGATATCAGGCTAGTAGACGACAGTCAATGAATAATTACTGGTTTTCATTTTTATTTATTTTTATAAATTATATAATCGTGGAGCCTTTGCTATATCTGTATTGGTATATAGAATAAATACAACTGTTTATCTTCTGTATATTTTGAACTCTTCATTTGAAATTTCATATATATGCTTGTGTTATCATCCGAAATATGCTTGTACAGATCTCTTCCAGTGGTTCAACTGAGCAGACGTTAAGGTTTTATAGTGGTGTTACAGTGTCATGCACTCATCAGAGATGGCACTCTGAGTTCCTGGCCTTTCCTGTACTGGTGATCTGAGGTTTGGTACACTCACATTCCTAGGAAGAGGCAGTGAGCGTCATCACCCAGTCATATGTGTGCTAGGGCAGCAACAGTCCTCAGTGTGCTGTACTGTCAGTGGGTTTCTTGGACACAAGTGTTAAAATTTATGTAAGCTATCCAACACTTGAAAAAAGGAAAACCATGGGGTCTGGAGAGAAGGCTCCAGGCTCCATCGGCTGCTCTTGCAGAGGACCTTGATTCAACTATCTGTAAACCTGCTCCAGGGGATGCAAGCTCCTCTTCTGGCCTCTAAGGCACTAAAGTGGTACACAGACAAACAGGCTGGCAAACATCCACCTACCCACACTCCCATCCATGTGCATGCATGCACGCACGCATGCACGTGTGCACACACACACACACACACACACACACACACACGCAGACACACACACACACACACACACACACACACAAAAGAAAGGAATGAAGGACGAAAGAATGAAGGAAGAAAAGACAAAAAGAGAAAGAAAAGGAAAAAAGAAGAGAGAACGGAAAGGAAATGAAGTGAAAGAAAGAATTCAAGGGCCCACAGAGAGGGCTCAGAGGTTAAGAGTTTTTCCTGCTCTTCCAGAAGACCCGAGTTTGGGTCCCAGCACCCAACTCCAGCAGCTCACAACTGCCCTTAATTCCAGCTCCAGTGGATCTAATGCCTTCTTCTAATGTCTACACAGGCATTCATGCGGCACAAACACACAGAATAAAAATAAATAAATACACTTTTACAAGGCTGTGTTTCAGAAAGGTTTTTTCCCAACTGATAGTATAAAGTGATCCGAGGACGTCTAAAGCAGGGCAGGAGAAATTGTGAGGTTCAGATTGTTGAATGCATTTGAAAAATACATATATCAATCACATTTTCATCTCAGAATGACTTTATTAGTACGCAGTCCCATTGAAAAATATCAAGGAGCATTTGTTTGTAGTATGTGTATTAAATTTAGATTAGTAATTTAATTAGCACAAGCGGTGGTTTGAATGAAAATGACCCTCACAGACTTGTAGGGCATGGCATTATTGGAGGTGTGGCCTTGTTGGAGGAAGTGTGCCACAGTGGGTGGGCTTTGAAGGTTTCAGAAGCTCAGGCCAGGCCCAGTGTCACTCTGTCTTCCTGCTGCCTGCCAATGCAGATGCAGAACTTTCAGTTACTTCTCCAGCTCCGTGTCTGTCTGAGCATCACCAACTTCTTGCCATTATGATAACGGACTAAGCCTCTCAACCTGTGAGCTAGCCCCAGTTAAGCGCTTTCCTTTACCAGAATAGCTGTGGCCATCATTTCTCTTACAGCAATAGAACATTGACTAAGCCAGCACACATTACTAAATATGCCCAAATAGTAACAAATGTTAAAACATATTTATATGTGTGTCTTTTTTTAACTATTCATTTTTTTTTTTTTTTTTTTAGTTTTTCAAGACAGGGTTTCTCTGTGTTATCTTGGCAGTTCTAGGCTCGCTTTGTAGACCAGGCTGGCCTCGAACTCACAGCGATTCACCTGCCTCTGCCTCCCAAGTGCTGGGATTAAAGGCGCGCGCCACCACGCCCGGCTTAACTATTCATTTTTGAGACATAGTCTCATTTTGTTTCCCAGCATGACCTCAAACTCATGAACTTGACGGGGTCTTCTTCTTACAGTTATCTACATAGCTGACCACTAATTTAAAGTTCCTGAATATGTGTGTGTGAAAGTGTGTGCATACATGCAAGTGTGGCATGTGTGTGTATGTGTGCATATGTGGCATGTGCATGTGTGTGTGCATGCATTCATGAGTGTGTATATGTGCGTGCATGTGTATGTGTGTGTGAGTGTGTGTGTGTGGATAGTGGGCTTACAATCTTTAAAACATGCCACAGATAACGCGGTTCATACTTCAAATCATGGCAAATAATCCCTACTCTTCACTAATTCTTAAGAGCTTCAACACCCACTGACAATTTTGCTTATAATTTAGCATGTAAGAATAAATAAGATTTAATTTTTCCAGCCACTCGTGTATGAACTTTTGTGTGTGTGAAAATGCCAAACATTTACAAAGGGAGGTGCATCACCAGTCACCTGGGGTAGGTGAGAAGCAGGTCAGGATAGGTCAGTCTTCTAGCGTCAGAATCCTGGTTCGTAAGTGCCAAGTGCATATGCCCTGGTCTCAGAGATGCAAGGGCTTGTAGCTCTGAGTCCTGAGAATTAGATACCTGTGGCTCTAAAGGGCTAAGAGCTATGGCTCCAGATGCTCCGGCTAGAGCCTGGAGTCTGATTGACTGTGGCTTGGTACCTCACATCCAGTGCAACCTCTCAGTTCTGGGCAAGAGCTGGCAGGAGCTACTGTAGCTCCTCAGCCTTGGGTGTGGAGACCCAGACCTCATCACAAATACAGCCTACAGGCCTTGAATTTCTTGCCCCCTCCCAGGGGAGATTAACTGCCCTCTAGTATTCCAGCCACCAGACCTGGAGTTCTTGTCTTTAGCTCTTTATAGCGTTACACCTATTCTCCTTCCATTATCACCTCTGCCTCTTTTACTCTCTGCTATGCCTGACATTGGCTGCTCCCAGGAGTCTTCAGCGCTCTCTTGTTGCTATCAGTATTGCCAGTGCTGTTACCCCTGTCATGACTCACTGCCATTGCTACTGCTGCTGTGTGGCTCTTGCCTCCTTTTTATGTTGTCGCTGTAGCTTCTGGCAACTCAGGATGAGTTACACAAGCTACACAAGAGTGGCTGTTCAGAAGCAGCCCAGGCTAAAGTGGTACACACACACAGGCCGTACAGGAGACTGGTTGATTTCAGAAGCGAACCAAAGGCATAACCTGTTTCCACTACTAGGGAGGAGGTGGGGCATGCAAATGAAGAAATGCTGTCTGCATCAGTCACAGCACAGCTTCCATTTCTACCAATCACAGGTCTTATAAAAGGACTAACCAAAGTCCTTTTGCCTTGCACCTGTCACAAGCCTTCCACTGGGCCACCTGGACCTGAATGAGAAAAGCTAGAGGAAGTAGGGTCACCCGGAGTTCATGGAAGCTTGTGTGGTAAAGGATGCCATCCAAGGCTGGGATGAGTTTTCTGACTGAAGCCAGAGCTGTGTATCTGTAGCAGTAGTGATGCTTGAACTAATCCCCCTACAGCAGCTGCATGTTCTCAAAGTGATCAAAAAGTGCCCAAAACAGCCGATGCCAAGAGTGTAGTCTGGACTTTGTTTGCCTGGCAGCTCCTCCTTTAAGCAGCTGGGATTCAGGAGATACCTGATGCCTGGTGCTCGAACACTTGAGTGACTTCTTCTCAACAGTTCAAATTATCCAAAGGAAAACAATCAAGGGGATGTGTGTGTGTGTGTGTGTGTGTGTGTGTAACATCAAAGTACCATGGGAATAGCATTTTAATGGTATTTTCCAGAGCTGAATTGTGTTTAACTTCCTGCCAAATGCCCTAGAAAGAGTTGAGACCCTTTCATCTGTGGCAGGAGAGTAGTGAAATGAATCCCCTTATGCCTGTGCCTAGATTCAGAAGAGTATTCAGTCTATGGGATGTCAGCCAATCCCCCATTATCCCTCTTTCTCCCTTATAACATTTCTAGAAACTCTTTGGAGTATTATATGTATGCACAGCATATATAGATGTATACATAGTAAAGCACATGTATTACAAAGATGAAGCAATGTAATTTTCATAAACTGGAGCACAGCACACACATCACCCATCCTCATCCCAACAGCCTGACCTTAGCAGGTTAAAAGCAGACTTTTCTGCTGAATATAAATGAAATCCTATACATTCTATTTATTTCAAACTAATTATTTTATTCATAAATATTTTAGCATGTGTCTTTAGTAAGCAAGAATTTGTTGTGTATGGCCACAATTTTGCTATATAACCTAGATTTTAAGAGGCATATTGTTAGCCCAACACAACACCTCGTTATCTTTTGATCTGAGGAGCTAGCTGGGAGGACTATGCTGTTGCCAGCTGCGCTCATGGCCTTTTATGCCCCCTTTGTGAGGGTTCCACAAATTGGTTTCAACAGTGACAAGATTCAGGAACAAATGTCTCGGCTCACAATCATCCTGGTGACTTGTACTACCTCCAGCGCACGGAGCGGACCCCTGGGGAGGAGGTACAGAATGTTCTCTCTGGGTAATTGGAGGGGCAGGAGTCAGAGGAAGCTTGACTGCACCTCCTGCTTCAGGAAGCCCTAGTGACTACTGTCCCTACGGACGACATCAAGGAAGGAGGAGAGCGGGTCTTTTGAGAATGTTAATGATTGCCAGGTGACATCTTCAGTGTCCAACCCAGATCAAGGTAGAGGTGAATGATTGTGCAGAGGTGCAGGCGAGCTCAGGCCTGCCTCTCTGCGGTAAGGGCTAGCCTCGGGATTTTGTAAAAGCTCCACATTCCTTCTTGTGCTACTCACGGTTTACACACACACACACACACACACCATGGGTGCTCAGGTTCCTCTTTTAAATGCTTATGTAAAGTGTTCGTTCGCGCTAAGCAGATCAACCAACACGCCTGACAAGGACAGGGCCCCTGCCTGTTGTCAATCACCCTATCTGCTGTCAGCTCCTAGGCCACCGAACTTGGTATTTAGGTAAATATCATTCTTTTTGCCTTAAAAAGTTAAAGTTTTCTCCCAAACTCCTAGAATACACTCTTATTTATGGGCACACATGTATCTCCATTATAGCACATTGCATATATTTTTAAAGTTCTCGTCTATTAGGGACGTGTTGAAAAAAATATGCATCAATGGTTAGCTTAAAATAACAGGAGTACAGGATTTCCTGTATTTATTATCAAAATAAATAAATAAATAAATAAATAATAAATAAATAAGCAAACATCATTTTTGGAGTATTCCTCTGTGTTCCTTAGCTTGACAGCTCTGTGAGTTCCCCTCACAGATCTTTTACTAGAGAAAACCCCTACAGATGCCTCCAGGGCATCTTCGATGACGTGGATGATGTGTGTGCGGGAGGAGAGGGCATGTATCCAGATGCTTGTATAACTCTTTCACTTCTAGGCATTTTAAGTCTATGTCACTCAGGCTCTCTGTCCCCAACTTCGACTGCCGAAAGTTCTTCTCATCTGCCGGCACTGTTCCGAACTCAGGAATGGCGTCTCTTTTGTGCCAGTCAACTCATGGAGCACAGGCCCGTCGGTTTTCACAGAAAATGCAGTGTGCTAGAGCTGTGTAAGCCACTTGGCTGAGAGCCCAAGAGGAAAGTCAAAAGTCCCTGTGCCCACCTACAGCATCCTCCAGGAACCCAGCTCCCTATTCATCAGAAGATGCAGAGGATGCGCCAATGTGTTATAGCAAAGCATTACGGAATAAAACTGTTAAAGGGGGCATATATCAGCGGCTTGATTGACAGATGTTAGATGTTTCTCCTGTATAACAACAGCGGAGCTTGAGAGGCAGAAGTCCGGGTGACTAAGTAAGGTGGCGACAGAGGCTTCACTGGACCATTTCAGGTGCCATGGTGAGGCTGGGAGTAAATTGTTGCCGGTGCTCAAATTTCCTGTGGTACGACAGCCTTGACTTCTGCGCTGCCATTTTCCCGGAAACCACGGGTGCCATCAGCAGCCGTGATGCTATGAAGCAGCCACTCCACGATCTCTCCAGCTCTTGTCATTACAGTTATGGCTGTTCTTGAGAAGACTTTGATCCAGCTGCGGATGGCCTGAGAAGACAACACACCAGCACTGACTCCTAGAGGAAATTTTCTTCTAGCTGAGAGAACTGCCACAGCTGCTATGGCTGCTCAAACCATGGCTTTGGTTCAAGAGGCTCTATTGCCATCACGGGTACTGTGGATCCAGACGCCACTTTGGCTCTGTGTCATTTGGATGACCCCATGATCACCAGCTCCAGATCTCCCAGATTCAGTCCTCAATCTGGTCAGGAAGTGGCTGCTCCCTTACTTGCCTGTGATAGCTAATGTACCATGTAACTGGCTATACGGACAGTAGTTCTCATGTTTGGAGAACAATCTGGGGAGACCACCTTTTTATATACCACTGCTCCTTCGTACTGTAGCAAAATGGGGCACACCCTAATGCTTTATTGTTTGTAGTATTTGCCACGAGGAGATGAGGTGACCTGGTAATACAAAGAATGGGGGGATACCAGCCTCAGACACACCTGATGTCAGGTGGTGGCTACAAGGCAGCAGAAGAGTATTAGGAGAGAGTGAAAGTGAAAACTCTTTATGGTTGAGACTTTGAATGAGTATGGAAATGTCGAGGCTAAAGAAAATGGAGTGCGGAAGGCTATGAAGGGCCTCAACTACAGACCCATAGATCCTGGTAGCTGGAAGAGTTCTGAAAAGTTATTGAGAGATGGCGGCCCCAAATACCAGGGACTTATAACACTGAGGGCTTGAAGCAGGCAAACTCACACAGTTGTACTTTTTCACAGTGTTCATCTAAACTAGTGGTTCTCAACCTCCCTAATGCTGGGACCATTTACTACACTTCCTCATTCTGTTGTGGCCCCCAAACATAAAGCTAATTTTGTTGCTATACTATAACTGTAATTTTGCTACTTTTACGAATCATAATGTAAATATCTGATATGCAGGATATCTGATATACGACCTGTGTGAAAGAGTTATTTGACCTCCAAAGGGATTATGACCCACAGGTTGAGAACTGCTGATCTAAACAGACCAAAGGAATCCTTGGGCAATTGATGACATCTTAAGGTTAGCTTTTTTGTTTTTCATTTGTTTGATGTTTTTGGGGGGGGGTAGTTTTTTTTGTTAAATTTACATAAGCTAGGCTTGTCTTGAAAGAGGCAACCTCAATTGAGAAAATGCCTCCTTCAGATGGGCCCTGTAGGAAGTCTTTGAGGACATTTTCTTGATTAATGATTGTTGGGTAGCTCCATCTCTAGGTAGATAGTCCTGAATTGTGTAAAATGGTATTTGAATGTGAGCCTGAGGGACAAACCAGTAAACATTTTTTCCCATGGTCTTGTTACAGTTCCTGCCTCCAGGTTCCTGCTTTGAGTTCCTGCCCTGACTTCACTTCATGAGGGATTGTCACCTGGGAAGTGATATATCTTTCAGTCATCAAGTTGTCTTTGTCCATGGTATTTATGGGAGTCACATGGAATAAATTGGAACAGACTTCCCAGGTGGACTAACCACATGCACTTGAGTTCTTCTCTCATGATGTTATTGAGACAGAGTAAGAAGACTGACCCAGATCCCCCCACTATTTCTTATTTCTTTTTTCTATCTTTTCTCAATTCTGTGGATATAGGTTGCTTTTGTGAATGGCTGGAATGTGCCACTAACCAGGAATGTGCAGTGCCATGCCCCCACGTCAAGCCACTTTGGCCAATAGTCACTGCTGTGTCAGTGTGCATCTAGGTCAGCATTCTCAGCATAAATAAGCAAGTAGAAGTGAAACAGTTACTTCTGTCATCACTGCCGCTGCTGCTGTCAGTGTTGCTGCCATCTTGCCAGCTGTCGTGTGACTGACCATCATTGTAGCCACTGCTTCTGAGGCTGTAGCACCAAATTCCACTTAGCCTGCAGCCACTTCTTCATGTCCAGCTGACCAGAACGGTAATAGGCACTGCTTTTTCTGTGGCTATCTCATCAACTGCCACCACAGTACTTCAGCCAGGATTATTTTTCCATCTGCCATGGCAACTACTGTAGCTACAACCCTTTCACTGCCGCATCTGCAACCCACCAACCCCCACTGCTTCTCCCTCTAGTCACTGTGGCAACGGCTGCCACTACCCTATAGTAGCCTGTGGTCATCAAGGCCAAGGGATTGTTTCCTGATTTCCTGGGAAGGTGGTCATAAGCATGTCTCCCATCTCATGACAGCTGGCTGAAGGTGGATCCATGTATTCTTAGATCATTAGTATGAACACAGACCTCGGGGCCAAGAGCTAAGAAGTAGCGTGATCGTGGAGAGAGTCTGTGGTCAACAATGGACTATATGCCTGTGTGAACTGCTCTCCCTCCCTCTCTCTCTCTCTCTCTCTCTCTCTCTCTCTCTCTCTCTCTCTCTCTCGTGTGTGTGTGTGTGTGTGTGTGTGTGTGTGTGTGTGTGTGTGTGTCTTAAGCCAGACAGCTTGAGAAATCTACCCATGTGTTGCAGTGTTGGCCTTATTCAGTTGGCATTGATTTGTCTTCTTTTTTATTTCTGTCTGGATCTGAGCAGAAGGGCCTGTAGCTGAATGGTTATCAGTAAGAGCTGCCAGTACTAAGAACTGTGAGCACTGAGAGCTGCTGACTCCAAAGGAACTACATTTTACCTTCTCTTAACTCCTGTTTAAATTGAGCAAAGGCCGACTGATAACAGTATCACCTCCCAAATATTCTTTTTTTTCTTAATACTGTCATATAGTAGTTTAAGTGTCATACATGAATTTTAGGGGGTGTAGCTATTTAGAGCACAGCAAGGAAAGAAATGACTTGCCCAAGGTCACTTAGTAAATGATGAAGGGAGATAAGAGCCCAAATTTCTGCCTTCAAAGTATAAGCCCAGCATCTCTTCTGATGACTGCATCTGTGATGAGAGAAGGTTCACTCACTTGGAAAGTTCCATTAACTTGTGAAAGGTCTGTAGCTATCACTAAGTGATTTACACTGAGCTAAATAGTGTGCCTTTGAAACATCAATCAAGTATTCTTCATCTACTTTCAAGGGGCTATGCAGGAGAAAGTGAATCTCTTTCAATGTGGGAACAAGAAAACCTCCTGTGATCTTGAATCCAAGATGACCAGTATTTAAATTACACCCACAGGAGTGAGATTTATGTAAGGCTATGTCACATGTGCTAGTTCTGAAGGTCTGTTAATTACCTAAACAATGATTACAAAAGGAAAGTGCTTCATTAGATGCCATGGCAGACAAATGGAATTTGTTAATTATAAATTCTTTGCTAGAAAAAGAAAGAAACGTCTTTGCTACAGGAAACTCCCTCTTTCCCACATTAAGTGGAATTAATGAAACTGTCAATCTTGTGACTGTAACTCAGACTGGCCATTAAGAATACTCTCAGCACAGTCACCATGCCAGAGGTAAACTTTGGAGTATCTAATGTTCAGAGACATTCCATTTCCTTTTCCCACATACAATTTCTAGGTTCACACCATAGGTCTGTCTCCACTGGTCACATAGAGAGCACCCCTTGCAATGGCATGCTCCATCCTTGGCCACTCTCCTGATTTGTACTTGTGACCACCTTCAGTGCTTTCTCTTGGTTGTCTGATATCACACGTCTAGGATCAATGTCTCAAATATACCACATTCAGCATGTTCTCTCATCAGTTATTGCATTTATTTTTATTATTTGTTTTCCTTTATTTTATTTTTTGTTTTTGCTTCAAATTATCCACAGGCACTAACTATGGTTTGTCTCATGTTCTAGGAGGGGCATTATTTTTTTCAGCTGCAGATAATTTACATTTGGAATTCTGGGGACTCTTGGGAGGGTATAAATGTGAGATCCCTAAGAGGACCAGGGGTTGTCTGCTGTTTACCCAGCTGGTGCTGGTTGCCGTTGCTGCACTTTGTCAAGTGGTCTTGAGCAAAGAGATGAGAAGAAGAAATTGAATATGCTGATCATGAAAAAGGAAGATTGAATTTTTCCCAAGGAACTCAACATCCCTAATCATCAGGATACAGTCTAAAGAGGTCTACACCTCACTTATCCTCTAACCTTCTTTCTCTTCTACCTTGTGTTGGTAGCTTGGGAGAAATTAGGGTGGAATAAGGATCATAAAGGTAGTAGATATAAGAAACCAATAAGAAACCCCCCAAAACATGCCTAAAATTGGTGCCCAGATGAGGAGCTAGGCATAATGGGAAACTTGGTTTCTAATTATGTAGATGAGATAACAGCATATGAAGAAAGAGATATTCTCTTTCAGGACATCATCATAAATTATATGACAGCTTCTGCCACTGGGTTCTCTCCTGCTTTACTCTCGGGGGGGTGGGGGGGGGATTCTGCTTCTTCTTTTTTTTCTTCTTCATTCTCCTCTTCTTCCTCCTCCTCCTCCTCCTTTTCCTCTTCATATCCGTTTCAAAGAAGGTTGGGAGAATGGCTGAGCAACTGGAAAAGTTCTAAGTGACTATAAATGGGTCTAAGAAACAAAAAAGAGGATGAATTTGGAAAACCAAAGAGGTCATTCTAGTCTCTCATTTTTGAAAATGTTGCAGAATTGGCTGTGCAAATGGAGAGGTTAAAGGTAGAGGCTACTGTGCTTGGGCAGTGAGTAGTGCCAGAAAAGGAGGAACAAAAGGGTTGAGACCAGTGACTGAGCAAGATAGTCACTGAGCTTCCTGTAGGATAAAAGAGGGGTACAAACTCAACTAGAAGGCAGATCTTGGCTCCACCATGTGCCACACACTTTCTGTTTCAAGCCCCTGTGCAGGGAATGGAGCTGAGAGTAGGGGAGGCCATGTTGGGGGACAGGGTTTTTTGAGAGAAAGGCTTAATCTTGTTCCAACAGAGCAGGCACCTGGGATTATAAAGTCACTACTGGTTTTCCTAGTAATTGTGCCTCACATGCATGCTAATGTTGCTGATTATGATTATAATGAGATAACATGTCATCCTATAGAAATGATAGATCTGAGGCACTTTAAAGAGGCTTTTGTTTCTTATGGAATCCATTCACCTATGTTAAACAAATATTAAATAACAGGGCTACTCAAAATAGAGTTATCTTCCAAAATTGGAAAGGTCTGATAACATCTGTGCTAGATGCTGGTCAGTACTTACAATGATTAATGTGGTGAATGGAGGAAGCTGCAAATATGGCAAAGCTAGCTATTGAGCAAAAAACTTTCCTTACCCCAACTACTGACAGCATATTGTCCAAATTGTGGACAGGCAGGACACTGGGAAATCGACTGCCCAACTTTGTGGAGACAAGATAGGCTAGTCCTTCAAAAAATCCTGCTTCACCAAAAAGTAGGCCAGACATTCTGAGCCTGTTGGCTGAAGATTGGATGCACCAATGATACAGAGGAATGTTGGGTAACTGACCAGGTAACCATCCATCTCTGTCATTTCTATAGTTTTGGAAGATGCTGCCCTGCACTTCCTGTTTACTTAGATAATATTTGTCATTCTCAGGTATCTGATGGTGTTAAAGACTAGATAGAGTCTTACAGTTTTCCTTACTAAAGATTAAAGATATAAGAGAATAAGTTGTTTAGGATCTAAGAAAATGTTTTGGGGTTTAAAAAGATGCTTTTAGGTTGACAAATGCAAGTTATGATGAGAAAATGACTTAGGTACAGACCTTTGGACTTATCAAGATAGGATAGCTAGTGTAGTACTTTCTCCAAGGTTGCCAAATATAAATGGACTGGACATTGGAAATATAATCCTTACCTGATATTTCTCTCATTTTTTCTTTATTGTATATAGTTGATTGATTTTAGGGGGAAAGGGCATTTATTAGGCTAAAAGGGGAAGCATATTGAGGATTTTGGTTATGTAAATATGTTTTTGTTTTAATCCCAGGTGTGGAATATGGGGGTGCTTCAGATTGTCCACAAGTGCTAACTATGGTTCGTCTCATACTCTAGGAGGGGTGTGTAGGCTCAATTTTCTTAACCAATATATTTTATTACAACTTATTAACCAAGTGTATGTCACTTATAACCCGACTAACCAAAACAATAATAAATGAGGATTAAGGAACACAACAACAAAACTGTAAGGATATCAGTTCCGAGGAAGGGTTCTCCTGGTATAATCAGACAGCAGGCTTTCTTCTGCTGGAACCTGGAGTAACCAGAACCTGCATCTTCAGCAGAAGCCTGGAGCCTTCAGGCCTTCCCTTGAGCAGTTCTCTCTAGGAGCATCTTGAAGTAGAGCGATGAACAGCCAAAACTATCCAAGGTCTCCAATGGCCCTAACTCCAGTTTTGGGCTCATTTATATATCTCCTCCCAGAGTCTGTTCATGGGATCTTCTCAGCTGGCAACAATCAGGCTCCCGCACGAGGTGGTTGGTCTTCTAATGGATTAACCTCACCTGTTCTCTCATAAGACTGTTCCAATCATGCACTTGGGATCCTAAAGAATAGGTTTATCTCTCCTTCAGGGGTGTGATTTTTGCCAGCTACAGATAGTTTACATTTGAAATTCTGAGAACACTTGAGAGGGTATATATTTCAAGAGCCCCAGAAAAATGGGAGTATCTGCTGCTCCCCTATTGCTGCCCCTGATGCTGCCCTTACTGCTGCTGGCTCTTGATTCTACCTTTGCTATTGCTGTATTGCTGGTTACTGGTTGTAGATATTTGGAGAATGAATCAGCAGGATGTGTCTAAAGAGATCTACCTCCTTCCCCTCCAACTTTCTTTCTCTTCTACCTAGTGTTGGGAGGTTGGAAGGGTTTGGGGTGGAAAAGGGTGGTAGATACAGGAACCCAACAAAGTAGCTAAAAATATATATGCCATGTGAAATAAAATAGCAATGGCAAATTCCACAGACGACCATGAAGAGAGAGCATCTTTCATGCTTTGGGTCTGGGATGTGTATCACATAGCTGACTGAGCCTCCAAACTCATCAATATTGATCAGTCTGATAAAGGAAGACAATGCCATCAAGGCAGTTAGTTGTTAAACTAGCTGGAGAAATAAAACCGTCCATGTTCACTTTCATGTGCCTTTCTGCAAAGCTTGAATCTAAACAACAGGAAGCAGTGCTGCTTCTGATGTAAACCATGGTACGGAGGCTCTGATTAAAAGTCATGTCCTCTTCAGACAAAGCTCTGAATCAGAGCTACCTTCTCATGTAAGTGGAATCTTCTGATTGAAGCTGAAGCTCCACCTTACTGTTTGCACAATACATCTTCATGTCTTTTCTTGTTATGTTCTTTTGTATTTTTGTTTCGTCTTTTTAAAAACCCACACAATTACTGCCTTGAGTTAGAGTTAAAGAGTAGGTTCAACCATGTAGCTCTTGTTCTATCCTCCCTCTATGTTCCTAAATCTCCCTTTCTCTCTTTTCATCTCCCATCTCCTTGCCTACATATTCAAGATAATGCAAGCCGTGTTAGGTACAATAATACTTTGTTGAAAACCAGCAGATATAGACTTATCCTTAATCTAATAGAGGAACATAATAAAAGAGAAAACAAAATAATTATAGCATGTGGTAAGACTTATGTGAGACAAACAATGGGAAAGAAGTTTCAGAAGAATGGGCTTGAAATCTACAACACAGCAGATTAAATACACTCAGCATTATGGAGCAAATATTGGGTAGCTTCACATTTATTAACATACAAATGATAGAGGGTTGCGGCTGTAGCACAAAGGTAGAATACAATCTTAGCATGCAATGAGGCCCTGGGACCAACTGCCAGCGCCAAAACAAACGTGTTTGATGAGGCGATAGCTGTGTTAACCGATTTGATTCAATCATTCCACAATGTGTATGTGTCAAAACATCATATTGTGTGTCACTAATGCATATAGTTTTGGTGTGGAACATTAACTGTTAGGGCCAAATAGCAGGCACTTAAGTCAACTAAGGGAAGAGATGTGGAACTCTATTGTCTCCCTCTGGTTTCTTGATTTCTGTTTAAAGCTGTGATCTTTGATATTGTGCATTCTTTACTGTTTGTCATAGGGTCCTTGCCAGAACTTGTTTGGATTTTCACCCTCTGATACTATGAACTAAGTAATCATGTGTGTGTGTGTGTGTGTGTGTGTGTGTGTGTGTGTGTGTGTGTGTTTAAAATGTATTTTGATGATATTTGTGCCTACCATCCTCGGAATCCCTCAATACCTCCCCCAAGATAAAACATGAATCCTTTCTAGCATTGTGCCCCATTGTGTTTTTTTCCTCAATAATCTATTAAGTCTAAATGATGCTTATATGTGCACTGAGGTGAGGCTGTCCCCTGGACATGGTCAATTAAGAGTGGCCACATCCTCAAGGAAAAGTGATACATGCTGTGGTGGTTTGAATAGCAATGCCCCCATGGGCTCATCAATTTGACATATATGTACCACACAGGAACCATTTGTACAACGGGAACTCCTGGCTCATAGATTCATGCTTTGTTATTAGGGAGTGGTGCTCATTGACAAAGATTAGGGGTTGTGGCTCTATAGAAGTAGGTGTGGCCTTGTTGGGAGAAGTGTGTAACTGGGTGTGGGCTTTGGGGATTCAAATGCTCAATCTAGGCCCAGTGAACTCTCAGCTACTTTCCAAGCAGCTTCTGTTTGCAAACTGCCGTGCTCCTCACCATGAGGACATGGATTAAACCTCTGAATTTCAGGCAAGCCCCAGTTAAATGCTCTCTTTTATAAGAGTTGCCATGGTCATGGTGTCTCTTCGCAGCAATAGAATGTTGACTAAGTCACACCCTGTCCCTCATCAGCTATAAACTCCCAAAAGCTCCTCAGTTAGGGGTAGGACCTTGTGAGATCTTCCCTAGTCTATGCTGGAATTTTGGTTGGCTTGATCTTGTGTAGGTCTTGGGCAGGTAACGGCAGCTGCTGTGAGTTCATGAGTATCATAGCCATGTCACACCCAAAAGACAACATTTCAAAACACTCTTTCCCATCCTCTGCCTCTTATACTCTTTTTTTGTCCCATCTTTATGATGTTCCTCGAGCCTTGGGCACAAGAGGGTGATAAATGTCTCATTTATGGATGAGCACTCACAGGAACTTTGTCTCAGTGCTGTACCCTTATTGCATTTTAATAGGTACAACTCATTTGAAAGCCCTTAACATCACCTTAAACTTCTTGCCTTTTTTCACACAATTGAAAATGTTATCAGCCATGATTTCAAAGTGTTCCTTGAATTATGCAACCTCACATGATGTGAAATGCTGTAGTTTTGCTAGGAAGCCACAGTGCCCAGTTTCAATAAACTATCTTTGATTTCTTGGTACTCCCTTGTTTCCAGAATAAAGAAAAAGCAACCTTTATAGCAAGGATATTCCCAGGAGTCATTGTTGGATACAAAAACAGACAAAGTCACTCTGCTACTTCAATGGATCAAGACAAAAACAAAAAGGTGCAAGAACAAAAGGTATTGTGTGCCTCATCTTAGTCTGGTTAACATGTATGAATTCTTGTTCTTACTGTAAATAATAGAATTAGCCTCCCTCTGCTATCATACTTGAGATAAGTATTATTAACAGTATTTAGTCACTGGTTAGCCTGACAGTGTCTGATCCAGAGCAAAGGTCTTCTCCCTAAACTACATGACCCCAAATGACCAGACATGGCTCAATGTCCTGTAGTAAGCCCTTTCCTCCACTGAAATGGCCCCACTTATCCATGTTGCACGAGTCAACAAGAAACAACTACAGATGGGTGGTTTTCAGCTGTAGGATGCTTATGCTCCTTATAGTTGTGCCTCTATGTAGCAGCACATGGATCTTTCTGGAATGATATATCATATCATTATTCACCTTGACTGTCTTCCTCAGCTTCTGATCTTACTTAAAGCAAAGACCCAAGCCCTCGTCATGGCCTCCAACACTCTATATGATAGTTACTCAACACATAGATCTTATCTCCTGTTACAAGATCCTTCGTTTTATCCACACTAGATGCAGGGCTTTCTTTGTAGTTTCTTAAATATGATGACCATCCTACTATTTTAGGTCTTCTATATTTATTCTATTCTAAGTTCATGTTATTCTTACAGATATTCATAAAACTTTCTTTATTATTTCTTTCAGTAATTTGCTCAAATATCACTTCAGCAGAGACACTGCCCCTGCCATTATACATAAAACAGCTTCCCTTGCAATTACCTTGTCCTCTCTTAAGATATCTTTCTCTCTTCGCTGAATATATTAATTGTCTTTGTTTGAATCTTCAATGTCCCCATGGCTGACCCCTTAATGTCAGCATTGTCCAGAGTGTTGATTCTTACCCTGATTAAGCTAACAATGGGACCCTGCATCTTCAACTCTATGGCCAACTACATCAACAGAGACTAAAGTCAGTTAAACTACTGGTCCTTAGGATGGACTATGTGTCCCTAGAACATGTTAAGTCAAGGATTTGACTCATAGTCCTAGAATCGGTGGGGAATGCGACAGGACAAGATAGTGCAGAGGTTCCTCTATCTGGCAGTTTTGTTGAGGCCATTCCAGGTTTAACTAGAATCTGATCTCCTTCATGGAGAATCCCATGCAAATCTACCCAGCTCTATCTATGAACCAAAGGTCAGGATGCCGCAGCTAACTTATCTTAGCTCCTGTTAGAAGTGGTTGCTTCAAATGGCTTTACTTCTGCAAAGCTCTCCCATGGCTGCCACGCAAGATGCTAGGATGTGGTTTCTGCCTTTAAACAATGCACCCATTCTGTAGACTCAAGACTATACCCAGATCCCCAAATACTGGAGGTCCCAGCTGGATGGAGTACAGACTTTCAGTTGGCTATATATCATATCTGGTCCTCTCAGGTAAGTTCCCTGTACCAAAAACGCAGTCAGTCCAATTTTGAAACTCCTCATAGTCCTTCTGTTTTAATGTGGCCTTAAGGTCCAAATTCTACAGTCTCTTTGGAGACTCAAGGCAATCTTTTAGTTATAATTTCCTGTGAAATTAGAATAAAAAAGCCCTTCACATGTTTCCAACATCCAATGGCACAGAGTATACATTATGCCAAAAGGAAGGAAAGGTATAGTAAGGAAATGCTGGACCAAAGAAAGACAAAACTAGCAGGGCAAACTTCAAATCCTGTATGCCTGTCTGATGTCAAAGCATTCTTCAGAACTCCCGTTCCCTCAAGCTTTGTTCACTGTAACACACTTTTCTCCTTGGGTCGGTTCCGTGCCTCCGCAGCAGCTCTCCTAGGAAGGTGTCCCAAGGCTCTGGCGTCTCCAGCACATTGAGGCCTCCCAATGCATACTACACTTCACCTTCACAGCTTCATGCCACGGCCTCTCTGGGCCTCCATGTTGGGACTTCCCTGTCCCATGTGTGACCTCAGCAGCTTTTCTTAATTATGAAGGGAAATTCTATTACCTGTTTCCTGCATCCTTCTTGACTCTCAATCCAGACCATGTGGCCTAAACTGATAAGTTCTTCTCATTCCTGGTTCTGGCACCTGGCCCCATACTTGGATGACATTTCCTGAGCTTTCCATTGTTGTTTCGCCCTAGAAAACCGCTCAAGCCTTTTCTTTTCACAGGCAGCAGGATTATTTGGGGTCTTGACCTTAATTTCATTTACCACCAGGCCTGCCTGGATGCCTGCTTGCTTTCTTTGTTTCAGTTTCTTCCTTCCTTCCTTTTTCTTTCTTTCGTTCATTCATTCGTTCTTTCTTTTTTTCTTTTCTTTCTTTCTTTTTTTTTTTAGACAGGGTTTCTCCGTGTAGCCCTGGCTGTCCTAGAATTCACTCTGTAGACCATTCTAGGTGGGAACTCGCTGAAATCTGCCTGCCCCTGCCTCCGGAGTGCTGGGGTTAAATGTGTGCAACCACCACCACCCGTCCCATCAGGCTTTTCTTTAAACTTCTTGTTTCCTTGAGCATATGCCTTGACTCCAACATAACATTTCCTGGTTATCTTTTTTCCTCTGAAACTACATTTTATGTTTCTTTTTGCCCCACTTGCTCTTTTTTTTTTTGTAGGTCTGCCTAAGAGAGATCATTAATAATCACATAACAGAGTCAATCCACAGCTGTCTTGAAATCTCTGCTGATGACATAAATACCAAATTCTTCAAATTTATTCTCCAGCAAGTTTCTAGGAAAAAGACAAAACTCCTTGCCATTTTCTTTGCTAACCTATCACAAGAATGGTCTCCAGGCCACGTGCTAGTGTTCTTGTTCTCTGAAACCTCTTGAGCCAAGCCTGTGTAGTTCACTTTGCCTTCAGCTTTGCTGCCTTTCCCGGTCTTACTAGTACAGCTCATTAACTCCTACTTGAAGTGCTCGCCCACTTCTCTCGTCCAAAGCCTTCCACGTTCTTCTAAACAACAGCACAATCAGGCCTGTCATAACAGCGTTTCAGTCCCTGGTACCAATTTCTATCTTAGTTACTATTCTATTGCCCTTGAGAGCCTATGCGGACCATTCTGATTCAAATCACCGCACACCACACAGGTTCTTAGCCCCATAATGGCACCAGGTGCCAGGGTTTCATCTTGTAGAGAAGGACTTTAGTTTAGTCAGAAAGTGGTCAACTGCTCCACAATGTCCATACCAGTATTGCACAAGTGGGCTTGTCTTACTGGCCTGACATTGTTTGTAGCTTGCAGTTTTCACAGCTGAGTCAGTTTGATAAGCACTGTTCTCTTCGAGACGAATGCATAACACACCCAGCATATCATCTTCCCATCTGTTTTGTTGTTGTTTTGCTTGTTTTAATGACTGTTGAGCAGGGAGAAGTGATCCAAGCAACATTTCAGCTTCTCCTTCATGACTGTTACCTTTGTAAAATCGACCACCAAGATGCTTGCCTGTGCCAGTGTCAGACAGTCTTAATAGACAAATCCATGAAGTTTTCCTAGGCAAAGAGGACAGAGATGATTCTCTGGCATTGTTGTCTTGTTAATTATCCTCTGAAACCCTCAACATTTTGCTCCTGCCACATGGCAGGAAATACATGACCTATTTAAAGACTGTCTTCTTCCTCCCTCTCTCCTCCTTCTGTCATTTCCTTTCTGTTTGTCTATTTTTCCTCCAACTGTTTTGAAAGTGTGAAGTGTGTGTGTGTGTGTGTGTGTGTGTGTGTGTGTGTGTGTGTATGAGAGAGAGAGAGAGAGAGAGAGAGAGAGAGAGAGAGAGAGAGAGAGAGAGAGAGAGAGAGAGGAGAGAAAACAAAAGAGACAGGTGAAGACCTAATTTCTCAAGCAACTATTTGCTGGAAATGGAAGGCCCTTTGATCTACCCCCCACTAACTCCCAATGGCTTTCTCCTTGCCCTACCTCTCTCTTTCTCCCTCCTCTTCTTACTTCATTTTCCCCCTCCCTGTTCTTCTCCTTTCACATGGCTGACAGAGTTTTAAATAACTCTTTATGTTTTAAAGCCTTATATGATTTTGGTGACATCTCTCCCCTGTCCCTTGAAAGAATTTAGTTTGCTCTTTAATAACTATAACAGTGATGTTAGAGTCAGGAAAGGATTTGCTGGGTAGCAAAGACTACGAAGTGTGATGGTAAAGTGATGGCTGAGAGCTGGGTTGATGTCCTGTGGTAATGTCTCTGATGCCCTGCTTTGGAGCCATTTGCTTTTCGCTGAGTCCTAGGTTAATTTGTAGGACAGGGGTGGCTGTAGTGGAAGTTTTGGTTTCTTTAGAAACTAAGTTATATTATATAAATGCTTTTATTTTAATCTCAAGTGTAGTCTATGGAACTGCTTTTTTTAAAATAAACTTTAAATTTAGATTAGTGTTAGACTTATGGAGAAATCTTGAAGAGGGCTCGGAATTCCCATGATCCCTCTGTCCCACTTCACATTACCAATGTCTTACTTTGTTGTAGTATGCTTGCCAAAACTTATGAACCAATACTTATGATGTTATTTATTTATTTGCTTTGACTCCAACATCTCTTCTCCTACCTCTACCCCCATAAGAGTGGTGAATCGGCAGCTGTGCTCTCTCTAGAAGCCCCTGTCCTTCATTGCCTTCCCTCAAGGCGGCCTGTAAAGAATGGGTGTGGCTATGCCCTTCTGGGTCAGGTTTAGAATCAGAAGCCGCCACTGTGCCCTTAGCTGAGCATTGCATTCTTGTAAGCTGTCCCCTTCTGGCAGCCCCATGTAGTCAGGCTGCATGTCCTATGTGACTTTACCTTTCCAGCTCCACCCACCTGGAACTGGGGCTCCTCTGCATTCAGTGACATCAAGGCCCTAGTCCTTCTGACGCCATGTCTACCACTAGAGACATTTCTACCATTTCTTTCCTTTGGATGGGAAGCCTTGCTTGCTTTAGAGTCCCTACCTGGGTACAGGTATCGTGAGAGGAGCTGTGCCTTTCAGCCCTTCTCAGGGGGCACTGTAGGCAGGTGGCGTACTCTCTGGCAGACAACACAAACAACTTCTTTCTAATCTAGAACTCTCAGTGTGTCTGTCAATTGCCATGATGAGTGCTTCCACATACCTCAGTTAATTTTATTTCCTTTTGCGAATGTGGCAAACTCACACTGACATTTCACAGATCACAGAAGGAGAGCCAGAAAAGATAAGCTAGCTAAATACCCAGTGAATGGGAGCAACATTTTCAACTTGGGCTTCAGAATGATCTGGTGTAGTTCTCTGTCCTTTTCCTTCTCTGTTCCCCTAAAATCTCCCCTAAAAACATTTAAGGGGTCCTAAAGAACCTACAGCACTTCTGAGGGAAGCAATGGGCTAATACCAGGGCAATGAGAACACTGGCTGTCAAAATAAGGCTTGGATTCCCAGGATGCCCTGCCTTTTGTCTCTTAGTAATTTCCTGGCAAGTTCATGACATTGAAATCCTGTAATAAAGGGCTATTGTGCTTTTTCAAACAAAATTGGGCCTGTCCTTGAATCTGGTCTTCTCAGTAAACCATGGCAGCGTCCCTGTCCCTGCTGGTCCTTTCTGTTTCTTAACAATAGCAGCTGGGTGCTGCTAAAAGCATGACTTGGTGTAGCTGGAGGCCCCAGGAGAGACTGAACAGTTCAGGAAGCTTGATTCCTTCTTGTAACTTGGGTGACCTTTAAGCCAGTGTGGAGTGCAGGGTGGATAGTTATGGGGTACAGAACAGATAGTTTATGGGGTGCACAGCAGATAGTAATGAGGTGTAAGGCAGATAGGTATTGAGTGTAGGGTAGATAGTTATGGGGTGTAGAGCAGATAGGTATGGGGTGAAGGGTAGGTAGGTGTAGGGTGTAGGGTAAATAGTTATAGGGTATAAGGCACATAGTTATGGAGCATAAAACAGATAGGTATTGGATGTAGGGTAGATATTTATGGGATGTAGGGTAGACAGGTATGGGGTGTATGGCAGATAGGTATGGGGTTTAAGGTGGACAGTTATGAGGCATAGGACCATTTGGACCTCTAGTTCATTCATCCCATTGGCCTTTGCATACTGGGTATAGGAAGACTGCGTTCTCTTCAAAGGCCACTACCCTTAGGATAGGGCTTCCGAAACTTCAGTGTGCATAGGCCCCAAAACAGGGATCGTGTTAGTGTGCAAGGTGAGTACGTTTATAGTGAACCTCCAAGGGAGATTAGTCAATGGTACATAGGCCATATCTTCAGGGGCTGGGGCTCATCCAGTCACTGTGACCTTTAATTGCTTATTCATGGACCCAGGCATGAATTATATTGTCAAGAGTTTTGCTCATCCATTCATGTATTCATTCATCCAATAAATATGCAAAAGGACCACGGTTGTTTAGAAATGAGGACACCACAGGGATGAAGATGGAAATCCTTCCTGTAGCTGTAGGGAGTAGATGCCGGCAATTAAATAGATAATTAAGGCACAGTGTGTCAGGCTGGATAAAGAGACGGTAAAGGAATTAGTTCCCAGGACAGGATTCTACTGCTGAAAGAGGAGCCCAGGAGGACAGATCGGCCCTGATAATCCACTCAGCCTTGGAGGCGGCAACATACAAAGTGGGTATGGAGTAGATGTGGCCCTGCCCCTGCCCCTGGACTTGGTACTTCATGTGGGACCTGGGTCTCAGCAGGTCAGAGGGTGACACAGTGCTCTCGTCTAACCCTTCACAATTCCTCTCCTACCCTTTGTCTCTGCTACTCATCATTTTCAGAGTTTCCAGAAACTATCAGTAGGACTTCCATGAAGCTAGCTAGCCCTTAGAATGTTCAGTGTATTCTAAGCAATGAGACAAAAAAAAAATCCATGCCTTCACTCAGCTGCTCACTGGGTAATCCACGTTTGGTGATTTGGGTCCCTATATAACTCCAGTATCTGAGCTGGGACAATAGGAATGACACTTCAGCAGCCCCTGTCCTCTCTCAGGCTGTCTCTCCATGTTTCCTTTCATTTTTGATGCAGCCCTTTAACAGGATGGGTTTCACAGTTTTTACGGTGGTCAGAGTTCAGACATGATGCCACTCTATTAAAAAATTTTTAGCAATTTAGTTCCTACTAGAAAATCTTGGCATCTATGTTACGTATGAGCATACATACATGAGCATGCTGCTGTTGGTTATGCATGGACCAACAGCATCACTGGCTTTTCTAATGCTCCTCTGCTGCCTATGGCTAGACTGCCTACTGACCCTTCTTCAGTGACAGTGGTTACTGCTCTATCAAAGTCAGTCCTGGCATTTCTGTTTCTTGGAAGTTTGTTCACTCTTCCAGAACTCGGTGAAAAGAAGTTGTGGAGGCACTTGGGCTTTTGGCAGCTCTTCTCAAAGGCATTGGTGGGTACTAACTACTGTACCTTTAGATGTTCATCAGTGGTCATCAAGAGGGCTGGGCACACATTCTTGTTGCTTTGCTAGGGAAAGTTGACTGTCAAGGAACACATTTTTTTTCCTGCTGCTTCCCATAGTGCTGTCTTCCTGCCTCTCTTCTAGGCTGTCTCTGAAGCTCTGAATGCTGGTCCTGGCCTATATCACTTGCTCTCCAGTCAAGATGTTGTTGGACATTTGTCTCAAACGATACTTCCACTAAGCCGTTCACAGCATTGGCATCTGTCCACCCATCGCATTCTTTTCTGATCAAGATGTCAACTGGAGACTTTAGCTTCAGGAATATGCCTGGCCTTTTGATGTTAACTGGAAGTAAATCTGGTTCATTCTGGCTTAGACAGGAATATGCCTGACCTTTTGATGTTAACTGGAAGTAAATCTGGTTCGTTCCGGCTCAGATGAAGTCACTTTTGTCCCGATAACTTTGTAAGCATTTCTGATCCACATTCCAAGGACCCACAGATCCTTCTGATAACTAGGACCACAAGATAGACAGATTTGCTTCCTTATTCAGTCTCACAGAGCCTTGTTGTCCATTGTTAACACCTTATTTCACAAGAGCACTTGCGTAAGGAATCCAAAAGATTTCTATACATTTCCACGGAACTTATACTTTCTGATGCTGCCTGGCTCTTGGCTCTTTATTCCGTTTGGGAATGTACTAGTCATTTTGTAAAAATCTCTCAAAAAAAAAAAAGTTGACCAAAGCAACTTATAGAAGGAAGGCTTTATTTCTGGCATATAGCTCCAGAGGGAGAAGAATCCATCACCGTCGGAGTAGGAAAGCCTGAAAGCAAGCTCCAGGTGTGGCAGCAGGGTCACCTAAGAGTGTAGACTTTAAACCACAGTCAGGAAATGGAGAAAACAAACCACGAATGGCCAGAAATGTTAATCTTAAAGCTACCCGCCCCCACCACCAGTGACTTGCCTTCACTTGCGTTCAGCAAGGCCACACTTCCTAAACCTCCCCAAGTAGCATCGCCTATTGAAGAGTTCATATTGAAAAGCCTGAGACTAAGGGGGGCATTTCAGTTATGCCAAGATCACCTTTCATGTTGCTCATATCCTCCCCAGTCCGTACCCATGAGCTCAATCACAAGACTCAGCCACGTTCCTCCGTATCCCCCAACTCAGTCACTCACACAGGCACTCGTACTGTGCACTTCTCAGAGACATGGAATAAATACAGCACAGAAAAGAACGTCTCACCAGCTCATAGTCATTTACTTTATAAATCCCGTGGTCATTTTCACAATTTGGGCTCCTGGCTCACCTTGGCCCCCAATTGATTCCTAAAATGAAGTCTGAAGAAAGCTGTTAAAAGAAAATAACTTTCCTCTCGGCTCCAAATTTATTCAATAAGAATTTATTTTAGAGTGGTCCAAAAGCTAAGCCAGGAAATGTGTGGTTAGGAGCTTTGAGAAATGTGCAGTCATAGTGGGAGGGGACCATACCCGAAGAAGTCCCAGGCCTTTGCAGGCTGCAGAGGAGGAGTCGGCTCTGCCTCTGTGGGCCAAAGCTGCTTCACACACATGGTATTTTCAAAGTCAAGGTTTGAAAACCCGTGGTTAGCATGCAGACAAGGAGGAGAAGCGACTCTGTGCACAGAGAGGCATACATTCAGTTGGGAGATTTTGAAGGTTGAGTAATTAATTGTATCTTGTTGGATGTCAGGAGGGTCTGTTAGCAGATATTTAACAGCTTCCCACCATAGCTAATGTCACGTTGCCACAGCAATGATTTTGGATGCAGAATTGGAAAGTGATGTGAGTTAGCTGATCTCCAGGAGCTGATGGAAGCCACGTGCAACATTGGTGACTCAATCCGTGAGGCCGAAGCATCAAGATAATGATTTTCCCCCCAGGAAGTGACTTCCTAAAATCACAGACTTCTGTTTTGTCATTCACTGTCATCTCTTCAGGACTTTTAATAGTAGTCTGGTAGAGAGGAGACAGTCAATAAATATTTTTTGAAAAGATGCATGGATGGATGGATGGATGGATGGATGGATGGACGGTGTTCTAAAGTCTATAGACTCCTGAGACTGTGCCTCCAGAGTAACCTGATCTGTGGAGTATTTCTGAAAGTGGGGGGGGGGATATAGTGTCATTTTAAGATTTATAAAGTCTGTTCTGAAAATAGTAAGGTAGAGAAGTGTAAGGTAAGATGGCAGTTTGTAAGGTTCTGCAGTAATTTGGTAGCTGCTTGTAATGTCTGAGCCGAGGCAGGAGGCATGAGACTGAGGACTGGGCAAGTGGTTTTAGCAGGCTCTGATCTCTTCAATTCTGCATTTCAGAACAACTGCTCTAACGCACTGTCAACCACTGGGCCTGTGCTTTCTCCCTTTCACTTATCTTGTTGTTTCATTTGAATTCTTGCATTGTCTAACCCATGCTTGCGTGAGTTTTGCCTCCACCCAACCACACTGCTTTCTCCCCAGTGGTTTCCAGAGGGAATGGTCCATCGATATTTGTATCTGCTACTGTGCCGAGGTAGGTCTGGTTTGAAGGATGGGGAGATGGATCATAAAGCACAGCAGATCTCATTTCTTGGGGGAACTTGACTCAATATTAAGAAGGGTGGGCGATGCTGGCAGTGCTTGTCCACTTCCCCTTGGATGGTTGTTTTCTCTCTTACCTATAGCTACGCTTGGGTTACTGTCCATGACGATGCTCCCTGTTCTAGGACATTCTACCTAGCTCTTTGGTGACTTGGGGACCAAACTCCATTTCTCCAGCTGTGTTAATTTTTTCAACAGACTCAGCAGTCCTGTTGTTTGACAGACTCAGAGGGGTCTCCCCAAACCTGGATTTACACCAAGGTTTAAGCTGGAGTCTCTGGGAACTGTCTCGAGGAAGAAAACCCAAGTGACTGATGCTGCCCTCTGCTCACAGTGGCTTATCACCTCTGAGGAGAAAGTATGTTTGGCTGGCTTGGTCTGGTGGCCCTCTTCCTGCTTTCATTGCTGTGAGTGCTCTCTTCACACATAGAGTGACTTACCTGCCTTAGTCTCATCTGCTAGGTGGACCTGGACAATGCTGTCCTTGGTGGTGGGTGCTGCAGAGTCACAATAGATGCCAGTGTATCTAGGTACCCAGATCCAACTCTCTGCTCGATCTTTGGGGGTTCACCCTATGTGGAGGGATGTCACTCCTCATGTGTGAAGAATGCTGACATTTTCTAACTTCTTATGTCTGAGGTAAGGCTGTGGGACAGCAATAGGCCAGATGATCTGCAGAGCTCTGTGAGGTGGGAGGGTCCTGCAACCCCCTAAACTGCATACCCATTAGAAGAGGAACAAGAACCTCAAATGTATTCTTTTATATTTCTCAAGCCATAACCAAGAGAGAAAAAAAATCCACACACTTCCTATTCCCAAACCCACCTTTCTCTTGACGACTCTTTCTATGGATAAAGGAAACTTGTCTGGGGTAGATCAGTAACTTTTCACATTTCCCACTATTTGTGCCAGATCTGGTATTGATCCCAAAGACTTCATGCTTTTTGATTAAACAAATGGACTTTTTCCTTTCAGATAGGCACACCTCACTTGTTCAATACCTATGCAGGTTCTGGAGTACCCTCCTTTTCATAAAATGTCGCTGTCTGAGAGCCACAGTCTTGATTGTGTTCTGAAACTCAGGCTGGAAAGGACATGACGAGGGCATTGCTGAACAAGGCTACCACTTGTTTTAAAATCTCTTAAGGGACACTGCTTATTAAAAAAGCCATGGTTCTGTTATGTCCTGAATAACCTTTTCCTTATGTCCAGAGGAAATCAATCATCCTTGTTGCTCCTGGGGTGACAGGGCGATCTTTAGAAAGGAAGATGACTCTACTTCTCGGCTATGGCTTAAGTGGGTCACGTGGACTTGCATGTGCCTCTCCACTGGGACATGGTCAGGGTCCCAAGACTTGCATTTCTTAGGCTTATGGATTAACAGGGCCAGTTGTCTGTCCCCTTCAGTTTCTTGCTTCTGTTGCCCAAATCTCTCTGTATGTATGCATGTGCACATGGAGACAAGAGGTCAGCCTTGGGGGCCATTTCTTAGGAGGAGTCATATACGTTTGTTTTATTTAAGACAACATCTCTTGGTAAGACTTGGTGCTTTCTGATTAGATTGGGACGGATGGTTAGTGAGTTCTAGGGATCTATATTTCTGGCTTTTAACATGGGTGCTGGGGGTTTAACTCAGCTCTTCATGGTTGTATGGGGATGACACACTCTCCCCATTTTACCTAAAGTTGTTATGAAAGACATAGGGAGGAGGTACTTGGAGAGTCTGTAAGTACCAGGCTTTTTTTTTTTTTAGACACCAGATGGTTTATGTTGTCTTAAAGGGGGTTTGCATCTCCTTGTCTTGTCAATATTTTGTCATCCTCTTCTGGGTGTGGCTCATGAATATGCCCTCAATTGATCCTCCCTCATTTCCTCTGCTTTGGGGGCTATACACAAAGTCTTTTGCCATTCCAGTTCTGTCAGGGTAGCTGCTCCTTAGGGGCACCAGTTAGTCTTGACAATCCCGGACTACAACAGGCCCTGTTTAGGGGCTCTTCTACTCAGAGCCTTGGTTATTTGTCATGGAAGGGTCTCATTCAGACCTCAGCATCCCATAGCAGAAGGAATGGGTCTCCTTCCCAGGTAGAAAGCTGACAATGGAGACTGGCTTTTGCTCTCCCTTAATTGTCAAAAGAGAAAGTAAATGCCTTTTCTGCCAGCATGATTATTCTCAAAGAGACATGTAGCATTGCCTCTCCTGGTCCAGGAGACTCTTCAGTTTGATGTGGTTTTGGCTGCAGGTGACCTCCCCTCAGTTGTAGTCTGTAAACCTCCTTGTACTCTGAAGAGCATCTCAAGCATTTCCCCTGATTCATTCGCCTTTCTCCCAAAGTGCAAGTCTTCCAAAGTGCTATCCTTTATCCACACCTTCTCTCAATGGTTGTAGCTTTAGGCATCTGATGGTTTCGGTAGGAAGAGAGAAAAGCTCCGCTCAGCTGTGTTTTCCTAGGGGATCTCTACCACAGTCCGATGATGGCCCATCTTAGCGCAGCCAGGCAGCCACCCTTTTGAGATGGGCCAAATAAAAGGCTATTATTGTAATGGTAGATTGGAACACAGCCCAATAAATGAAAAAACCAAACATCTGTAGGATCCACGATACCTTTGTTGTTGGGTTCCTCCAAACTCCCCCCTTCCCCTCTCTCTTCCTTTCTCTTCCTCTCACATTTGTGTTGCTCTGTACATTGTTCTATTGTCCTGGCTCCATCAGCTGACCTCCTCTGCTTACTCATAGGTCCTGCTGTCTTAGGACTGAGAGGACCCTTTGTGTTCATTCCCATTTGAATTCTCGGTTCCTATTAACTGACTAAGTCTTTTAGTCACACTTGGCTGATTAGTCTGTGGGTGGACACCCATGGGTCAGGTGCCCACTGCTGCTAATCGGCTTTGCCCAGGAGGTGCTCTGCCACATGACACTGGATCGCCGACTGTGGTAGCACAGTGCTGCTCACTACAGACTTTGTGCTTGACTTTGGCAGGCCCGTAGAAGTGCAATCTGTCTCACAGTTATTCTTGGGTTGGTTAAGATCTGAGATGTTCTAACTTATTTTCAAATAAAGGCAAGGAAGAGGGGGTCAGTTTACAGTGGATGCGGACCTTGGGAGCTAGAATTGGGGGAAGACAAAGACGTCCCTTTAAAAAAAAATCTAAATGTATTTGAAGAAGAAAGAAGACAATGTGAGTATGGAGCAGGTGAGGAGAGTCATTCAGAAGGACTGGGTCCCTGTCATCTCTTCCTAGAGGGGACTGTATGGCTGGTTTTCCAAGGTTGGGCAGAGCAGAGAAGGGAGCACTATTCCTTTTGCTTTGCAGCTGCCCAAGGAGCCAGGGGCCATGTCTTGGGAAGTAGCAAATAGAATCTTGGATGTAGTAGAGCAAGGGGCATGGATCTCCAGAGATCCAGAAAAGAGGCACACAAAATACAAACATGTTCTTGTGGTGGTGGGGGGGCGTTCTTTTTTTTTACATAGGGATTTACTTTTGCCTGTGGTAAAATACTTCCTATTCTTAACTCAGAAGAAGATGGGGGCATCAACTGGTCATTTTGAATATGGGAACTAGCACTGAGCATGCTCAGCAGAGACCCACTGTCTTTGTATTGGTTTGGTCTATCCACAGGGTAAATCAAGACTTCCAGATCTTTGGATGTCAGTCAGAGGAGTCACCTGCTGTGCTGTGCTTTGGAAGTGTGATTTGTTCAATAAAACTTTATGATGAAATCTTGGTCCCAATGTAACTGTCCGAGGAATGATAGGTCTTTGAGAATGAGTAAACTTTTCTTTCAGGAATAAATTCTTATGTACGGGACTATGCTGGATTAGTTACCATGAGGCAAGGACGTTACAAAGTGAATTAACTTTCTCAGCTGGCTCTCTTGGTTCCACATCTGTTGCACCTCATAATGCCACCCACACTAGAAGCAAAGGCTGGCAACATGCTCTTGGACCCCCAGAACTGTGCATTGAAAAAAAAATCTCTGCAAAGAAATAAACTTTGCATAAAGTATCCAGTCTTAGGTGTTCTGTTATAATAATAAAAGATAATCTATGACCCACTACAGCAAACCACTTCCAGCAGCTCAGTAGCTTAACAAAACAGTATTTCATGTCTCCGTTTAATAAGGGGGCTATCAGAAAAGCGGGCTCCATGCCATGCATCATTTGGTGTCTGCCTGTCTTTGGCATTCCTAAGGTTACCACCTACTCCACTTAGCTTATAAACATGCAAGAAATATTCATGAGAAGTTTGGGAGAACATGTTTTATGGTGCACCTGGCTTCCCACATGTGTGTGTGTGTGTGTGTGTATGTGTGTGTGTGTGTGTGTGTGTGTGTGTGTGTGTGTGTGTGCACCTGGAAGAAAGGAAGACTAGAGATGTTGGCAAACACTAGATGCCAGGTATGAGGAAGACCAGACCAGATTATTGCAAATAGGCTGTCTTGCCTGCAAATATGAATTGTATTCGTTGATGGCAAAGGTGTTGCTTTAATTCCCTCCTTTAATACATTGTTTTATCACAGAGTCAAAACTCTCATGGGGAAGAAAGAACCTGTTTTTGGACACCTTGATTCTGATGTTTTTGTCCATGGTCTGGGACCATTAGGAAAAAATACTTAGGAGTGAACTGAATAGAAAATCAGGGTAGGCATTGGCCTTCAATTTTCTTTGAACTTTAAAGCGCAAGGGAAAAAGAGAATACGAATTTGGAATTTAATATCTTTGTACTTTAATTTAATCATTGAACTTTAAGTTTTTCCAAGAAAATTCATGATGAGAAGTAGCTTATATTAAAATGTGGGGCATCGTCTAATTGGCATTTCACTGCTGAAGCCTCTTAATGTTGTCACTGAATTTCATTGTAGAAATAAAAGGCTCTATATTTAGAATACCTGTGTGATCCACCACCCAGAACAGAATGGTTTTGAGAAAGAAACGCATCTATTAATGATTATATGGGAACAATAAGTACAAACTTGAACTGTTTTGGATAAATTGATATGTACAGTCACTGTAGAAATATTGGACAATGAGGAGGACCATAATCAGGAAGAAACAATGGAGTGGGAAATAGACCAAGCCTGCAAAAGATTTAATCATTCAAAATCTCTTATCCGGATAAGAATTTTCTGGCATAGGAATCAAACTTCTCCAGCAATGGTTCCCGAAGGATCTTCCAAAGAGCAACTGGATGAAAGTGCATCCAGGCAGGAAATCAGACACAACAGAAAGGATTTGAGATGGAGAACATCGACTGTAGAGCTTGGTTGCACACCTGATGGACAGGTGAAGGAGCAAAGAAATGCTGCACAGAAAATGCTCACTATGGGGGAAATAAAGGGCGTGTGTAGCCCTTGGGTCTGGATGAGTGCCTGGAGGGCACACAGAATGTTCTACCTGGGACTGTGGCTCTCCACCGCACTCCTGCATGACCACATACTTTAAGTATGATGCACTCACTGTTAAAGCCTGTCGATGGCGGGTGCCTTCTCCCTTCCTGACACTGCATTTCATTGTCATATTCCAGTTTATATTTGTCTTCCAATGACCAAGAGGAGGACAAAGGACTTAGCCTGTGTCTTGAATTTGGGGATACTAAAGTGAGCATGCGTGGCTCTGCCCTGCCCTTCCTTTGGGAGCACACTCCACGTGTCCGTGCTGCCCACTGTCCCTTCATATGCAAGCCTTCCTTCTGAATTACTTTAGCCAGTATACACGGGCACTTTCTCTATTCTGGCCACTGTTCTGGCCTTGAGCTACATTAGACTGAACCGAAAAGATAATGGTCCTTATATTATAAGAAATAAAGACAAGAAGCAATTCCCATAGGCAGTTAAAAATATCATGTTAAATAGAGAAAAAAAAATAACATGAACAGAAGTGTTCTCCCTCCCCAGTCCCACAGTGTGGAAGGAGAGAATTAATTCCAGCAAGCTGTACTCTACCTTTCATATACTTGTACGGGTGTGCACATGCGCGTCTAATATTTGTTATTCAAATATAAAATACTTAAGGTTATTTTATGCTTAAATACTATTGTTGTGTCTTATATTTAAATAAAATAAAATTTAATAAAGGCCTGTAAGGGGCAGGCATTTGCACAGCAACAAGATGTTTTAAGCAAATCAAAAGTAAGATGGTTGTGGGGATCAAGGCTGCTGAGCTGGCAGTGCAGGGTTAAGCAACATAGTTGAGATGAGCTTTCTGAAGGAAACAGACTTTGGATAGGTAGTTGTCTGGGGGATATGATGTCATCAGAGAGGGCAAAACTCTGAAATGGACCAATGTGTGTGTCCAGCCTTTGTGAGGGAGAGCGAGGGGTGGTAGAGTTTACAGAAAGAAGGGATGTCTAAGAGGACAGCGAGAGGCCCACAGGCCCACCCGTACCAACACAAAAGATCTTTGCTTGATGCTCCGAACCCTAACACTCATAGCCTAGTGAGGTAAACTCTAATTATTCTTTTCCTGAATCCGAGAAATGACTTGTATCCAGTCCCGAACAGTCACTGAGCAGCTGGCGTGGGCACAGCCTGTGGGCCCAGGTAGCATCCCTGTCTCTCATTTGAGCAAAGCTGTCAATTGAGTCTACACTTAGCACCCTAAGTAGCTTTATCAGTATCTGAGTAGCTTTCTCGGCTCACTCGCCTCCCTGACATGAGTTTCGCATCTCAAATAACAAGAAACACAGCAGCAGCTCGATAAATGCAACAAATGAGCTTGGTGGATTTGCTTTGCATTCTGCCAAAAGGAGTGTTCAGAACTCTGGTGCTCAGCCCACACCAGGGAAGACTGGGAGCCTTTCAAAGGGTCTGGGAAGGGGCAGGCATTTGCACAGCAATAAGCTCTTACTGGCTTGTTTCATTTTCATCCTCTCATGCGAACGTTTTTTTTTTTTTCTGGTGGAATTTTCCAGACGTTATACAGCATGTCATAGAAAAATAGATTAAGTTCAGAAGCAAATTGAAGCCCTTTCTTTTCCAGCTACATAGTTGTGTGAGTCATGATTCTCTTTATATATTTCCATCAAAATAACATATTACAACAGATTGAGTGCAAACGCATGGGAATCCAGCTGTCATCTATTGAGCCAAACTTAAAGAGATTTGCAAAAAGTTAAAATGTGCCACTCTTCTCACTACATGTTTTTTTTTTTTTGAAAATGAAATTGCTTTTCATCCAAGGCAAATTTATGTTAATATAGAAGCTTGTAGTTATTTGTAAATAATTCATAAACATTAATTTCCCCCCACATTTTTAGTTTTTTAATAAAGTAATTATCAACACATTTAATCCACATAATCAAAAGTGGGGGGTTTGTTTGGTAATTTGAGGTTCTAAGATTTGAGAATGAATGCCTTGGAAGGCTTTGATGCTGACACCCCTCATCATGCTCTGGTAGGTCCATCAGGGGCTACTTTCAAAGTCTATTTCCTTGTTTCAAATATCATATAGGCACACAGTCAAGTCTCCCAGCTCAGTTGTCTTTGGGGGTATCTATGTATGTGCAAAACAACTTCAGATGAAGGCCTACCTTCAGGGAAAGTACATTTTTGAGGTTCTGGGGAGGACTATGCTCAGACTAGGCAGGTACTCTACCTATGAAGTGTGTCCCTAGCCCTCTACAAAATGCACTTTTGCTCACAGCTATCTGGAGAGTTGTGGGAGGTAAGACGCTGGACTCTTAAGAGAACATGTTCATGGTCAGGATGAACAAGAGAACCCTGGGGGTGTGAACAGTCTGCAGTGAGGCTCCTGGGCTCTAATACCCAGGACACTGATGACTAGTTCCTAAGGACCAGGCTATTGAGGAGCTGTCGCAGATGTCATTTCACCTGGCTGGATGGTAGAATCCTAGATTTGTGTACTCTACTCCAAGCCCAATGAAGTAAAGCTTTGTGATCAATCCAGAAACCTTCATGTTTCCAATTTCTAGAGTGAGTTTGGAAGCATCCAGGATTGGGAGCTTTTGATCAGCTGTTTCAAAAGCTGTTAACTAGCCATGAAGATGAAGGAGCTGTGATTTGCAGGAAATATTACTCCTGGCCACATAATGCAAGCTTGGACTAACTACTTTGGTGATTAGTTCTCTGGGATTGGGGGACTGTATGCCCAGTCTTGCATATTTACACAGCAACCTCATGCTGAGAGGTGTTATCCATTCTCTGCTGCTCAGGGGTACCATGTTGACAGGTCTATGATGTATCTGATGCACCCTCAGGGTGAGGAAAGGAGAGACCCTTGGGATAGGCACTAACAGGAGTGTCCAAGAGCAAAAGCCCCAGGGCACAGGGCACCTTACAGAGAGGAGAACAGAAGGTGGGAATTGATTTCTGCTATACTGACTCACACATCTTAGTGGAGGATCGTGGTTGCTTCTGTCAACTTTAATAAGTGTTGTTGGCATCAGCATTTGTGCAATTGGTGGATACTTATAACCAATGACTAATGATATCTCTGGGTGCAGAAAAAAAGGTATTTGGGCCATCATTCTGTTTTCTGCATGTACCTGAGACCCACTGGGTCATTTTCTCTCTTGTCATCTAGCTATAGTAGGACATAGAACCCCACTGGCTTTCCTCCTATATGCCCAACCCCACATTCAGATCCCCCCACCTCTCACAGGATTTGCAATTCGGACTCCTATAAGTAGTAATGTGTGTTTGTGCGAGTGTGCGTTTGTGCATGCTTGTGAAGGCCAGAGTCCACATCTTTGTCTTCCTTGGCTACTATCTATCTTAGTTTTAGAGACAAGTACTCTCACTCGTTCATCTATGTCAATTGGTGAGTAAGCTCCAAGTACTCTCCTGTTCCTGCTACCCCGCAGCTGGGAGGACTGGCCTGCAACATCATGACCAGATTGTTAGATGGGAGCTGAAGAGCCAATCTCAAGTCCTCATGCTTGCAGGGAAAGCACGCAGCTGCTATACATTAGCATGAAAAGCAATGTCTACTCTTGGCAGAAAGTACCCTATGCGTGTTAATTATGTCACGTGACTTATTCAGGCCATTCAATTTTTGAATTAATTGAGGATTTCCTACTACATATTTGGTCATATTCATACGCCCCCACCTTCTTCCACAACAGTGGTGGTTTGAATGAAAATGGTTCCCATAGATTCAGATATTTGAACGCTTGGCCACTAAGGAGTGATCCCATTGAAAAGGATTAGAAGATGAAGCCTTGTTGGGGGAAGTGTGTCACTGGAGGGTGGGCTTTGATGTTTTTTTTCTCCTTTATTAATTTATTCTTGTTACATCTCAATGGTTATCCCATCCCTTGTATCCTCCCATTCTTCCCTCCCTCCCATTTTCCCCTTATTCCCCTCCCCTATGACAGTTCCTGAGGGGGATTACCTCCCCCTTTATATGCTCATAGGGTATCAAGTCTCTTCTTGGTAACCTGCTGTCCTTCCTCTGAGTGCCACCAGGTCTCCCCCTCCAGGGGACATGGTCAAAGGTGAGGCACCAGAGTATGTGAGAAAGTCATACCCCACTCTCCACTCTACTGTGGAGAGTGTTCTGTCCATTGTCTAGATCTGGGTAGGGGTTTAAGGTTTACCGTCTGTATTGTCCTTGGCTGGTGCCTTAGTTTGAGCGGGACCCCTGGGCCCAAATCTGCCTATCATAATGTTCTACTTGTAGGCTTCTAGGACCCTCTGGATCCTTCTACTTTGCCATTCTCCCATGATTCTTTCATCTAGAGTCCCACTAGAATGTCCTCCCCTCTGTCTCAGTTTCCTGGTAAGTGAAGGCTTTCGTGGGAGGGCTTTGATGTTTTAAATGCCCAAGCCAGACCTATTGATCTGAGTGTAGAACTCTCAGCTACTTCTCCATTGCTGCCTGCCTGCAAGTTGCCACCATGCTCCCCACTGTGACGATAATGGATTAAGACTCAGAAACAGCAAGCAAGCCCCAGTTAGATGCTTTTTCTTAGAAGAGTTACCATGGTCATGGTGTCTGTTCACAGTAATGGAACACTAAGCTAACACCCACCCTTCCTTTCCTACCCATTTGACTTTGTATTTTTTTAAGCCCATAAAATATGATTTGCGCTACCTCTATAATCTTGGATACCTACCCTTCTATTGGAGTGTGGTCAATTTACCAGAGGCCACATTTGCAAAGAAAATTGACTCTTCCTCCAAGTTGCAATCCATTATAAATAGTTGTTCAGCTGGAGATTGGGCTCTGTGCCTTCTTCCCCTCCCCATGCTGGGCACTGGTCTGGAGTAAGCTTTCACGGGGGCATTATGCCTGTTGTCAAACCTGCTGTGAGTTTGTTTACACTTGAAGCTGCTCTTCTCGCTCTTAGCCTCTTCCCAATCCTCTTCAGTAATGATCCCTGGGCATTGGGAGGAAGAGGAGGAGGAGGAGGAGGAGGAGGAGGAGGAGGAGGTGTGATACGTGCTCCAATTAGGGATGAGCATTCCGCAGCCTCTTATTCTCTGCATCAGTGGCAAGTTGTAGGTCTTGGTGTTGACTGTCATCAACTACAGATGGAAGCTTCTCTGATAAGGGTGAATATAGATGCACCGATCTATAGATACGATTGTAAATTATTAAGACTCAGTAGCTGGCTACTCCCATGACTTTGGGCCACGGTTGTACCCGTGGACATGTCTGGCTGGGCCATTCCTTACAATAACTTGCAGAATTCACAGCTGGGTAGGTGTGGTGATAATTATTCCCCCTCTAGCAGCATCCGTAGCACCATCCAGCATGATGAAAGCTAGCCAGTAGAGATGATGCTTTCAGGTCAGTACCACTGTGAACACTTCGTGTTCTATGACTTAAGTTACATGTCATCTTCAGCAATAAGGTCTTACCAGCAAGTTCTGGTATGAGGAGGAATGACAAGAGCCTGTAATGTTTGGAGGTATAAAGAACCTCATTGGCAAAAGCTCCAAAAGAGGTAACCCATTACTGGCATTGAATTTTGGGATTTGTTAATCTGTTGTGTATAATAGGAGCATTGTGACCCAGCTATAGGGAAACAATTTTATGTATGTATCTATGTATCTCTCTGTATATATGTTCACACACACACACACACACACACACACACACACACACACACACACACACTCTCTTATATAATTCTGTAGTAGTGATATAATTCTGTAGTAGTGATACTAGGTTTCTATTTGACTTTTTTTTTTTTTTTTTTTTTTTTGGATACAGGGTTCCTTGGTGTTGCCCTGAATATCCTGGAACTTGTTTTGTAGACCAGGTTGACCTCAAATTCACAAAAATCCATCTGCCTCTCCTTTCAGAGTCTTGGGATTTAAGACTACCACCATGCCTGACTTCCCTATGACTTGGAAGAGAAATTATTGTTTATGTTTATGAGTGCTTACCTGCATGTCTATATGCACCCGGCATGGATGCCTGGTACCTGCAGCGATCAGAAGGGGGTGCTCTGTCCCCTGGAACTGGAGTTCTGAATACCTGTGAACTACATGTGGGCACTGAACTGCTCCTGGATCCTCTGCAAGAGCAAGCTGTACTCTTAACAGCTGAGCCATCTCTACAGTCCTCCTACTCCATGGGCATTATTTTTAACTTTTTATAGATTCTTTGTGAATTTCACATCATGTGCCTCAATCTCACTTATCTCCCTGTCCCTTTATATTTGCCCTCTACCTTTGAAAACTCCCTCCAAAATAAAATAAAATAAAATAAAATAAAATACAAAATCAAGCCAAACCAACAACAGCAACAGCAAACATGTTGTTGCGGAAGCTACAGTGTATAACAGTGTGTCACACAGTATCCCTTTTTGTCCACACATCTTTACTTGTAAATGTTCATTGCAATGAGTCATTAGTCTGTTTTGAGGCCTCTGGTTTCAGCTACACTATCTGTACATGATGCTCATGGGGACTCCACTTGGATATTCGGTCATTACCCTGTGTCATGGAGACCCCGTGGCTTTGGATTTGCAGGATCAGCCTTTTCAAATGCTCCAGGAGATCATAGATGAGATAGATGTTGAGGTGGGATAACTCAAAAGCCTGGATCTGAGTCTGGGTGGTAGCCGAGTTGGTCAGTCTGCCATCTCTCCTGTACCCACACCACCAAGGTAAGCTCTCCAGTACTGCTCCTGCTAGCTCACTCAGTGCCACAGTCAGCAAGAGGCAGTGTCAATTCTCCTGCCTCAATGCCTTGGACCAGCTCACCCATGCCTTTGCCACCTATGCCAGCTCTACTGTGCTGCCCAGGTCAGATGCAGGGCCCATTTTCTGGAGTGTTGCAGCTCATGAGGGACAGGGACAGCTCTCTTGAATGTGATGGCTGACGAAGTGCAGGGCCATATTAGCACAATGTCTCAGGTGGCAGTCCAGACCATGGACATCTGCATGGCCTTTGGTGGTAACATGGACCTGGGACATCAACACAGACCCCTGCTGCCATAGCACCAGAGACCCAGACATGGTCCCCACAGCAGTATGGGCCCTGGTTCCCCATGATCTCTGGTGGCAGTGCAGGCCAATCAGATCAGCTTGTCCACCATGGTAGCATGGTCCTCAGACATCCACATGGTCTCCAATGGCAGTCCAGACCATGGACACACACTTTGGCCTTTGGTGGTAACTCAGGCCATAGACATCAATATAGACCTCAGCTGCAGCAGGATCACAGACAGACCCAGACATGGCCCTTGGCCACAGCCCTGGCCAGGACCTCACCATGGCCCCTCATATCTGCCTGCTCTTCACCACTGTCCAGCCTCCAGTCCCAGCCTTCTCCACAGTCTGTGATCTCCTCTGCTTCTATTCCTCTTTCATCGTTCTCCCTTGTACTCTCTTTCCCATCTCTCCATCACACATCTGCCCATCATAGTGGCACCCGTGGCAAGTGCTTGGGTGTCTCTCTTCCAGCTACCATGGGCCCTCCACAGATTCCTTCGAAAGGCCTACTTTTATAGTTTTCCCTCTCTAGAGCCTATGCTTTAACCTGCCCACCCCAACTTTACCCTTCCCGTTCCAATATCCCCTTCAACCCTTTAGGCCGCTGTGTTCTGTCTTCCCTCCTTTGAAAGCTGTGGCACCTAAAAGTCCCCTAGGCCTGTGCGGGTATTCTAAATGTAAAACATATGTCTGGATACTCATTGCTAACATGCACAAACGAGAAGACATGCAATATGCAGTGTTTGTCTTTTTAAAATCTGGTTGTCTTACTTCTAACTATTATTCTCTGTATTCAGCTCTATCCATTCACCTGTGGGTTTCATGATTGCGTCTTTTGAGAGTCGAGTGATATCTGTTGTGTCAATGTACCACATTTTCACCATCCATTCATACACTGATGGGCATCTGAGTTATTTCCATTTTCTGGAGACTGTGGCTAGAGAAGCAGTGAATACGGATGAGCAGGTAGATCTCTATGATAGGTTACAGAGCCCAGGAGTCTAGCTGGATCATGTGGTCAGCCCATAGCTTTTGGAGGAACCCCAACACTGATTTCCAGCTGGCACTGATTTCCTTGGTGGCTGTACCAGTTGGCACCCCCATCAGCGGTGAATAAATATTCCCCTTTCCCCACACCTGCACCAGCATCTGTTGTCATTTAGTTTTTGAGCTGATCCATTTTGAATGGAGTAAGGTGAAATCTCAAGGTAGTTTAAATTTGCATTTCCCTCATGGCTAAAGATGTTGAATATAAAAAAAAAATGTTTCTCATTCATTTGTGTTTCATTTGTGAGAACTCTGGGTTTAGTTTTATGCTCCAGTTTTTAATGGGGCTGCCTGTTTTTTGATGTTTGGAGTTAAATTCTTTGTATATTCTAGGTAACTCTATGTAACACATGTACAGTTGCTTCCCCTCATTTTTTTCCCAATATTTTAAGGTTTTTATTGTGAAGTCTTTCTCTTCCTTAGTACTCCAAGACATTTTAACCTTATTTTTCTGTGACAATTGTGAATAGTATTGTTTCCTTAATTTTCTTCTCATTGTGTTTGTTATTTATATATTGTATATATGAAGGTTACTGATTATTCTGTGTTAGCCTTGTACCCTGCTACTTTCCTCTGTCAGTTTTCTAGTGGAACAATATATATATATACATACATATATATATATATGTGCAAATAAAAATATTTTAACATCTTCCTTTTTGGTTTGTAGCACCTTTAACTCCTTTGCTTCTCTTATTGCTCTAGTTAAGACTTGAAGCACTATACTGAACACCATGATGTTAAATCTGATTTTAGTACAAATGCTTTGAGTTTTCCTCTATTTATGATGATGTTGACCGTGGGACTCCCGAATGTTGTCTTTATTATGATGAGATAAACCCTCTATTCCCATAAACTCCGCAGGACTTTTATCATGAGTGGATGTTGGATTTTGTTAAAGGACGTTTGTACACACACTGAGAGCAATAGCATGATCATGTGGGGGTCATAGACTGGTCTACATTTATTGATTTGCATATGTCGAGTCGTCCTTGCATGTCTAAGATGAAGCTGACTCGATTGTGATAGATGAGCTTTTTGATGTTCCCTTGAATATTATTTACAGTTAATTTCATTTTGAGTTTTGCAACAATGTTAATCAGAACTATTAGCATATAATTTTATTTTCTTATTGGATCTTTGGTTTTGGTAATAGTATGATACTGGCTTCACAAAAGAAAATTGGAAATGTTCCTTTAATGAGTATGAAGTATCCCTCATTATCTCTTCTGATTATTATGGGTTGAAGTCTTTTTTGTGCCAGATATTAGAATAGCTGTACTTGTTTGTTTCTTAGTTTTACTTGCTTATAATAAGTTTTTCCATCCGTTACCCTAAGGTGTTGTTTATAGTGATCTTAGGGTACCTTTTTGGAGGCCACAAAAGATGGATCCTGTTTTATAGTTATTCTTGCATGAACAAGTTCAAAACTAGACAAAAATTCCAGCACTGAAAAGGAAAAGTACACAAAGAGTTCCTTGCCTACACCATAAAAGTCATTTACAGTGATACTTGCTGGGAAAGGAAAGTCAGCTTTATCCAATTAAAGGTCACCAGACAGGCTCCACAGCAAGGAGCACGGACAACACCCAAAGGATTTGCTGTTTTGTTTTAATTATTTTTGCTTTGTTTCACTTGGATGCTTTTTTATTTTTTATTTGTTTGCCTGCTTTGAATTTTGGTTTTTAGGGGAAAAAGAGAGATAGATTATAAAGTTCAGTGGGTAGGGAGGTAGGAAGGAGTTGGGAAAGAGAAAATATTATCAAAGTATATTGTATAAAATTTTTAAATAAAAATAGCAAAAAGTACATAAACTTATGTAAAATAAAACACTACTGAATGGCAATTGTCTGAAGGAAAAAAATGAAGATGACTTTTTAAAATTTATAGAGTTGGATGAAAATGAAAATATGGTCCCTAGGCCATGGGATGTGTGTGTTAAGGGGCCGGTTGTCTAGGCTTCCTGCCGAGAGATGGAGCCCATGTTGATGGTGTGCGTCTGTGGTCCTTACTTGGAGGGGACAAGCTGTAAGGAGAGCATGAAGTCAGGCAGAAGACACATGGCCCTCAGGCAAGTGAGAGGGGTACATAGTGCATCTAGCCTACTCTGGAGTTTTGCCTGCTTGTAATTATTAGGATTAAGCGAGGTAAAATTCTTCACTATAGCTGTGCATTTTGTATCTCGTTTTCTCCTACTTCTGACACCCACACAAAGCATGCATCCTAAGGCTATTTTTAAATGCAGAGAAATTTAGAATGGATTTTCCATCTAATTAAACTAAAACACTTATCGTTATGATGTGTCTCTGTTGCTCTTCCCGCTGTTGGTCTTCATGTTGGGTAGTCTATGTGAATTGAGGAGAGTAGCTTTCTTTGAGTTAATGTTTCCATAGACTAGCTGGGTTCATCCTTTTATTTTCAAGTTTGTTGAATCCTTTTTTAAGAATTATTATTATTATTATTATTATTATTATTATTATTATTATTATTAACAAAGAATGGATAATTGCATTAAAAACTAATTGAAACATTTATTTTCATTTACTGTAATTGTTGTTACATTTTGCTGAAAATTCATTATTTTCCTTTCTACCTGTCCTAGCTATTCTATTACTTTCTTTCCCTTGTCTTCTTTCATTTTTCTTGATTTTCTTTTTGGAAAAAAAAATCCACTAACACATAGTGATTAGTTAAATGACAAAGCTTTATAAGTGACAATCTGCATTCCTCTATTCATTGCAATCAAGATGTGGAATGAAATGTGTTTATTAATATATAAATGGATAAAGATGTTTATGTTCCTTGCACATTAGAGTAAAGAGGATGAAGTCCTGTTATAAGCATCAACATGGGGAACCTAAAAAATACCAACTTAAATGAAATAGGCCAGATACGGAAAAACAAATGTCTCGTGATCTCACTTGTAAAGGAAAACTGTGGTTATCCAAGGCTAAGGTGGGGTAGGATCGGGAACAGAAGGAAGTGCAGGAATTTTCTCTTTTGACGCATGCTCACTGGCTCCTTCTCTTTCTCTTTCAGACAGAGGCACTGTCCAGATCTATGTAGAGGAGGATGGCCTTGAATCCTGATCCTCCCTCCCCATGCTGAGTTTGCAGGTGTCTGCCACCACACCCACCGTGACTCTCTTTGAGTCTGGAAGTTATGAACTAGTTCCGTTCTTTTAGCAATTATCCTGAAAGCCTGTGCACATTCTTGCTATGTCAGTGTCTAATCCTGATCTACCCTCTATGTTCATTTAAAGTGATTCAAGGAACTTGAAATACTTCCAATACATTTAACCACGTTTATCTTCATATTCAGTTGTGTTGGGCACTTTGAGTTACCCCCCTGAAACCTTTTCTGGGAGTCTCTGAGTGGACTCCCACTCACGTAAGCATTCTGCAAGGACAAGATTGCATGTTTAAAATGTTAACTGGTCTAGGACTGTTGTGGATAATGAATTCTTAAATGAAGCATAGCTATTTCATATTTCTCTAAGAAAGTAGGTTGGCAGCTTGGTAAGGGCCATCTCTTTTTCCAGGAATGGAGGTTGCCAGGCTGTAGGGAATAGGGATGTGTACATTATGAGCTATACTCAAATGATGATGGAAACAAAACAAAATCATGCACAAAAAACAGACTCAGGCTGTCAGCAGCAGGTAGGTGGCTTGCCTAAAACATCGACTAAAGCGGAAGACTAGAATTGCTTTATTTCCTGATAAAAATACCTTTTTGTCTTCCTGTTTCCTCATCAAATGAAGGCCTTCCCCCTTTTAAAAATCCATCCAGTGAATGTAGAAGGGAGATACAAGGTCATTCCTGAATGATTCTGTGCAGAGCTGTCTGAGTGAAAGTGGGAAGAAGGCTTAAGATGTGTACTGAAGTAGTTGAAAGGCACTTTATTCTCATGATTATCACAGGGGAGAGTCATTAGAAAGGTATTAGTGTTTTGCTGTAGGGGTGGGGTGGCCTGTGGAATCGGTTGCTTGATGAAATTAGACCTCAATTAAATCATGTTACAAATATGGCCTGAAAGAAGAGAATCTTTTACCGTTCACATTGAATTTAGTTCAATAAAGCAGAGATATTTTGGGTAGTGTGACTGAATATATTAAACACAACTACTCTGTCAGCCTAGTGTTTGGCCTGCCCCCTAAAGCTGTATAACAATGTACCCACACATTTCTTGACACCTTGGTGTGGAAAGTAGGCACCTTTGTTTTATACACCAGCATGCAGCCTTTTCTAGTCCCATGGGAGCGTCAAGGGCTACCGGTGGCAACACTGGGGGCTTACAATCTAATTTTCTATCACGCTCTTTCCTGATTGGGATGTTATACTGGTTTCTGAGTTCATGTGGTAAGGAGAAAAGTTATACTTCCAAAAGGCAAATGACTCAACCTTGAGTCACTGAAGTGCTAGTCTTCAAAAGGAAGAACCCTGGCAGCAGCACTCTCTGCAGGTCTAATTTAATCCATTACAGTCTCTAAACATCAATATCCCCTGATCCAGGGCTATTTTGGCCCCCTGATGCAGACAGACAGTGCTACCCAGAGGCATGAGATGATTCATCCAGGGCCCTAAGAATAATGACTGCCACGCATGCTTCCCAAGTTTGGAAGATAATGCCGGAGAAGATTTCAGACCCCATATCAATGTAAAGCAAGTTTTGCATAAGTGGCAGCTTCCTACAGCAACCTGCCCCATTATCTTATCGATCTCCAGGCTCCTCTGGGGATGAGAGACAGTCTCACAACAGCTGCCTTCGCAGTCTGCAGACAGCACAAAAGCCCTCACTGCACTCTCTCTTTAACTTGAAGGATCGATTGATGGATGTGCAGGCGTGTGACAGGTCCTGCAGACCAGAGCTTGACAGAGATTGAAAGCCTCTATCAAGAGCCCGGGCCTCCTGTTTTGCTAGCCAGGACTCCCGCCAGATTCTGCTTGTTAATTGGCTCCTGTGCAGGCAGCTTTTTCAGCAGCAGTTCTGTGCTTTTTCTGTGGCACATCTTGATTTAAAGGGAAATGTTGAAAAGTGCGCCTCAGCCACTCAAAGCTTCTGCTTGCTCACGTCTGGCTGATTGGATGAAGAGGGAGGGAGGTTTCAAAAGTGTTGTGCAGACAGAAAGGTGGATCATCCTATCTCTTCAAACTTAGGAAATAATTTTTTGAGAGACAGTTGGAGAAGTGTCTGATTTCTGCCTAAAGAGATGCTTTCCCTAATGTCAGATGGAATTGAAAAAGAAATTCGTGGAGAAATTGCCACCACGACCTTAAGCAAGCAGTCTTTGCGCTGATAGGATAAAGAGGAATGGGATGCTTTTAAAATAGACTGAGCATGTTAATGACTCCACCAGCAGTCAGCCAAAAGGACAAGAAAAGGTTTAAACTCTGGAAGGGATGATTTTGCCAAGGAGATTTCAATGTCAAAGACTGTATGAGAAGCTAAAAATAGGGTGCTCATGCGCGTCACAAGGCCGTGGGTGGAGATGTACACACAGTCAAATGATTGCCATTTCCACTTCTGGAAAAATCTAAAGAAAAAAAAATGCCTGGAAAACATTTGGTTATATTTCATTTGAATTATACTCATAAATGCTGAACTGCAGACCTGTCAAAATAAGGCCCACCAGCACTTCCTGGCAGAGCAGCCAGATAGACCAAGGGTACAGCAAACAAGACCGCAAAGAGCTTGCAAGAGCATCATGTCCGGAAAGCCACGAAACAAGAATTGTGAGAGTGAAAATGGGCAGCAGTATCCCTGAAGTGTGTGGAATGGAGCTCAGAGCGGCTTGAACATTGAATACAAGGAGGGAAAGAGCCTTAACGCTGCCTCGAAGAGCTGTGAGTTCCAGGTCTCAGCTGTCTTCTCTGGAATTCTTGGTCAAGGGTCTATGACTATTGGTGTGATCTTTCTGCTATGTGAGAATGTGCTTGCGTGGTGTTCTTGTTTAGCAGGAAGATGCACTGTCCCTTTTAGAAGTCACAATGCTTGAGAGCTTACTCCTGCCAACACTTCTTCCTCCTCCAGGATCTGAAAGTAAATTTCTTGGCATTTCAGGGGCACACATCCCATCAATACCCAACAATTTTCAATACAAAACTGGTAGAAAGCAGTCTTGCCTTTGTTAAGTGTTGTATTTACTTTCAAACTTGTAATTAGATGACTCAGGGATAGCCTTCCCATATCTTCTGCTTGTCTGTGTCATCAGTTCACAAGGATGCAGGGCAACTGCTGGCACAGGTGGCAAGCCGTGGGAAGGGGGGCTGGGAGAAATTGGAAGAGAGAAATATCTTTCCTAGCTGACACAAAGACATGATGAGCTCATGTTGTCTAGTGTTTGCATTACACTGGCATGCCTTCATGAAGAACTTTGCCTCATGTATCTGCTAGTTGATGCAGGAGTAAGGAGGAGGAAATGGCTCAAGATTCATGCACACACACTAACTGGTGATGAAGGTCTGGAGATCTGATTGAGTTCAGCTTAGCAGCATTGCTTTAGTGTTTAGATGAATTCTGGCTTGGAGAGAATCTGCATCTCATGCCTCTCACTTCTTTCTCGGAATGTCATTCTGGAATCCTGTGATCTTTGCTCCCTAGAGAAAGTCAGAATAAAGAAATAAAGGAAAAATGATTTAACCCATTGAAAAGGCATCATAGGTGTTAAGAGGTAATAGTTAAGAAAGGTCATTAAAGACCAAAGACCTGTTAAGCTAGAACAACTGAACCTCTTCCTCTGCCAGTTGCCATTATAGCCCAGTGGACAGAGACATCATCTACCATTACAGCCAGTGGACAGCGACATCATCTACCAGTACAGCCAGGGGACAGAGACATCATCTACCATTACAGCCAGTGGACAGCGACATCATCTACCATTAAAGCCAGGGGACAGCGACATCATCTACCATTACAGCCAATGGACAGTGACATCATCTACCATTACAGCCAGTGGACAGCGACATCATCTACCATTACAGCCAGTGGACAGCGACATCATCTACCATTAAAGCCAGGGGACAGCGACATCATCTACCATTACAGCCAATGGACAGTGACATCATCTACCATTACAGCCAGTGGACAGCGACATCATCTACCATTACAGCCAGTGGACAGCGACATCATCTACCATTACAGCCAGTGGACAGCGACATCATCTACCATTACAGCCAGTGGACAGTGACGTCATCTACCATTACAGCCAGTGGACAGCGACGTCATCTACCATTACAGCCAGTGGACAGCGACGTCATCTACCATTACAGCCAGTGGACAGCGACATCATCTACCATTACAGCCAGTGGACAGCGACATCATCTACCATTACAGCCAATGGACAGAGACATCATCTACCATTACAGCCAGGGAACAGCGACATCATCTACCATTACAGCCAGTGGACAGCGACATCATCTACCATTACAGCCAGTGGACAGCGACATCATCTACCATTACAGCCAGTGGACAGTGACATCATCTACCATTACAGCCAATGGACAGTGACATCATCTACCATTACAGCCAATGGACAGAGACATCATCTACCATTACAGCCAGTGGACAGAGACATCATCTACCATTACAGCCAATGGACAGTGACATCATCTACCATTACAGCCAGTGGACAGCGACATCATCTACCATTACAGCCAGTGGACAGAGACATCATCTACCATTACAGCCAATGGACAGTGACATCATCTACCATTACAGCCAGTGGACAGCGACATCATCTACCATTACAGCCAGTGGACAGCGACATCATCTACCATTACAGCCAGTGGACAGTGACATCATCTACCATTACAGCCCAGTGGACAGCGACATCATCTACCATTACAGCCAATGGACAGTGATGTCATCTACCATTACAGACAATGGACAGTGACGTCATCTACCATTACAGCCAATGGACAGTGACATCATCTACCATTACAGCCCAGTGGATAGTGTCATCATCTACCATTGCACTCAGTGAACAGAAACATCATCTACCAAGAAGTAGACTCTGGTGTTATCCCCACCTTCACATGCAGGAAAGAAAGCCTATGGATGTTCACCCCCCAAGTTGACACCTGGCTTTGTAGAAGCAGGATCTGAACCTAAGCTACTGCCATTAAACAAAGCCTTAAAGCATCCTATTAGTCTCTCTGCTATGAGTTTCTCCACTTTTTTCCTGATGAGAACAGATGAAAAACAGCAGAATGACAGTAGGTGTCAGGGGAGTATATTTCAGCTCTGCTACTAATGATCAGTATAACCTCAACAATGTCACTCAGTCTTGTGAGCCTTACTGTGTAAAGCTTTCCCTATAAGTAGTGAAAATGTTGCGTATCACTTTCTGGTAGATTTATACTGAGGAAGTTCATTGGGGGAAGATTCCATCAAAATCAAGGATTTCCACGTGTGTAGCACTGCCATGCCCTGAGTCTGGATTTGAATTCATCAAATTACTGGGAACATTCTAACCTTTAAGCACCTCATCTATGAGATGGGGATTCTGTGCCCAACTAATGAGCTTTGGGAAGAAAATGAGAATCAGGGTCTAGATGTAAAAACCTGCTGGTGTATCTGACACCAGCGAGAACACATCTTACTTGCAGGGGAAGCAGATGGAGCTGCTGAAGAAGCAGTAGATGAGGGGGTTGATGGCACTGTTCAAGGCTGGCAGGTTCTGGATGATCACAGAGGCATAGAAACGCTCCTTGGTGTCTGGAAGGAGGTTGAAATTATCCAACATGTCAAAGAGGAAGTAGGGACTCCAACAGCAGATGAAAGCTAGGGAGAAGAAAGCCATTAGCACCACCATGACTGCATCTGAAACACCACTCTTGGTTGGCTGTGACTGGAATTTTAACTGGGATGTTCTTTGGTACCAGAGATCTCTCAGGAATATTGTCCTTGGACACGTTGTTATGTACACTTGTGTTTGTTAATAAAATGTCATGTTTGCTTAAACATGTGTACCGGTATGCACATATCCTGGAGACACCATCCCTATGCTCAGAGTAGCCCAATCTTGTCTGGAAAGGAGTCTCTGACTTCCAGTAGTGTGCACTTATTGCAGAACATGTGGGATTGCAGAACATGCATGGCCATGGCCTCCCACCCATCACAGTGCTGAAAGAAGGAGAGCAAGATCCTTTAGAGATTACTGAGGGAGACAAAACAGGATGAAATCAGACCAGACATTAACTACTTATTCTAGGATATATATCAGGATAAAGTGATCCTAAAAATTTTAAAGTGTGGATCATAATGGTATCATTAGGATCTCAAAGTTCTTTTCTATGCCTATGTTAACCTCTTCAGAAAACATGCACTCGTTCCTCTTGTCCAAATCAACTATGTGTGAGTTCAAAGCATCAAAGGACAGGAGTGGGATATAGGAATCTGTTGTGATGGTTTGCATATGTGTCACCTTGCCAGGCACCAGGGTGCCCAGACATTTGGTTAAATATTACTCTGGATGTGTCTGAGGATGTTTCTGAATGACAACAATATCTGCATCAGTAGCGTATGTAGAGCAGATTGCCTTCCACTGGTGAATGGGCCTCATCTGACCTATTGAAGGCATAAATATAACAATAAGGTCCCATGAGAATTCACTTTCTCTGTTTGATTCTCTTCAAACCAGAACAATGACCCACACTCAGAGCTAAACAGAAACATACAGAATCAATTTTGTTCTCAAGCCTTTGGGTTCAGACCTGGACTCGCACTCGCAAGAGTGGCTACATTGGGTTTCCCACCTCACCACAGAGCTTGAGGTTTCTTTATCATCATGGTCCCATGAAGCGGTTTCTTATAGAAAATCAGTCATCTGTTTGTCTGTCTGTCTGTCCCTTCATCATCTATTTATCTATCATCTATCACTCTGTCATCTAGTTGGCTATCACCTTTTTATCTGCCATTTCTCTGGATAATACAGGTGAATACAGAACTGCATAGCCTTGGGTACCTGCACACAGACTGTTCCCCTTCTCCATGTCTCAACTTTATTTCTCCCACCATATCTCACCCTCAGAGTTTGTCCCAGAGTAGCAGTTCAGTATCCATGGACATCTACATGCAGGAGCAACTATCTTCCGTTATCATTGATAGGGATTCAGAAACTTGATTCAGAATTTGGAAATGAGAAATTAACTCATGATTCCCCGCCCCATAGGTGATACTGATGTCTTAAATGGGATTCATTCAAAAACTAAGATCACTATCTTTTTGCACTGTGGGTGGTTAATACCATCATTGGAATAGTTCTGGTGCACCAATGGCAACTCCTCTCTCTCTCTCTCTCTCTCTCTCTCTCTCTCTCTCTCTCTCTCTCTGAGTGTTTTGCAGGAATGGCAGTCTTTTTACATTCTAGAGTGAGCAGTTCAGCCAGCCAATAGTGTCTCATGTCTCACATACATTTTGAATGGTGAACGTGGCATTTAAGTATAAAGAGATCCTGTCTATAATTTCCCTAGTTTAGAGAGCAAACCATGTTTAAAGGTACACCTAAATATTTATAATAAATATTGAAGCTTTCAGGAATACACTTCCATTGTAGACAGAAAAGCAATGATTTTATTTAATTTGAAACTTACCAGGGTTTGTTTGCTTGCTCAGATAATCAGGTTAGTGACAGTAAAACAGCTTACATTTGAATGTCTCCATAAAAACATCTGTATTGCCTGTCACCTGTAGCTGTACAGGTGTAGGCATTTGATTTCTTTATTACTTTTCTAGTGTAGCTGTGCCCATACGGCTGCATGTAAGATTGACATTGTTCTATTATAAATTCCTTTTCTTTTACTCTTGTTCCAGCTGATTTATAGAGCAGTATGCTGACTTGAAAAACTATAATATTTGGTTTTACAGATATTTATCATTTTAGGATGGTAAAGGGGCATTACAAAATTATTTGTTATAGCTAGTCTGACAGTATTCTGACTTGCCTGTGGGCATCCCTGCCTGCACACTGAAAAGACTTAATATGGCTGTGAATATAATTTCTGATTGACCAGGCATACACCAGCATGAAGATTGCCATTCAGACAATGGGTATTGTTGATTCTTGTGTAAAGGCAGAACATCTCTGCTTGTCCTCCAAAAGCCTCTGAGAGAGTTCCTAGAGCCTTGGTGAGCGGTGATGCCTCTGTAGCTGAGTATGCAGGGCTGCTGTGTGCCTGTCCTTGGCTGGCCGAGTCATGCATGCTGCATGTGGTCCTTTTGGCATTTTGTATTTTAGAAAGGGGAGATGAGATATTGTGGTGATTTGACACACAGCTGATGCCTTCTTGGGGTTTCTAAATGCTTCTAATGAAGAAGAGATGGGGTATACCAGCTAAATAAAAAGAAAATAGCCCCAATTCCTTCCTTTTTTGTATATTTTCATTCACTTGTTCATATTCATATTGAGTCAAATATTAACTCAGTCATGTATATGTTTCCATACTTTAGGCTTTGAGGATAACGTGTAACTCAAGAGCAAGTCATTGCCTTCATGGATTTATGATTGTGGCAGGAGAGAAAGTCTTAATGGGCACTCAGAGGAAGGACAGCAGGCTACCAAGAAGAGACTTGATACCCTATGAGCATATACACGGGGAGGAGGTCCCCCTCAGTCACAGTCATAGGGGAGGGAAGTAGGGGGAAAATGGGAGGGAGGGAGGAAAGGAGAAATGGGAGGATACAAGGGATCGGATAACTATTCAGATAGAAAATGAATGAATTAATAAAATAAAAAACAATTAACACTAACCACCAAACTATAAAAAAAAAAGAAATACATATGTGTGTGTGATTATATAGTAGGTCTCTACATATACTTGTAGATTCTCTATATTAAGATCTATTTTAATAAAACTATATTTATGAATATCTATCATGCCAGATAAAAATAGAAAACAGGAAATAATCACGGCAGTGCAAACTGATTTTATAGATCCAAAGTGTAGAAAGAAAAGGGCAGCAGACAAGAAGGGTGAGAGGCATACGCTGTGGCTGTAAGGGAAGTATTGTTGACTCTGTCTGAAAGTAAATATACAAAAGAAACGCACATCTCCTTCTTATTTTCCTTGGGGAGACAATGTCTTAAATGAAGCCATTGAGTTGAGGATAATTTGTATATAAGCTCTGGGTAGTTCAGTCCTAATCAGATTTTCTCCAAGTGATCCAATCCATGAACTTGGTGGGCAACTATAGTCACAGAGAGAAAGATTAGGGGCCAGTCATTGGCTCTCAGAGAAACCAGATACGCTGGTGAATCCCACAGCTTTTTTTTTTTTCTAATGAAAGGTAGATGCGCTTGTAGCACATTCCTTCCTTGCATGGCCTGTCTATCACCAGCTTGTCTTCAGGATGTTTATACGGTTTTGTAACACAAGGGAGGACAATGCTTACCAAGGATTATGACGATGCTGTATTTGATGGCCTTGATTTTTGCTTTTGAGATGAGCCCTCGGTTATAGCTGCTACACAGTTTGCCATCTGTAGATAGAAAGGGGAGGGGATGGTAAAATGGACAAGACTGAGGAACACTGCAGGTTAGGCTTCCAAAACTGCTTATGTCCTGCTCCTCTGTGAAAGTCTTTTTTTTTGAAAATTTTTTATTATTAATTTATTCTTGTTACATCTTAATGGTTATCCCATCCCTTGTAACCTCCCATTCTTCCCTCCTTCCCATTTTCCCCTTATTCCTCTCCCTTATGACTGTGCCTGAGGGGGACTTCCTCCCTATGTATATGCTCATAGGGTATTAAGTCTCTTCTTGGTAGCCTGCTGTCCTTCCTCTGAGTGCCACCAGGTCTCCCCCTCCAGGGGACATGGTCAAATATGAGGCACCAGAGTACATGTGAAAGTCAGACCCCACTCTCCACTCAACTGTGGAGAATGTCCTGTCCATTGGCTAGATCTGGGTAGGGGTTTGAAGTTTACAGCCTGTATTGTCCTTGGCTGGTGCCATAGTTTGAGCAAGACCCAGTCTTTTTTTTTTCATTTTTTTCTCCTTTATTAATTTATTCTTGTTACATCTCAATGGTTATCCCATCCCTTGTATCCTCCCATTCTTCCCTCCCTCCCATTTTCCCCTTATTCCCCTCCCCTATGACTGTGCCTGAGGGGGATTACCTCCCCCTGTATATGTTCATAGGGTATCAAGTCTCTTCTTGGTAACCGGCTATCCTTCCTCTGAGTGCCACCAGGTCTCCCCCTCCAGGGGACATGGTCAAAGGTGAGGCACCAGAGTATGTGAGAAAGTAATATCCCACTCTCCACTCTACTGTGGAGAATGTTCTGTCCATTGGCTAGATCTGGGTAGGGGTTTAAGGTTTACCACCTGGAAGGACCCAGTCTTAAACTATGATGGCTCAGGGGTGGCTGAGAGGAACTACTCAATTTGCAACCTAATGCAAATGCCAAGGGGTACTAGGATTCTTAGTAGGTCAGAAATAGCTGTAATTAGATCACAAGGCTACAAGAGGTGGGCCTGCTCGCTGAGGGCTGCTCTCAGGCCGGTGCTGTCCTGAGAAGCCCAAGCAGTCACTTCTAACCCCTAGAATGGCTACTCCAGATCAACTCACTAATCTCATTCTGAAGCGGCTCTCGGTAAAAGCCCAAGCCACAAGAAACAACCACAACTGAGCCTTCACAAAAACTTTAACCAAAAGTGACTGTCATCTGAAGGCAAGACTTTCAAGGGAGGATGGATGTGAGACTCTGTGGGACGGGGCTTTGCCATAATTGAAGTCCATGCATTGAAGGATTATTGAATGCTTGTTGAAGAAGTCAACACATACGTCTTCCAGTTGAGGAGCAGTGATTAAAAACGAAGGTTGCAAGGAGGAATGGGAGGATACACATGATAGGATAACAATTGAGATCTGCAGAAAGTGCAATAGAGCTGAATGAAATGGGTCAAGAGGAGACGGGGAGAAGGAACATTGGCCACAGGACCCTGTGCCTCAAGACCTCTCATCTCATGGGACATGCGAACTTTACACACACTTGGTGAAGCATGGGCAGAATGCTAGCCAGCCCCTACTCTTTACTGGATGCCAAGGAGCTGGAGCTGGCCCCAGTAAGCACAACTAGAAAGACAGCTCAGGCAAAAGATGGCATTTCGCCAGAGAAGTCAACTGCAGACCCCACTGTCCTCACTGTTTTGCACTTGAAATATATTTTAATCATTGTGGGAACTGGCCAGAAGTTAAGCTATATTCTAAGCATTCAGGCTTGCTTCCAATACCACCTAGCCTTGTCCACCAAGCAAAGCACATCTGACCTTAGATATAGATCGACCAAAAAGGACCAGATAGAGCTCTTTTTCTTTTTTTCTAGAAACATTTTAAAAGAAATATAACAATCCCCACGAGGATGGATGAGATCACAGAGACACCGCACAACATGGACAAAGGAGAGAGTAATTTCCTGCCCATTCCATTCCAGGAGGTGTGCTGGGAAGTCATGAAAGGGTGTGGTTACCTTCACGTAAACTCTAACCAGCGAGAGGAATTCCAAAAGTAAAGAGGTAAGGATGGGCAGGGGGCTGGGGAACCAGAAGCTGTGACATCAAGCAAGAAGGAGGAGGATGTGCTTTTGTTTTGATGTTGCCTAAGGTTGTGTGAGATTTAGAGTGGAGGGTACCATTGAAGACAAATCAGGAAGACTCTGGGCTTCTCCTAAATGCTTTGCTTACTGAGTGCTACTTAGCATTTTTACAATGTGGCTATTTCTGCATCGGAATTGATGATGCTATTACTAATGAATGGGTTTTATAGGTACAAAGAACTAAATGCTGGCTGTGATCATTCTTACTTCTTCAGGTTGGGTCTTTAAATTATTCTCCATATTTCTCAGAACCACAGAACCTTAGCAGTCTAGGATAGGCACTCCAGAGTCCTTCCACGGCAATGATTCTTATGAGGCGTGCTTTTTACCTTGCAAGGACTTTGGAAATTTCTGGTTCTAGTTTTCTAGTTTAGGTTGACACAAGTGTTCTTGTGTAGGAGTGGGAGCACTGTTAAAGCAAGTAGAGGCCAGAGAGTCTTTTAGGTATCCTCTAAGGCCCAGGCTAGCCTGCTCCCATGAAGAAGTAACAGTTCATATTTCTGTAGTTGCTAAGGGTAAAAGCCCACATCTCCAGGGTGGTATCACAGGAAGGATGCAGGCCTCGGTGCAGACCTGAACAAATCCTTCCCCTCCACCAGTGACTAGATGGTTGGGTAAGTGGCCTAAAGTTCCAGCCTTGGTGTCCTAATTTGGAAAATAATATTTAGCTTGCTGAGGTACTGTGAAGACATTCTGAGTGTCAGGCTCTATGCTGACATGTCAGTTACCTTGCCACTTGGAATGAACTAAGTTTTAACAGTGTTTAGGGATGAGTGTGATCTGTCTTTGTAAAAGAAAACTGACAGTATTACTACCTAGATAGTCCGTTGTACAATGACGTGGCCATAGACAGCAGGAAATTATCAGGGTCAGATTATCTCCACAGGGGCAAGGAGAGATGATAGCAGATCAAATTATATCCTTTCGAAGTGTCCCCACATGCTGGCCCAAGGTAACAGCTGGTCCCTAAACAGTGTGGCTTTGAAAACTTAATTTGTCTTTCAGAAAAGTTTTTGAGAATGACATTTGCGCTCTGAAATCTTTTAAAATGGAAAATCTCACCACTTTCCACAGGGTGACTAAATGACAATACCATCAACTCCCTGCCCTCTGGATCTCCCAAAGAGATCAGTGAAAAATCATCTTTAATGTGACCACTCCAGGCAACGCAAAGCCTCCAGCTCCAAAGGCTGCTCTTCAAAGAGAGCTGAGTTACAGAATGCAGGTAATTCTCCTTTATTGGGAGATAAAAGGATTATTTCTACTCCGGACTTGGCACTGTGCTGTACTGAAAACAGTGAAATTCAGCTGTCGTCGGATGAATGGCTTAGGAAGCTGAGAGGCAGCAGGCTCGTTAGATCTGCGCCTGGAAACACCACGCTTGCCAACACTGCCTTAGTTCCAAGGGGCGGCTGGAGCCAGGTCAGTCCAGAGAGTTGGTCTCCAAGGGGTTGGCTCCAGTTTTTCACCTTCCCAAGGACTCACGCTCCTTTCAAGACCTCGTTATTTCTTATGTGTGTGGTTATGCGATTATGTAACTAGTATTGCAGAGAACAGAACCTGAATGGCCGACGTGTTTGTGTGTGTGTGTGTGTGTGTGTGTGTGTGTGTGTGTGTGTGTGTATGAAGCAGCCAGGGGGCATCTTTGTGGGGTTGGTTTTCTCCTTCTGCCTTTTCAGGGGCTCCACGGATTCAACCCAGGCTTGAGCAGAAAGCACCTTTATCCAGAATCCCAGAATCCCATTCTCTATGTAGACCCAGCACCTGGATCCGGGGACTGGTCCCCTGGAACTTTAAATCAAAGTGAATTTTCCTCCTGTTAAATTTCCAGATTTCCTCCCGGGACCTGGAATATGTGCAGGTAAATTGCTCTGAAACAAGGCAGTCTATCAGGAGAGACATTAGAAAACAAGTATGTTTCATGTGTAGAAATTTTATGTATTTCAGGTTCATTTTTTAAAAAAATATTTTGAAGTTTTTGAAACTTATTAATTTTGATCAATGAGAACTTTTTATCCACAAATATAACCTACTTGCCCCTGGAGTTTATCAGTTAATTTTTATTTTTAATCATATTAGGAGTCCTTTGCTCAATTATGGGATGGGCCATTTCCTTCCCAGGATCCTGTGGTGCTAATTTTTTGGGCAAACACAAGAGCACATCTCAGATCGTCTCCACATCGTCCTGGACACTACTTCCCCGGGGCCACCATGTTATCCTGACCAGGTCTGGATCCTTGCTGCTGGTCTGGGCAGCCCTGCTGTTCCACCTCACCCACTATTGCCAGACACCACCCCTATGGAGAGCCTCTGGCTTAGGCGCCATCTGTACAACAGCTGCAGCCTCTTTAGAAACACCCTCATGAGCTCTCTGAAGATGTCCGTGCTCCTGTGCAACCTCCCTGCTCTCTCCTTCAAGACTCTTCCATTCAATCCCAGGGTTTCAGATGGGTCAGCATCACTGCCCTTCCCTAGGCACCTGCTCTCAATCTTCTGCTACTCGGAGGCAAGCTGTGGCTTCCCCGGTCTGGGCTCTGGGTTCTGCTGTCCACAGGGGCCTGAGCAGAGCTGATGAAGCTTTTAGGACTTTCCCGCCCCTTGAGCTTCACAGCCAGCATTTCCCCCTCCATGACCACAAGTAAGGAGTGCTATTATTTCAGAATGTTCCCGTCGATGCCAAATTTACATAGCCCTTTGACCTTAAAGCCCAGGAGAACTTCCTGCCCCTTTCTTGTCTTGAGGTGTGCCTGCTCACACCATCAGCTTGCTTCCTTGTCTGACCCTTCAAGATGAAAGCATTTTGAAGCTTTTTCTCTGGCGGTTTTTAATTTTAGTACTAACAGGAGGTAGCAACAGGGTCTGAGGGAGTGTCAACAAATTCACTTCTTAGTTGTTTTCTACTCTACACTCCAATTCAGGCAAAAATCTCAGCTCCAAGGAATTCATAATTTTTCTGGCCTTCCTAGGTGCTGGGCATGCTTGTAATGCACATACATGCATGCAGGGAAATACTCATAGACATAAAATTAAAATGAACAAATATTTTTTTAAAACCCTCTGGTTTGTTGAGGCTACTCATGTTTTAGAGTTTATATAGCCCTGGAGTTCCCTTCCCATAACTGAAGCAGACATTCATATCGTGTATAGAAGCTGTCTTACTAGAAACACAAAACACAGGCCACTGAGAAGCATTTTGCCCCTGTGGCTTATTGGTTAAATGTTTTTTTATACTGCATCATGCATCCTTTACTCAACTATGGGATGAACACAGGCAGGTGGTGAGTGACCGGAAGATGGTGATATGTTTGCTGGATGTGCCACATGTGGAGCCAGTGTGCCTACCCTGTCAGATGATAGAAATGAACGTGATTAACTATAATGTTAAGAGCATATTACATTGATCGTTTTTGTATTGATTTGTTACCAGCCACACTTAGAAAAGAGCTGGAAAAAAGAAATGAGCTTAGATCAGAGACGCTTGGCTTAACAAGGATTATAAAGGAGTTAGAGAAAGTCTCCAAATTTCTGACTTTATAGATTTGTAAATACCAACAGCTTCTGGTCTGCACTGGCTATGTTTCTTGTGTGGGCCATTGTGAAGTGAAAATACAACGCAACCTTAAATCAATCAGGGGCCCCTTCTAAGTGTGTGCAGATCCCAACAAGAACCGCCTAGTTCCCAGATGAAGCTATTGACACCAGAGGTTGTAACCAGGAAATACCCTTTTAAAGGTTTATACTTGAGACAATAATCAAAGCAAGGATGTGGCTTCCTACTTGCTGCCTCAGCTGGTCTCCACTGTGAGGAGAGATGGGGACTAGGAAGGGAAGAAAGGGAAGATCTGATGAGATTGGGTCTTGGTCATGACTGACAGGATGTGGGACAGACCAGAAGCAGGCAGACCAGCAGCCTGATGCACATATGAAGAATGCTACAGCCAAGCAAAGAGGAAACTATGAGATTCGTCTGCATGCAGCCCTTAGAATGATCAGATCATCTTAACAAATCAATTCCGTTGGTGGACAGTTGGTTCCACTGGAGAATTAAACTCACATCTCTCTAATTCCTGATGGAGCTGAGGGTCTGGCTTTCCTATCTGATAAACGCCTGTTCATGTTTTGCTGAGTGTTAGCATGTGGCTGTTCTTTGTTTGTTTTAATTGACCTTAAGTGTCCTTCTTGCATTCTGTATACTCACATTTTTCTGGGCACATGTGTTCCAAATAGTTTCTCCTCAAGCACTCAGATTGCTTTTTAAAGCGCTAAGAGATTCAAACTAATGCACTTTCATTTGCAATTTAATGTACCACATATCTTGTCTTATAATTCTTTTATTTTCCAGTGTCATAAAGATGGTATCTTACTTTTGTTTGAAAAGTAAAGAAACATTTTTACATATAAGACTCTAATTTCCCTGGAATTATGTTTTGTCTGTGGATGGAAGTAAAGTTTTATTTTTTACCCAATGATCTTCTGACATATATCAAGTTCTTATGTGTATTTGGATCTGTTTGAGGAACATATTATTTCCTACTGTTATCTATTTTATGTCAAGGACACTCTATTAACAACTTTGACTTTACAATGAACTCATGTTTGAAACCAAAAAAACTTTTCTACTTTGTTCTACTTTTCCAGGAATAGTTTGAATTTTCTAAGCTCTTGAATTTTCCTATCTGTCTTAAAAACATCTACCAGCCTCAACAAAACAGAGTTTTGCAAATCAGCTGGGGCAAGCCAACATGTTAACGACATGGAATTGTGCTAGCTACAAACTTCCACAATAGTCATTTGCTTATATCTTTGCATTTTTCTTGCATGCATTTTGTTAGCCATATCTATGTGTAGAAAGGTGTCTTGTCTGTCCTCAGTTACTGAGGGGGCTGGTGCTGAGAGAACTTACTGGGCTCATCATAGCAGAATGTTAACTTAGTTCCTGATCTGAAGGTGTTGTTTCTCTGCCTCATTCTGCCTCATAGAATTTGAACCTTGTAGTTTGGTACAGTAGAGACCACATCACACCAGTGGAGCCATGATGGTGAGATCCATTTCTCTCCAGAATTGTTATAGTCTGTCCATCTCATGGCTTTCCCTCTCTAATCTCCTCTCCTCATGCAGTAAATGCCCTCACCATAAGATGTAGCTTCTCCTAGAATTCAAACCCATGAGGCTGTGAGAGCTAATGTTTGAGGTCTATGCCATCTGCTTGTGGGAGTCTTCGGGTCATTTATGAAGCTGTTCCTCTTTTTTTTTTTCCTTTACGTCAGCCTCTGAGTGAGAGAAAGTAAACATGCTTGTCAGAGAGAAGAAGGGCTCCACACTAAGGATGACTTCGACTTGGCAGGCAGTGTTTACAAAGTGAGCTTCTGTTCACACTAATCTGAGCCAATGTACCTTGCTGATGAGCAGTGATCCTGGCATGACAACACCACTGGAGATCGCATTACCAGCCAGCTCCTGAGCTTCTTGGCTGCTGTGACACATGGGATGTCAAGGAAAGTCCACTGATGAATAAAATACTAACAGGAGATGATACTCTGAGAATAGCAGCTGGCCTCCTTCCAGAAGGAGGTCACAGATGGTGACAAACTAAACACAGGTGCAATGAAGACTCAAAATTATATTAAGTGGTAAAAATTGACAGTAGCCATTTCTGATTTAGGAAAAGGCAATGCTATGCATATTAGTGGCTTTGTACTGATTCAGTACTGGAGGTTGGGGAAGTCCAATGTTGTGACTAGAAAATAAAAATAGGAGGGGGGGAGAGGCAGAGAAGAGGCAGAGAGCTTGCTACTGTGATTGGGAAGCCCACCTTAGATCACCTCAGATCTCTGGCTGTATGTGCCTTGCTCCCTTTTCTGAATGGTGAACTCATGAAAAATGAGGTAAGCTTCCCAGTAGCTCACTGGGCAAGGAGTGCAGACAGAAGAAGAATTGTTTGGGGTGAGGAAGGGAGGGTAAGATCTCAGAGGGGAAGGCAGAGAGCACACAAGCCTTCTGCAACGTGCAGAAGTCACAAGATGGAGAATCGAAGTCTGGAAGAACAACAGGACCCCAAGTACCTCAACTAAAGCAAATACATATACACACATGGGCCTGGGGGCTGATCCAGGGGAGTAGCATGCATAATATGCTGGACCAAAGACCTTGGGTTCGGATTTTTTAATAAAAACGGGTTTTGTTTTATTCATTTTTGGTTTCCCCCCAAATTGGACCTGTTGTTAAAGTCATTTATCACTTCTCTTTCTATAATTTTCTTCCTCGTGGGAGGTGGCTGAGCTTAAGGGGAAAACGATAGGTGTTCTCATCAGTCACATGCCCTTGGATCCTGGCCTTGTCATCATGTGCTACACAGAGAAACAGCAAGGCGCCTCGCTCTTGAGCTTGTTTGTTATCTGAAGAACACCACCTTGGAAGTTCGGTGGGGATTAGAGCGATAACAAATGGAAGGATGTCTGTCCGCTGGCCAACAGCAGATGCTCTGCCTCTCCCTCTGCCCTGTCTGTGTCACTGGGACACAGGGCCTGAGATTCGTGCCCATTGCCTTTCCTGTTGCTGGCTCACAGGAGAACACAGAAGCACCACCTACCACCTGCACTGAGACAAAAATGCCAAGATTCACATTCCTCTCCGCGTTCTCTAAGGAAAGAAACAGGCTCACGCCGGATAAACCTCTCAGCCATCTCCTATCTCATGGGAAAAGAAAGCTTCTACTGTGATATGCCGAGCTCCAGCTATGGCTGATGCAGATTTAGGGAGCCCAAGTCGAAACATAGATTTAGACAGAGTCTAATGCAGCTACTCCTTTAACTCCCTGGAGCCCAGGAAGGTTGTATGACTTTGTAAGGTGTCATAGTTCCCAGTGCTAGATCTGGAGCAGAAGCCAACTTCTTCCAGAGTTTTGTATAGTTGTTTGTGGTCCTTGTCTGAGTACAGATGTGTGTGTGTGTGTGTGTGTGTGTGTGTGTGTGTGTGTGTGTGTGTTATAGTGTATATGAGTCTTGGTGTGTGAACATTTGTAGCTATTTTGTGTGTGTGAGCCTGCGGGACATGCATGTGTTGACATAAGGGATTGGAGTTGCATCAGACCAAAGCAGAGTCATCTTTTCTACATTCTGTCACATTATAGAAAAACCAGAAACCTTTCTTCTTTCTGGGCATCGGTTTGCTTTGCTTACTCCAACATAACCTAAGCAGGCCTGGCACTCCTTCCTGGGAATCAGGGCCACATCCAGGTCTCACAGAGCTGGGTAGAGGTGCCATGCAACTAAGTTCAGTGAAATGGAACTTAGGGAAGAGTCCTAGAGGGCTGTCTCCATGTCGGTCTTGTTTGGGGGTAGCATGGCAAGAAAAACATATGGGCTAAGCCATGCTTGATTTATGGCTTAAGAGCATCCTGTGGTCAGATGGCAGAGTCACCTATTTCTAATTCAAGCCAAACAGGTTCGGTAGATGTGCTGTGCCCCTAATCTTCTTCCTGCCTGGCATACAGCTGCCTCAAAAGCTGTTGTAAAGGACGATGTTTGTACAGTTGGATAAGCCCAAAGTAGCCTCTTCCTTCCCTCATGTATTTTTTATTTGCATCTTACTTATTTATTCAGCTCTCTAGAGTCCACTTTCCCTTTCTACTGTAGTGAATTCTGGGTGTTGAATTCAGGTCCTGGGCAACAAGTGCCCTTATATCCTTAACCATCTCACCAGCCCTCTCCCACAGTTTTCAGGGAGGCCAAGTAAAAGACAGAGTCCTATGGGAAGATTTTTTTGGGGTCTGTTCCATTATTGGTCTGTGGATCCAGGCAGCTCCACCCCATACTTCCAGACAGAGAGCCGATCTGTAGGAGATAGCTTAGTGGAGAGTTGGAAAACTCAGAACCTTACCTGAGCAGTTGGAAATCACCGTCTCATGGGCTTTGCTTTTAATCCAAATAGTTCGGATCACAAGGCCATAAATGACACTGCAGAAAGAACCACAGAGAACATTAACACGGCTGATAAGTCCCCAGCGTGAGGATTCAGAAAGCTTACCACTGCTATTTCCCCTCTGGAAAGGTATAGTGGGAGAGGTTGCAACCATCCCTGACAACTATGCTTGCTGATACTGAAGGTAACCTAAGATTGAGTTCATAGAGCTGCTGGTGTCTTAAATAAGCAGATGAAAATCTGGAGGGGTTAAATAACCCAGGTATTCAGAAGTACAGTGTTGATTATAATTCAAACGTAGCCTTTGGAAGTAGGGATCATTTACTACACATGTGCTATTTGGTTTTAGTTAATCTTTCTGTGTGTGTGTGTGCATGTGTGTGTGTGTGTGTGTGTGTGCGTGTGTGTGTGTGTGTGTGTGTGTGTGTGTGTGTGTGTTATGTAGAGGCCTGTGGTTGACATCAGGAGTCATCCCCTATGATTCTCTTCTACCTTTTTAGTCAAGTTTGGTCTCTTAATCCCAAATTAAGACTGGCCATCTTGCTTTTGAGATCCCCTGTCCTCTGCCTTCCTTCCAAGTCTGGAGTTATACAGGGATCTTACAGATGCTAGGAAAATGTTCACTCTGTAGCCCAGACTGGCTTCAAGCTCATAGGTCTCTTGAATGCACTCCCTACTGGCCTGATTATAGGCATAGCTGCCATGCTTACCCATTCTAGAATAGCCGCTACGTCCCTCCCGTGTATTCTTGCAGTAGTGTGACCCTGTCTCCTTGAATTCAGCAGGGGTCTGGTACTTGGCCTCAGCTAAGCTTGCTGTGGTTCCTGAGGTTACACAGAATGGAGCAACTGTGCAACTGCATATTTCTCAAGGCACAGCTGCCATCAAGCCAGAAGCCCCAGGATAATTAGTTCTGCAAAAACATGAGGAGCCTTGGAAAGACCCTTCCCAAGTGTGCTGCTTCTAGTGACTTTCCACCCCTAGTTACTCCAGTGATGATCACTTTACCCAAACACAGACCAAGCTGGGTTTGTCCAGGCCCCAACACAGAGACACTATAGATTGGAAATGTTCACTGTTTCATTGCATTAGGTTTGTGATAACTTGTTACACAGTAGTTGATAACCAACATTCAGACTAAGTTGGGATTCTGTAACATAAGCCTCTTGAAATTTTGAGTGTCAGGTATGATCATATCTAAAGAGCCGAGCACAGTGCTTATCAGTGGAAGTAAGAGTATAATTTTCCTTCTTGTTTCCCGCCCCCCTCCAACTTTCTATCACACCCACTCTCCTTCCATGATGAGGTCTACGCCAGCAGAATGCTAATAACATACACGCATCAGCAAATTTTGTGTTTTCCATCTCCTTTGGTAAATTCAAAAATTTTCAACTTGTCTCAATATTACTTGACATTTAAACTTTACGGAACACTTCAACTAAAAACTTTGGGAGAAAACACAGCCTTATTTTTAAACTGCATAATCTTTCCTCTTGAGAATTGGTGGTTTAAAACAAGAGTTCCAATTTGTAGTAGCTGGCAAAGCACTAATAGATTCTAATGAGCTTTAGACTATAACTTAATTAATGACCATGTTAAAACTTTGTTTCTTATTGTTTTTTCCATTCTTCCTCTGAGAGCTCCTTTTAGTGCTCCAGGGAATGTCAGGCCTTGGGAGAGCAATCTTTTCCTTCTGATATTTTTACCCAGGGGCTCTCCTGGTGTCTATTTTTTTCTTTAAGGAAAAAAAAAATGAGAAAAGGCTAGCAGTGAGCATTTGTGGTACATGGAACAGTTGTTAGGTCAGGACTCACTTTCCAGGGAAAGAAGAAGCAAGGTGTACTAGTTGTTTTCCTAGTTATTACTAAAGGGTTGGTAAGACGCAGCTTCAGGGAAGGAGGGGTTCAGCTCAGGGTTTAAGGGGAAGGCACGGAGACCAGGAGAGCTCACCTCGGGATCAACAGCCCACATCTGGGTAGTTTAGAGATGGAACAGGAAGGTAAGTTGGGCTCTTAACCTTAAACCTCCCTTTTGTCTCCTCCCAGAACTACTTCCTCCAGCTGAGTTTCACCTGCCAAACATTTCACAATCCCTCTAAAGAGCAGGAGACCACATGAGCCTGTAAGAGATGCTGTCAGCACAACGTGAGGTCTCAACCACTGAGAGACATTACTGCTACCGGGGCAATGATAATCCCAGTACTCAACTCACCAGGAATGCAAATGTTATGGACAATATGGGATGTGTGTGATGGAAAAGTTGGAGAAGGTCTTATGAGTTAAGGTCTTGGGCCTACTTGGCCCTTTTTTTTTTTTCCTTACAGGCAAGTGGAGAGACACAAAGCCAGGCCAGCCTTGACAGTTAGCTGGATGATGGACGCACTGCATGTGTATCCTTGTCATTTACTGTTCCAGCCAAACTACTTAGGAGCAGAAATTCCTCATCAGAAATTTCTTCTTATTAATTTCTCCTTTCTCATTTTTTTTCGTCTAATTAGTGAGCAAGTGCGGCAGGCTGTCTGTCCCTTCAAGATGACTGCAGAATCCGCACCTTCCTTCTGATCTCTTCAGTGTTAGTACAAATCTTTGTAATCTCTTTTTTTTTTATTTTGAAAAATTCTTTTACTGTGATTAAAATGTACACAGATTCCATTTTAATCTGTCTAGTTAAATTGTCCTGTAGCGATAGGTGTAGCCGAACTGCTGTACTGGCAGCTGTAGAACTTATCATCTTCTCCGCTATCTGTTTCTGTTCTGTTGAAGTGAGGAGATGTCAGGACCAGGGCAACTCTTATGAAATGAAGCATTTAACCAGGGGCTTGCAGATAGATAGATAGATAGATAGATAGATAGATAGGTAGATAAAGCCCACTCCCTAGTCACACATCTCCCCCAACAAGAGCACACTTCCTAGGCTTTCCCAAACAGTTCCACTAACTGGGACCAAGCTTAGGAGCCCATGGAGGTCATTCTCATCTGCCAAACACTGCAGCTATCCAACAAAAGAAGGCAATGTTTCATAAATTTGCCTATTTTCCCTTTGTGGAGGCATGCTAACCTCCCCAACTTTAGTCCGTGTGTTCCTGAAACACATGGACCTTCTACCCTCTTTCCCGGTGATATCATAATCCTTAAACACTTCCATTCTGCTGCTGTAGCCGGAGACCAAGGCACCATTAGTGATGGTGATGCAGGGCAGACAGCTGCTCTTTAGCTTTACTCCTGGCCCCACTGAGCAAGTCCATTCTAGTGAGATGCTATCACTGCCATGGCTTCAAATCTTCTCACTATTTTCTCATTTCCTTCCATCCTCCTGCCTCTCACCACCTCATTGCTTCTTGGCATATCTTTGTCTTGGGTTTTTCTCAGCTAACAGGAGCAGGTCAACCGAATGAATGTGGACCCCACTTTCCTGAACAGTGGACTCTGGTAAGAGTAAGTTGCAGACTTTTCCATCCCTCCTTGTTTTGTTCCCGGGATACACTTTCTCTTTCGCCTGTTTGTAGCCCACCACTCTCTGCATGCTACTTTGCAGTGAAACACTTCTACTTGCCCTGTTCCCCTTCTCTTCCTTGGAACACCCTGCTGGAAAAACACAGGCTCTGTAGAGATTGGCTGTGGCAGCCCTGTGCTGATGACCATGTAGCCTAGATACAGTCCAAGGAGAGGCAGTCTTTGATGTTTTGAAGGCAACTTCTCTCCTGTCCTGGAGACTTAAGCCTCTTGGAAACATGAAAACTGAAGAATTTCTCTGCTTGAGAGCATCCTTGTCCTGTAACTGTCTACTTTACATCCTGAACTCATAGAGGGCAATAAACAGCCCAGTCTCCTTTATGCAATGTGGAGTCGGATTGGAGAAGTTAAGCCATTAGAGCCAGGCTTGCAGGTCCGTCTCTGGATGATGCCAGGGATAGATCATGTGCTTTCATTGTGGATCAGAAGGATGAGAAACAGCCAGATAAATACACAGAGTTTGTGAGTTCACAGGTTGGCTCTACACTGAAACAGCAGAAACTCTGGGTTCCCAGGACAGCAGCAAAGTGAAAGACTTGATTACACGTCCCACTGTTTTGACTTGGTTCAATATATAGCATTTGTTTCCAATTGTGCAAATAAATGGAAGAAATAAGTACATATAAATGCTTGCTTAGCCCCAGGAGAGTCCTGGATTGGCACAGAGCAACAAGTGCTTGTCAGTGCTTTTGTGGATGAAAAGTTGACTGCCGGAAGATCTCTATTTTGTTTTTATTTCATACTCACATGTCCTCATGGAAAGGTAAAAGAAATGTAGCATCTTTTCTATAAAAGGGCTATGTAAGACAAAACTCCATTTAAAAATTATTGTAAAGAAACCACTTGGCAGAAATTCAAATTCCTCCAGGGTCAGCTCTTCCTGAGATCAAACTATGTGTCCAGAGTTTCATCTGGTGCTTGGAATTGTATTTGTGTATCAGCTGTACCATTGCAAATTAGCCAGTAGTGCAACAATGTGAGGCTGAACTCTGACCACTGAGAGTGATGCACAGGGTTCTCTTTGCGTTAGGGATAAAGCATAGACAGATGCCCACTGGGTGCGCTTCTCTGCTGGATTTCATGTAGTTAAACCCTTTATGCAGAAATAAAACCTACCTTGTGAAAAATGCTGTGGTACCTGCCAGGCAATTTTATTTAAATTGGTCTGTCCTGAGAAAGTTCTGGAAAGGGCTGCTCTGTTAATATTTAGCATGTGCTTACTTATGCTTATTTACATGTTTTCCTGAACTCAAACAGCCTTACTTGGATCACTGCTTTCTTTGTTACATTTGTGTATAAAAGTGCACTGGGACTGAAGTAACGTTGTCTGTAGTAGCAGACCATAGTCTGACCTATTCTTTTGGTCCTTAGATCCTTGGACTAGCAGACAAGAGTTGCATAGGTTGGCTGAAAAGTCACCACTGAGCAGAAGAAAGTCACTCAACTCCCACAGTGGTGCCAATGAAGTCTAGTGACACCAAGTACTAAGAGTTTCATATCCAGAAGATTGCCCATTGGAGCAAACTACAGAGCAATCGGAACTGGCTCATAGAGTTGAGATATTATAAATATGTCATAACTGCAAATTCAAAGGTACGGCTGGCCAAACGTTAAAGTCCCCATCCCTTCGGTAGCTCTCAGACTTCTCTTTAGTGCAGGCTCTTAATGCCAGTTGTGCATCAACCCAGAGATGAAGGGAGCAGAGATGACCTCGTTCTCAGACTTCTTCTTAAAAATTGGAGTTGGTTTTTTTTTTTTTTCCTGAAGACATTCACCTCTTTGGTCTGATCTGGGTCACCCAGCCATTCCTGAGCCATTTGATGCCAAGGCGAGGGTCAGCTAGGAGAATCTAGGAATAGAAGTGGAAGTAATTTGACATTCCACAGAAATATCTACTCGCTAGTTCATGTGAACTAGTGAGCATGTCTTTGTTTGTTTTGTTGTGTTCCAAACAGGACAGTTTCACTACCTGTTAGAGTGTAGTCGTTAGGGTGTCACTTCCTTTCCTGATGTGATAGGTTGACTCAGGCCCTAGCATTCTCCTTGGCCTTAGGCCTCATGTTATGACAAGTGCTGGTCAGGTGTCTGAGGCCCTTTTAACCACCATAGCCTTGTACTCCACAAGAGACTGCCTTACCATGGGGCTTCCCCACAGTCTGAGCCCAAGAGAAATGAATGGATTTTTTTTCCACACAGCACAAATCTGTGCTCCGTAACTAACACGCATTTTCCTACTCCTACCTTTGCAATTGTGACCATGGATCTTGCCTGCCTATACCTTTGTCTCTGAGAGAGAAAATAATAGGAAGGTAAGAAATCAATTAGGTCACAAGAAAATAAGTGCAGCGAAAGCAGAAGAATTTCACTAGGGCAAACAACCCCAGTGGAACAAAAAGACAGCTCCACAGTGAACTTTGAAAAGACAGGAGTTGTGTTGACCTAGAAAAGCAGCGTGCTGTTGTCACTGCTGTCAGTCACGGTGACTTCAAGCCTTGGGGACTGCTTTAGTTGGTGCTGGAATGTGACATCTTTCTTCATGTACAGCTCTCAAGAGAGTTTGCTTCTGGTGATACCTCACTTTCTCCTTGCTTCTTCCCTTCCATATATACTAACAGGTGGACTAACATATGCCCCAAACTGATGTAGACATGAAAAATTTCACATTAGAAGCACACATGTGAAATATGAAGTGTGTGTGTGTGTGTGTGTGTGTGTGTGTGTGTGTGTGTGTGTGTGTGTGTTATAGTGACAGGGAAAAAGTATCATACTTTTGTTTCTATTCAGCATGACTGACTGAAGAGTCATGAACGTGACAACCAAAGTGAGTGAACACCATCGAGTTGTTTCTTAATTTAGGTAAGCTTGCAATTATGACTTTATTTAACCTTATATAAAAGAGGTATCAACAACAGATTCAAGTTGGGGGAGGGGTCAGAGTAAAAAAAAAGAAAAGAAGGAAGAAGAGGAAGAGAGAGACAGAGAGAAACAGACAGACAGACACACACACACACACACACACACACAGAGAGAGAGAGAGAGAGAGAGAGAGAGAGAGAGAGAGAGAGAGAGAGAGAGAGAAAGAGAGAGAGAGAGACAGACAGACAGAGAGACAGAGAGATGGAGAGAAACAGAGACAGAGACAGAGAGGGAGGCCAGGCAGTGCAGTGTGTGCTTGCCCTTGGTTCAAGAGATAGAGGAAGCCTTGTCTCCCCCAAGAGAGAAGCTGCTCCTGGCTTAGAAAGGAGCAAAGCTGATGGCTGACCTTCTGGCTTCCTGTCAGACAGGAAATGCTTCCAAGACGCTCAAGGACATGGAAGGTCACCAGCAGCTAGGAAGCAGACACAATTCTAATGGAGGCCCTGCAATGGATGGTGGGAGCTGGGTGAAACTCCCCTTTGAAACTATTTCCCAAACAAATTAAGCCTTGGCTTTTCTTCCCTTTAATTAATCAATTAATTTCTTCACTTTACATATCCATTGCAGCCCTCTCTCCTCTCCTCCAGTCCCACCCTAATCTGCCTTTCAAGCCCAGTCACTGCTACTGTCATCTTTAGCTTCCTTTTAGCTTAAGACACCCTTGAGAAAATGTCACAGCTGGGGGGTGATAGCTTGCATTCCTCCCAGCTATAGAGTTTCAGGAGACCAAAGATGCACTGAACAACAAAGCAGGCAGTCCAGAGGAGCAATCCTACTGCAAAAAGCAGCCAAATGAAAGTGGAAAAAGAAATCTCAGTCACAGATCCTCAGACAAATCTGCCAGGAAATGGCCAAGGAGAGCTAGCTGTGTGGGTCTCCAGCTGAGGCCACCTGCCTGGTAAGTGGGCACTTAAAAGGCGTGGCTTAGTGAAGGATGGGAAATCAATCAGGAGTTAAGCCCCACCCACTCCCAGCCTCTGGAATCTCTGCCTCAGTTGCTGAGCCCAGCTCCTTATAACCCAGTCTCTCTCCTTCACTCAGTTTCTTCCAGCACTGTGGATGAGTCTTACCTCTGGCTGGCCACATCATCTTAGGCCTTTATCTTTCTATGCAGACCTCTCTCATTCAAATTGGTGCGCAGGAGGCCAGGAAGTTGAAACAAATGTGGATGCTAATTTGTCAGTCCAGCAAAGATGACTGGACAGCTACTCATCTCAGAGGAGCCAGTGACCTGACTGTCCCAGTCACTGCTACTGTTACCTTTAGTTTCTTTTTAGTGTAAGACACCCTTGAGAAAATGTCACAGCTGGAGGGTTATAGCTTGTATTCCTCTTAGCTTTGGTGTTTCAGGAGACCAAAGGTGCACTGAGCAACAAAGCAGGTGATTTTCCATAATGTCAGGAGACAGAAATAGCCAAGCCGACTGATAAGTAAAACAGATACACATTAAATTTTCCTAACTCGCGGTTTGGAAAAAAACGAAATAAAGAAATTGTATTGCCTTTCTCTGGGCTGGGAGAAGAGCCAAGAGCCCTCCACATGGTCTTTCAGAAATTACATTTGTAGAGTGTTCGTGTACATGCATCCAAAGTCCTAAAGGTGCACCATCTCCGACCTGGAAATCTTCCTGTGAGTTCCTAGGCAACCATTAAAGGTGCATTTGCAGTTTTATTTATTTGTTTATTTATTTATTTTGCATCTGCAGTTTTAATTGGAGGATTTCTTTTGTTTGTTTTTCCTTTTACTATGCTGTGTACTACCACAACCCAAAGGCTGACCTGCCTTCCCCATGGCTTGATGTGACCCTTCCTAGCAGGTAAGGGACACCCCCAAAATGCAAGACTACCACAGCCCACATGCACACCTGTCATGGCAGTTTCTTCCGTGCGCCTCATCTACGCACGCTGGGCCACTGTTGTACTGGTGTTTTGCTCTGTAGATGAGTGAGACCCTACCTTTGACCACATTGTGGTCATCTATGGCCTCAGGACTAAGTTCCATTCTGTGACTTGGTCACCAAGGCTTTTTGCAATGAACTATGTTTCCTTCTTCTGCATCCAGCCATGGAGAGAAAGTCATTATCTATTTCTTCTTGATAGACACTGTCTGCCTGTGCACTCATTGCCTCCTCGCTATTTCTAGCCTTTAATCACCAAGGAGCTTGCTTCTTCCCTTTCCTTCACCTTCTCTTCCTGGAGTCCTTTTGTCCTTCAGTGGTGGTTTGCGAGACGTGTTAGCGATATCAATGGCCACAGTCCATAGAGTCAAGCATGTACTAATTAATATACTATTGCATTGTTTAGTTTCTAATATTTCCCAAAGCTAGTATTACAATTTGTAACACAATGTGAAAGGTTATATGATTATGGTATAGGAGAGAGGACAGGGAGTGTAATTGGACAGACCAAGATTTCACTCCCATGTAACGTTCGGTTCCTTCACCGCACTGATGCTGAGTCTTAATTTTCATAAAATGAAGTAATTTACTTCACAGGGTGGCACTGTGAAAGACAGGATCGGATCGGCCACTTGGCACCACGCATGGTGTCTGAGCACATCCTCAATCAATGTTCTCCTCTCCTAAGCCTGCCTCGGAAGAACTGGGCTGAGCCCATGACAATGTTAGATAGAGACCTGTGTCCCAACAGCTTCCCACAAGGAGATTGGAACAGTGACTGATGGATATGAAGAGGTGAAGTAGAACCCTGCTCAGGCAGGGTCCAGCGCGCTGGCCTTTACCTGATAATTGTCAGGGGGATGAAGTACACCAGAAAGGCCACGATGGTCATGTATGGGGTCCAGTAGGAGTCATCCGGCCACAGTGCCCAACACTGTACTTCACCATTGGAGAGTGTTCTTTTCCCAAATATAATCAGTGTAGGGATGGAGAACAGGAACGAGAGGCTCCAGGCTACTCCAATGAGGACTTTGGCTTGCTTCTCTGCTTAAAGAAAAGAGAAAGAGGCCTGAGCACCTCGGAACATGCTGGGGAAGCACACAGGATCCACTGTAGACACTGCTCTCTGGCCAAGAGCCACCGGGAGCTGTCAGTGTCACCAGAAGCATTAGTTTCCTCCTAAATAAGTGGGAAGCATACAGCTCCCACATGAGGGTGCAGGCCCACCTACATCCCACTGTTCCCCAACTCCAAGAAGGTTTTTATTTCACTCATTTAGCTGGCTGATACAAGTTCCTCTCTACATGTTTAATCTTGCAATTATTTAATTAGCAGCATGTCTCCTAATTCTTTCTTTCTTTCTCTTTTATTTTTTTCAATTGATGTTCTTAAGTCTTTGTCAAAATGGTCATAAAATATTAGCTTCCTGTTTGTTTGTTTAGTTGATTTTGGTACAAATCTCCACTTTTCCTTTTGCTGTTGTTCATAATTTTTATTTGTATAAATAGTTGAAGACCTTGATGCAGTGACAAATGACTTCCTTTACTGCTTCTGCTTTCAGTATGATTCCTAGAGATATCTGTCCTTAAGACGATGGGAGATTTGTCATTATATTTCCCTAGTCCTACATGTTTGAATGGCTTGCTTTTCTGGTCCAACAGGGTTTGTTTTTAATTAGTTGCAGTGAATTAATGCTTTCAACTGGCTCTAGAGCTTGTCCAATATTATGTATTAACCATTCTTTCCCAACTGATTTAAAGTGTTATGTTCTCTCTGTGTGTGCACATGTGCATGTGTGTGTGTGTATATGCAAGCACACACGCATGAGTGTTTATGCATATGTGCTATTTTGCTAACATTGGTTTCTTCAGAGTCTGAGATTATATTCATCCCTAACACATATTTTGATTCAGCATTGCTGGTACATTACTAATTATTCTTACATTCAGTTCCGCTAAAAGCCTGTAGTAGTACCAATCTCTCTGTAGTTGCTGGCTAAGGAAATTGTCACTTTATTCAAGAACAGAACAAACAAACTCATGCATAGTCAGTTAATGAAATCCCCGCAGCTCTCCCCTTTCTGTAGCGCTCCTATGACATTCTGTAGATCTATGAAAAGGTCCTGCTGACTCATTCGACTTGTCTTCTTTAGGTAGGAATTCTGTGGGATGCATTTTAAGTGCATAATTTACTTTCCCTAGTTTAGCTTTTGTCACGTCTAAAATATCCCTGATTTCCTCCTCATTTTCCTGGTGAAATTTCAGTTGCCATAGGTAGATCAGGAGGTTTGGAAGCCGTGAGGCCAGGCCTCTCTGTGTACAGAGCAGAGGGCAGCCGGCTGGTCCTATGCAGTGTTCATCACCAAAGCACTGATGGCTCCTCGGACCCCAGCAGCAGCATCTGCTTGCTGCTCCCCATGGAAGCAAAGCCTCCATCCCTCCCACCTGGTTGGAGAAGGCAGAAGACAGGCGCCAGCTGTGGTTGAGCCTCCATGCCTCAGGTCTCGAAACTTCCTGAGCTCTGCCTCTCCCTCTGCATCCATGCACTGGATGTCAAGAAGCATTCCAGGACCTGAAGAGATGGCTCAGTGGTTAAGAGCACTGACTGCTCTTCCAGAGGTCCTGAGTTCAATTTCCTGCAACCACATGGTGGCTCACAACCACCTATAACGTGATCTGATGCCCTCTTCTGGCCTGCAAGTGTACATGCAGGCAGAGCACTGTGTACAAATATACAAATAAACGTTAAAAAAAAAAAAAGCATTCTAAGCTCCGTTTCCTGCCATGAGCATCAGCTGGCTTGTTACTGGCTGCCTACTTTTCTCTTTCAGCGATCCTGGACTAAAGAGCCATTCATTCGTTTTCAATAAATTAAAAGGTTTATTTTTTCAGTTTTGTGGTTTGGGGGTAAGAAGGGACAGGTGTTTGTTTCTTGAAAAGGAAGAGCTTGAGGAGACAGTACTTACCTCATTGTCAGGGTGTGCTTGCTGGCTGTGCTGAAAGGAAGAGAGTGAAAGCTCTGGCCCTGAGGTGAACAGGCACAGCATGGAGCCACCTAGCGCTTCCTCTATGCTGTAGGGAGCTGGTAGCTTTCCCCTGGCACCCAAACTTTCTTTCTACATTTTTGGACATTCTGACCCATTAGGCAGCAGAGGAAGAGGAGAAAAAGAGATTAGAAAGAAAAAAGGGTGTGGTTGGGGAAAGAGAAAAACATTAGCAAATATTAGCAAAAAATGTCCCCACCTCATAAATGACCTTTATGAAAGAATGCTTGCTCACCTCCTTGAAGAAACTTCATGGGGTAAACGATGGCGTGGTATCTGTCTATGCTGAGGGACACCAGCACGTAGGTAGAGGCATAGAGCAGGACAACCTAGGATGGGAACCACAGGGCACGTGTGACTTCACACGGGAGAAGACATGCGCATAGTGTTCTCGCTACTTGGAAACCAGGGGATTGAACTTCCGGTACCAGCGAGGGTTGAGGTAGAGACGCACTGCGTGACTCTCCCTGCTGGAAGCCGATCTGGGCTTTGCCGGCCGAATCTGCACTGCTACTGGCCATAGGGTGAGGATGGTCACATCTCTTTCTATGCATTCCTGGACATTTCACACGTCAGGGTCGGTCTCTCATGACATTTGCATGGCACAGTTATCTGTAATTGACTCTTAAAGCTAAACTAATTTTCTAGAATAGCCAGAATGACATTCGAGAATAGTTAGAAACAAACAAGCAAAAAAAAGTTCATTTGCTTTTATCAGTGAGAGTAGGTGAGCGGTCAAAGAAGGGGTTCTGGTTTCCAGGTGTACACGTGCTGTTCCAGCCTTTTACCCCAACATCACCCCCAGAGAGCTCCCTGCTTCCTCCAGGCCTCCAGCTGAAAGTGGCCTAAGCTTCCGAGTGTCCCTCCTCCAACTCTCCGCTGGCTAAGCTCAGCCACACCCTCTCGATTTTCCAGGCATAGACTTAGCTGCAGTCTCTGTAGAGGAAGAAACTGGGCTGTTAGTTCACATCCTGTCTGCGAAGGGCTTCCTAGTTAGAACATAATTACGTGGAATAGATCAGAAGGTAAGATCGCAATGGAAAGTTTCTGAGTAACCTGAAGACAATTTCTACAAGCCAGTGCAATGTCTCTTTTGGTGGTCAAATCTCGAGGCCATAGAAGACGACAGGAGTGCGGGGCTGAGACCCTGACTTCCCCTTTGGTGGTCACAGTCTGTTGTTCTTTCTGCAGGTTCAGACAAATATTAGTCCATCACAGCTGTGCGTCAGGTGAGAATCAAGCTATTGTACTTAAAACGGGGTCATTTGATAATGCATTTAGCAACACACCTATCCTGTGAATATCATAGCTTACCCTGATGTATGTATGTGTGTATTTATGTGTGTGTGTGTGTACACACACACACACGCATATGGATATATATATATATATATATATATATATATATATATATATATATATATATATATATATATATCCTATATTAGATTAGCCCCCGGTTGGGCAAAATCATCATATGCAGCCTATCTCTTACTATGGAGTTGGCAAGCTCCTGTGCTGCAGGGGCCATGGTGCTGATCGTGAAACCATGATTCTAAGGGGGGAACCATCATCATACACTCTAAAGACCACGCCCTGGCTCATCAGAAGTCAAGGACCACATGTGACATTCTTTATTTTATCTCTATAACATAACCATAAACGCATTCCAGCATTCATGTTGAAGGGAGAGGTTTGTAAAGAATGATCAGAGGCCTATGGCCCCCCTTGAGGGACATAAAAAGAAATTGTCTTGTGTAAAATGTAACCAAGGGAGAGACAGAGAGAGAATGGTTAAGTTTAAAGACAAGCCGAAGCATTGCCTCCTTAGAGAGAACTGATGTTTCTGTGTGTGAAACATGAATTTAGAACAGCTGAGACCGACCACACAGGGCCAAGAAGCTGGCATTAGAAAAGGACAGGAAAGCGGGAGCCAGCAGGGAGAAAGTTGTGGTGGGCAGTTTCTGAGAGTCTTAGACATCTGTTCTGTCTTCTGTGGGGTGACTGACACAGTTCAGAGTCTGGGACAGGAGGAAAAGCCACCCAAACAGATTTCCAGGGCAGAAGCAATGCTGGCAAGAAGGAGATTAACGATGAGACGCAGCCGAAGCGAGTATTTAACTTCTGAGAGGAAACACCTTCAAACATCTAGGTGCAGTTAAATAAAGTAAGGATATCGAAAAGAAATACATCTCCGATGACTGCGCTTCTCTATAAAAAGCAAAATGCCAGAGAATGCGTTCACAGTGTTTTGAAAGAAAAATTGTGATCCAAGAATTTTGTAAATTTCATTTCAGTGCCAATGCACAGAACAGCTTTTTTTGGATATGTACGAGGGAAGGAAATATAACACCCCGCATCCCCCTTCGAAGTCCTCATGAGGAAACGCCAGCTGAATAAAAAGTGTTTCAAAATCAAGAGGAAAGGGGATAAAATAACTATGCCATGCAAGGAAGGCATCAAACTACAAAATGCTTACCAGACAGTTCGGGCTGTCATGATGGGACACTCCAGGGAAGAGTCTGGGTGGTGGTGTGACGGGAGAGAGTGAAAAGAGACACCTGTTGAGTACCCACTTTGATATTTAGAGACTTTTCTGTCTGCCTTTGATAGAGGTCCATCTGAAGATGAAAGGCAAGTTACAATGAGGTAAACTTAAAAATAGAGAAAAATGAACTTCTCCGTCTTCCGTGGTTACTGTGGCAAACAGCCACAGGCGTGGTGCCTTAAACGACATCAGTTGATTCCCTCTGTATATCTGGAGACCAGACATTGGAAACAATTCTTCTAGCCCCAAATCAAGATGTTTGCAGGCTCCTTCCTCCTCCGAGACTCTAGTGGAGAATTCGGAGAATTCGTCCCCAGCGTTCCACCCCCTGTGGCCTTCATTACAATCCCTTCCTCTGTGCTGCAGTGTCTCCCTCTTCTTCCTCTGTGCTGCAGTGTCCCCCTCTCCTGCCCGTGTGTCAGATCTCTATTTTCCTCTTACGAGCGCATCTTAGGATTCCCTAAATTAATTTAGGATAATTGCATATTTCAGATTCTTAGTCACGCATGCCAATTCCTTTGCTGTCACATGCAGTGGGTAGAAGGAATAGGTTTTCAGGGCTACAGTGCAGATGTCCTGGAAGAATATTCTTTCAGCTTCCTACAATTAACAACTGCATCTGAAACAAATACTCCCAGAACAAAACTTCAAAGAGAATAGTGACAGTGAGGTACTGAAGTAATACCAGACATCGGCTCCCATTGTAAATAGAAATGGCTTAATCTCTTTCATTAAAAGAAGAACTATTTAAAACAAAACCTTCCCTATGGTCTAATTGTCTTCTGTTCAGAATAGAAATCAATAAAACCACATAAAATTGAAATTTAAAGATAGAGGACTGCTCAGAGGCATATTAAACAAGTAAAAAAAAATTTAAAGGTCTTTATTAAAATACTGCATGATACCGATCAAATTCGAAGCCAGCAGCATCCCCATGTGCCAAGGAGATTTATTCATGCTGATAAAAGATACAACACATAATGTCAGTAGAATACTGATAAATTTATATGTGATAAGTAATGTAACACCAAATTTATGTAACAAAAATGTTCAGGGATTTATAGGCAAAACAGCCTACAAAATATAAATAGGAAAAATTGAACTCCATAGTACAGAATGTAAAATATCCAGACAACATAGAAAAGTTTGGTCAGACACTAGATTCCGACAAAGAAAATTTCTTAGTGGAATCCAAAAAGTAGGACTTATTCAAGTCACATATCTCAAACAAGTGACAAAGCTAAAATAAGTAACGTTTAGAAAATACCACTCAGAGATTCAAACATCTTCATAATTAACTCAAGCAAAGAAGGAAATCACAGTACAATTATAGTTGATGCATAAATGTCAACAATGGGAACTCTACACACCAACAGCATATGGGGTGCCATTCGGAGAGCAGATGGCAGCCTGAGGACATGTCTGCCTTCTCACCACCCCACCCCCAGCTCTGACAGACATGACCCAGGAAAGGTGACATACAGGGAAATGTCTGCAAAGGGAAGTGAGATTTAGCTGCTGGAAGCAGAGTGGTTTTACTTAGGAAAATACCAGATTGCGTTCATGTAAACTACTATTCTTGGACTGACTCTAAAATCATGCACTTGGTTTTTTTTTTTTTTTTTTTAGAATGAGGTCAAGTTTACAAAATTCTAGACACAGGACAGAGAATTCCTGTGTTGCCTACATCACATCGCATACTCCCAGTTGTTAATATTTTTGCATTCATGTGGTATTAAAGTGATTGATCAGTCTCGATACGATATCAATACCTAGGGTGCACCCTGTGGGTTTAACATGGCCTGAGGACTCACATCTACCATCAGTTCTATCCATGAGAGAATCATTGGCCTCGCAGTGCCCTCTGCGTATCTTGTCATCCTTTCCTGATACAAATCCCCAGTAATTACTGAGTTAGTTTTTAACACAGCTTTGTCTTCTTGAGAATGTGACAAAGCTGAAGTCACATGATATTTGGCTGACTAGGTTGGCTCCTTCCATGTAACTTTGATTTGCTGTTTCTCCATGCAAGTCAGCAGCTTATTTTCTCATATTTTAGAAAAATATATTCATTGCCATATTACAGGAACATGACATGCTTTGTTAATCCACTGAAGTGTTGATGGACATCTTGGTTGGGACCAGGTTTTAGTGCTTATTAGAGCTGCTAAAACCACCTTTCTGCATGTGTCTGTGTGGATATAAGTTGTCCACTTAATTGCGAAACATCTGTGATCACAATTGCCCAACTGTGTAGTGAGATTATGCTTAACTTTACAAGAACCTGTCAAGCTGGTTTTCAAAGCAGCTGTCTCATTTTTAATTCTATTAACAGCGAGTGCAAGTTCTTCTTAACACACATTTGTACCAGTGTTTGGTACTGTCCATTTTTTTTTAAACTGGCTGATGTGTATAACACATGAATAGTGTGGATAGTTCTGATTTGCAACTCACTAATGAGATTATTGGTATTACATTATGTTTGTGATTCATGTTGAGTATTTTTAAAGGTGCAATATCTGTGTTTACATTTTAATATTTTATTTTTATTGCACACATCAGTATTTTACAGAACACCTTAGCGGCAACTGCAATTATTGTGACCAATTCTTTCCTATGTAGAGACCTAAGATATTAAAACTACTCTCAGTAAACAGAACTTGTGTTGTATTAGCAACTTTGTCATTTAAACATCTTTATTCAACTTTACATATATGAGTATTAGTTAATAGTTATATAGTCTATGAGATCAATCACTACACACCCACATTTGCATATCTATTTCTCAATGGGTGAGCATCGAGAACGTCTTGGTCTTCTCACCACGCCCACTGCTCACACTACCAATGGGGCTCATTCTTTCTCCTCCCTCTGGAACCCACAGCCTTCCCCCCAAATTCTGCCTGCTCCTGTTGTCAATAGGCCCATTCTCCTCTTCCCTGTGCAATCCCAAGCACGCCACCTACCCAGGTCTTCTGCTGCTAGTGTCGCTGGTTGTCTCTTCTGCTTTGCAGGACTCACACTGCTGTCTTTCCAGGAAGAGTCCTCACTCTCATCTATCTCCCTTGGGCACACTAATGCTACCATCCTGGGCCTGGTCTCAAGCTGCCCCTTGCAGCACTTTACCTCTTGCTTTTGAAAGTTGAGCCCCACCGTCCCTCCCCATAGGAACTTCAGTTCCCTCCTTCTAAAATGAGCACACCCTCCCCTCCTTCTGGCCCTTCGAGGCCACCATCCCAGGACCCTCTCAGAGTGTGTTACTTGCTTGACAGGTACAGTACTTGTCTACCTCAGCTCCTGGCATTCCATTCTCACCATCTGTGCCCCGGCTCACTGCACAGGCAAACTTCTCATTTCTTTATGCCATTTCAGTACAAGATTTATTTATATTTTTGTTGGCACAGGTGCTTTGCATGCATGCATGTCTGTACACCATGTGCACATGGTGCCTGCCGAAGCCAGAAGTAAGCATCCTATCTTCCGGCACTGCACTGCTATATGGCTACTGAGAATCAAACCTTGGTCCCCCTGAAGAGCAGTGTATGGTCTTGACTGTAGAGCCATCACTTTAGCCCAGCCTTCTGGCATCCTAATGCCACCATGTGGAGGGAGCTTCTGCTTTTCCCACAGGAAGTGATTTCACCTGCCCCCCTTGCAGTCAACTTACCCCTCTGTATCATGACATATGTTGGTCACCCACTCACTCCTAACAACAGAGGCCACCTCTGGTACTCAAACCACTGCATGTGAGGACCCTGATGGAGTTTCTGCCAAACTCCCCAAATCAGAATCCATATCTCTAATGCCTGAGCCTACCAGCCTCACCAGCTTAGCACTGCATGGAGCAATTGCCCTCTGATTAGAGGCCACATCCCACTAAGCCCTGTAGTTCACTATCCTCTCTACCAGCCCATACAAAGCACCTGCTGGGCAGCTCAGAGCCTGTGCTTTTCCCTAGTTGAACTGGAATTGCCTCAGCTTCTTGTTTCACAAATCAACACTAACTGGCCACAGGACTGAGGTTCCAGTATATCCTAGCTATGCCAAACCAAGCAAAACCAGCACAACAACAACAGCAACAGCAACAACAACAGATTAAAATACACATTCAATACAGGTGATCCAATCACTTCGATTGAAGAGCACGGAATTCCTTCTTAAACTGGCCAGGAAAGTTCCTCCACGCCACCTGTCTTTCATAGTATTGAAAATTACTATAAGGGTTGCTTTTGTTTTAAAATGATCTATATTGCCTAGTAATTGTTTATTATCAGGCCTATAATTTTTATTACTTCAGTAAAGCCCACTAGCAATCAATCAAGACACAGACACTTGTTATATTTTAATATAGCCTTAGTTATCCTGGGCAGGACAGACATTAATCCTCTAAACTACTTCCCATAGCGGGGCAGGTATGCCATCTGTTTCTAATAATTTCTATCAAGCTACCTCCCATCTATAATCCGAAATACTTGCTAATGTTCTTCATCTGGGCCAAATCTCCATCCACGCCGGACACGTGCTTTTTTCCCATCTAGCTCATGGCAGCCTTCTTCTCCTCCTGTTTCCTCAGGTCTTTATTTGCCTCCTCCTTCCCAGGATCCTCTCTGTCTCTCTGAGCCCAGGAACCTTAGCCACACCTCTCTCATCTGCCCTGCCCAGGTGGTATGGCTTTTTATCAATTAGCATCAAAATACACCAGACCATCCCCCAACTGATTGCTGAGGAAGAAAATACGTGAATGGTTGTATCCAGCACTGGACCCTGGATACTGCAATACTCACTTGTCAGGTAAGATATACCTACTGATGCAACAGAGGCACAAGAGTTACAAAGGTTACTAACTACTTTCTTACTGGATTTTAAGTCTGCGTCACAGAAAGGGATTCATGCCTAGAACTGTAATCCTGGGACACACAGCTTACTGAGGACTATTCGCAGGGGATAGCTTCTGGAATAGGGGGAATCATTCTCTTTGAAGATGTGCCTACTGATAGGATTCCAACACTCAGGTGGGTGAACTCCATGCCATACCTATCTGGGCAGCAAGAAAAATATGCATCTATTTGTTGTCTACAAGAAACGTGTCTTAGCTTTAAAGATAGGTACCACCTTAGACTAAAAAAATGGATAAAGTATTCTAATCAAATGGAATCACAAAGCAAGCCAGATCACTACGCTAATATCTGACAAAACAGACTTCTCACTGAACTAATCAGAAGAGACACAGAGGGACACTTTATTCTAGTAAAGGAGCAGTTAACCAAGGAGACAGTGCTATAACTAACAATAAACATACAGAGAATGAAGTCGTAGACTTACTTCCATTCACAATAGCCTGCAAAGAAAATAAAAACAGAATAAATGTAATCAAGAAAACAAAGCACATCTACAATGCAAACTTCAAGCCTTTAAACAAGGAGAGAGATACTAGAAAATGTGAAGACATGCCATGTTCATGGATCTGCAGATTATTGTGAAGGACATTTTATAGGAAGCCATTTATAGATTCAGTGAAATTCCCACCAAAATCCCTATATCATGCTTCACAGAAATAGAACAATTGATATTCATACGTAACTACAAAAAGACGCCATGTTTCTAAAACTATCTGTGGACAAGGAACGATGCAGGAGAGTAGAGCACTTCAGATATTAATGTGTGGTGTGTGCTGTGACTTTTAGTACTGAACTGCTCTTTCATCCCTGAAATAAATTCCACTTTCGTAAGATGTGTCATCCTCAACGTGTTATGGAAAAATTTCACTGCCATCCTATTGATTTTCTTATATTTATGCTAATAAAGGGCATTGGTTCTGGGTTTTGTTTTCTGTAGTGCTTCAACTTTAGTGTAAAGATAATGCCAACCTTGCAAAAGAAATTAGGATGTATATCCTACTTTTCAGTTTCTTTGGGAATATTTTGAAATAGAGAGGTACAATATTTTGGAGAATAAATTAATAAAGACATCTGGGCCTAGGATTCTTCTTGGTTGGGAGTTGTTTGATCACTATCCAATCTGGTGCTCATTACTGCTGTCTTTAAACTGTATACTAATTGATTATGTCATCTTTGTAGTTTGTACATTTCAATGTCTTTTATGTTATCTGATTTGTTGGCATATGCTGATTCATACCAGTCTCAGGATTGTTGGTATTTTTGTGATGTTAGTTTTAATGTTCTCCCTGTAACTTTTAGTTTTATTGGTTGGCATTTCTATTTTTTTAAGTAAAAAAAAAATGATCAAGTTAGTTTGTCTCTTCAAAAGAGAAACTCAGTTTTATTGATCTTTTCTACTTATTTTGTACCGTCCTTTTTAACTTCTTTGCTATTATCTATTTGAGATTGTTGTGGTTTGAATGAGTGTGGCCCCCATAGGTGTGGGGAGCCGTGCCAAATTCTGCCATGTCAGAAACCCTGTGCTTAGGCTGCACACTGTGACCTTCAAGTTACTGACCTTTGCCTCACAAGGTCTTGTGTTCTAGGCTATCCTTGGACTATTTACCTTTGAAAGAAGTAGGGAAGTCCCAACTGGGAACCACCCAGAGGATCAAGGAAGTTCTTAGAGGGAACTACTCAGAGAAATAGGAAGTTCTTACAGGGAGTTACCCAGAGAACTAGGAAGCGGCAATTCAGGCTATTGTATTCTTGCCTGGGGGCTAGGGTGAGTGGGATTAGAATAAATTCTATTGACCTTGCTCTCTCTATATTCTTACTAGACAGCATTAAAGTGAATCTTGATCAGAAATTTCTAGACTTGACTCAGTTATTTCTCACGTCTCTGTACCCTACTTTCAATCCCTACTCCCTCTTTCAGGTGAACCCTGATACGGTTTGTCCCGTGGGCTGGGACACGTCACATGTGTGCCCTTGTTGGAGCAGGTATAGAATTGTTGGAGGAAGTATGTCACTGAGGGTGGAGTAGGTGATTTTAGAAACTCAAGTCAGGCTCAGTGGTTCAGTCTCTTTTTCTGCTGCCCTCAGATCCAGATGTAGAACTCTCAGCTCCTTCTCCAGCACCATGTCTGCCTGCATGCTGCCATGCTTCCCACCATGATGATAATGGACTAAACCTCTGGACCTGTAAGCCAGCCACAGCTAAATGTTTTTCTTTATAAGAGTTTCTGTAGCCATGGTGTCTTGAGCAGCAAGAGAAACCCTAACTAAGACACAACTTGGACTTTTTTATGCAGAGTTTGGATTGATTTTGTTCTTTTCTTTGCTCCTTGAGTTCGGAGTGAAAGGGAAAATTTTTAATTAGCATTAAAGCAACCAGAACAGCAGAGCTCTCTAACTCATAAGTGCAGGTCGACAGGTATGCTAGCCCAAGGTCCCAGATGATAAGTCACAAAGAATGCGGAGATAGGAGACAAAGGCCTACTGAGTGTTCCAGGGACCGGCTGGCCATAAAAGATAGGGAGAATACACAAGGACAAATTCCTGAGAGAAACAGGTACCGGACATGGTCGAATGAGTAATGAGCCAAGACCCCTCATCCGATCTTATGGTGTCTGCTTAATCCCCCCCACCCCTTGAGGCCCGCACACAATGTTCCAGGTTTGAGTTTAACCAGATGTGTTGTCAGCTCAGATAAAACATCTACCCTCAGGTTCCAAGAAAGACAGGAACCAAGGACTGTACTCATGTGATTAAGTCTGAGCTTACCCCAGATCTGCCTATGCAATTTGCTGATGTTCAAATGTTTGAAACAACCAATCGTGTGTGGCCGCGCCAAAACTTCCCACTCCCCCCGACCCTTGCCCATATAAACCCCTAACCCCTGGGCTTCTGGGTCGACCCCTCTGTCTCCTGCGTGAGATACGTGTCGACCCAGAGCTCCGCCAATAAACTGCCTCATGTGTTTACAGCAAGACGGTTGTTTGTGTGTCTTTGGGTGCGCGCCATCCTGAGGCTTGAGTGAGGGTCTCCCTTCGGGGGTCTTTCAGGAGCTAAGTTAAACATTTTGTGTCTTCTTTTTTAGTATAGTTTATTGCTGCTAACACTGCCAGCCTCACTGTTTTTATATGTATATATATACTACACTTCGCTTATATATGTATGTATATACTACACTTTGATTTGTTTCAAACTCTTTATGTTTCTCTTTGATTAAAAAAAATTCCTAAGTTATATCAGATCATTCTGCCCGTTACCCATGACCTTCTAGTCTTCTTCCATTGCAGTTGGAATAACTGTGTAGTTTCATGTAGCTTTTCACTTTATTAAGACTCAGTTTATTAATCTGTGTTTTGAATGTGGTTAATATTATGACTGTTTTCCACATTGCAAATGAAACTTTTCTTTTTAATTTTTCACCTTTCAATTCTCAGATTTCTGTGTGATCTGCTTTTAACATTCTGAAGGATTATTACTATTTACCACTTGGCAAAAAAAAAATGTTTTATGTTTTTGGTTCACTGGCTATACTTAAAGTAGCTTATCTGAAATCTTCATGTAGCACATTCACTGGCTGGAATTCCTCAGAAATAATTTCATGTTTTGAATTTTGTATTATAAATGACACATTCTCTCTTGCTTCTTTCCATAACTCGTGTTTTTGGTGGAAACCAGTGGTTTCTGAAAAACATTAAACTTTTGCTTATTTACTTTTTTACTCATTTATTTAATTGACAAGTAAAACCATTGTAAATTTATGGTTCACAGCAAGTTGTATACCTGGACTGTGTAGAGCAAGCTGTCCAAGAGTCTTATCTTACATACTTATTTTTTTTTTTTGTGGTAAGAGTACATAAAATGTAATCTCTTAACAGTTTCCTAGTATATGAAATATTTTATTAACTGTGGGTATCACGGCATGCAAAATAGTTCCCTTGAACTTATTCCTACAGCTAAAATGTCATGTCCTGTGACCAGTATCTTTTTAGTGTGTCCATTTTGCAGAATCTGGTTAGAACTTTATTTCATTTATGTGGACTTAACATTTTTAGATTCTACACATAAAAGAAATCATACTGTATATTTCTTTCTGTGCCTGCCTTATTTCATTTAAGGTGCAGCTATCTTCTGGCAGATGGTAAGGTTTTTTTTCTCCTTTAAATTCTGAATACTATTTCACTATGTATCTGCATGTATGACTGTGTATGTACATGTGTGTTTGTGTATTAGTGTGTATGACTATGTGCACATCTCTCTCTCTCTCTCTCTCTCTCTCTCTCTCTCTCTGTGTGTGTGTGTGTGTGTGTGGGTGCATGCACGCGTACTATTTCTTTATCCACTCATTTCATGATGGATGCTTAGGATGTTCTGTGTATGGGCTAATATCAATCGTACTTCAATGGACGTGTGTGGGCCAGTGCTTATTTGGCTTGTCAGTTTCATATACTTAGAGTATATACTCAGAAGTAGGATAACTAGAACATGTATTAGGGCTCTTTTTTTAATTGTTTTTGACATTTCCATGCCTAGTGACTGTAGATTTCCCATCCCTGCTAATAAGGAGACAATAGAGGCACTAGTGTTGCCTTTTCCCCATGCCCTTGTCAGCTCTTGTTAATTTTTGTCTTTAATAACGGCCATCCTTACTTAAAAGCTATGAGGTTATATCTTATGACAGTTTCCATTTGCATTTCCTGATGATTAAAGAGGCTGTGTTTTTTTCAATACCTATTGGCTGTCTGTATGTCTCCTTCTGAGAAACGTCCATTCACGTCCTTTGGATTTTATTGATCTTTTTCAACTATGTTAATCAGATTTTCATTGCTATCATAAAATACTCAATCCTGGGTAACTTTATAAAGGAAATTATCTTACACTTACGATCAAGCAGCTTGTTGAGCTGGGCTATTCCTTTGACAAGTGTCCATGGCTGATGGCCTATGGTGGAGCAGGAGCAGGGAAGATCACAGGATGAATAGGAAATGGGTGGAACCTGGTTTGCTCCTTTACAGGAACAACCTCTGAGCACATTCCCAGCAACCAGGGGGTCTCCCACCAGGCCCTGCCTCTTCAAAGTTCTGGTATTCCCAATATTTCCCTTTCTTCATGGCCCACCTTTCAGCCATACAAGCCCTGAAGGACACCTAAACTGTAGCACTCATAACTGGCTTGCTTTGATTCCTTATAGCTTCTAGAAATACTTCTCTTGTAAGATACATTTTTTTATTTTATGTGTATGTGTGTTTGGCCTGCATAGATATATGAACACCACGCACATGCAGGGTGTGCGTGCGCGCGCTAGGGATGGAACTGGGGTTCCCTGAAAGAGCTGAACCATCTCTCCAGCGACTGATGAGAATGTCTTTCTAAAAATATTTAGATTTTGATTTACAAATATCCTCCCACCCAATAGGTTGTTGCCTCACTTTATTTCTTTTTGATAGGCAGAAGCATTTTCTAGGTTGATATATCCTCATATGGCTGTTTTTATTTTTGTTACTTCTGCTTTTAAGAACATATTGAAAGATTTCTCACCTAGAAAAATTCCATGGAGATTTCTGTTTTATGTTTTATTTGGTAGTTTTACAATTTTACATCATCTGTTTAAATTTTTAATGCATTTTGAGTATACTTGTGTATCTGGTGTGAGATAAGGCTCTGATTTCATTCTTCTTCATATACATCATCTTTCCCCAATGGCCTTCTCTGCAAAGCATAACCTTTCCCCATTGTGGATTCCTGGCATCATAACTGAAAATCAGTTGTACACAAGTGGATTCATTTTGGTGATTTCAACTTGATTCCATTGGGCTATACATCTAGTAATATGGAAGTACAATCTATTTTGGCTCTTAGATCTTCATGATGGATCTTTTAAAAACAAATATAATAATATCATATACCCCTTCCTCTGATCTCGTTTATTCCTCCTGTTCACCCTTTACTCCTTCCAAATCCATAGCTTCTTCTCCCTTAACAATTGCCATTATGCATACATCAAACAAAGCAATATATGCACACAGCTTGCAGAGTCAGTTCAATACTATCTAAATGTGTATGTTCCCAGAGACGACTGATTGGGATTGGATTACCAATCAGGGCCCACTTCCCTGGAGAAGGCTGATTCTCCCTCCCACAGAAGCTGATAATTTCTTGTAGGTATTTATCCAGTGTGGGAGTCCCACGAGATTTCCTCCAGCTATGTTGAGATGTGAACTGTTGTTGGAATTTCTCAGGTCTTCTTTGAGCAGTGATGTCGTTGAGATTACATGGGTGTAGTTTCCCTGTCATAGCTAGAATGCCCAATCTGACAGTATACCACCTAGTCTGCTGGATCTAACAAGTTTTCTGCAATTTCCTCCAAATTGTGAATGTTCCCTGAGCCTTAAATGTTGAGTGTCTTATAGCAGTTGGGGCTGGAAAACCACAATGACCTGTTCTTTGTTTTTAATTAGTTGTGCCTTTCTGTAAGAGTCTCTTTTTGCCAAAAAAGAAATTTCTTTGATGAGGCATAAGATTTGCACTTATCTCAAGGCATAGGGATGAGTATTTGGAGTGCAGTTAGGAAATTACACTGACTTAGGAAAGTTGCAGTACTTGGTTCTCTTCTCAAGTCTATGACCTCACTAGCCACAGGTCTTCGGCTAGGTTCATAGTACCAAGTATAAGTTCCCTCCTGTTGAGCAGACTTTATATCCAACTGGACAGCTGCTGGTAACCTTGAAGATGAAAATCCACTACTTCACCATTGTAGAAGTGTGGTCAGTGCAGTTCTTGTGGTTAATATACTTGCCTGCTGAGTAGGACTACAGAACATTACTTTCCTTTGGCAATTTGCATAGCATCTTCTGATGCTATAAGAACCACTCCTCAGGGATAGACTTCTGCATCAGTTCCAGCATAACCCTTCTAAGTCCTATATTTGAAGTTCATCATTATTTCAGCAAAAAAAAGACTGTATATTCAAATTTTAGGAGACATACATAAGCAATGACAATATCCTATATCGCTTTGAGGGTCTCTTGGACTCTATTGATCCACAACTCAAGACAAAGTATTTCATGCTTCATGCATTGTACTGGAGTTTTCTAAGCGAGTTCATAACTCTTGAGGGAAGCACTCCAGCTTTGAATGTTGATATATATTATATATATGTACATATATACTCATATACATGTATATATACACATACACACATATATGTATATGTTCATTCATTCTACCAATTCTGTACTTATATATATGTGTGTGTGTGCATATGTGGGTATATGTTTAGGTAAATATAATAATAATTAAAGCATCCTTAGTGTTTTTTATTCCTCCCACCTTCCTCTCCTTCTGTATTGCCTTCTTTCTTCTCTCCCCAGGTTATATATACTCCATAACTATAAGTTTGTAACCAAGAACCACGAATGAATAAGAAAATACTTTTCTGAGTCTGGATTACCTCACTCAGTATAATGTGCAGTGACATACATTTGTCTGGAAAACCCTTGATTTCATTTTTCTTTATAGCTGAGTAAAATTCCATTGTGCATGTGTACGACATATTCATCAGTCACTCACTGAGTAGAGGACATTTATGATGCTTCCATTTCCTTGCTATTTTTAATACAGCAGCAATGAGCACGGCTGAACGAATATTGAACATATGCCAAGCTGTGGTAGAGCTCTGATGTGGTAGGTTTATTTTTGCCTTTTTGAAAATTCTCTACAGTGATTTCGAGAGTGGCTTTATCAGTTTGCAATGGCACCAACAATGAATACAGGTTCTCCAATTCCTATAACCTCAGCAGCATTTTTATTTGTTTTCTTAATACTAGCCATTCTGACTGTGGTGAGACAAACATCTCAAGGTTGCCTTAATTGGCATTTTCCTCATTGCTCAGGATGATGAGTAGTTCCAGAGATACTTACTATACATTTTAATTTCTTCTTTTGAGAACCCTCTATTCAGGCCCACAGCCCATTATTTAAACACAGAAGACCACCAGAGACATGCAGCTCTGCTCACTAAACAATGACCAGGTTCCCTCAGGAACAGTCATACAGTCATAGGGGAGGGGAATAAGGGGAAAATGGGAGGGAGGGAAGAATGGGAGGATACAAGGGATGGGATAACCATTGAGATGTAACAAGAATAAATTAATAAAAAATTAAAAAAAAAACCAATGGCCAGGTTCTTGGCCTTTCTATCAGGAAATGCTACTGTTAGACTAGCTGGACTACAACAAGTAAGCCACTTTAATGAGTTCCATTTCATATGTATAAATATATGTATACACACATACACATACATATACACACATACACACGTCCATATGCATATATTCACATATTCTATCTGTTCTGCTTCTCTTGAGACCCCTCACATGAAGAAAGTTGTGGGGATTTTTATTAGGATTGTGTTGAATCTGTACATTGATAGAATTGTCATTTTCACAATATGAATTCCACCAAACCACTAGCATGATCTCTCCACCAACAGTTTTTAGTGCTCTTCTCAAGCTCTTTCTTCACTTATTTAGGGTTTTTAGTATAGAAGTATTTTTACGTCCTTTGTTAGACTTTTTACCAGTCGGTTTTGAGGCTACTGTGAATGTGTGTGCATCACCTCTTTCTGGGTTTGTTTGTGTTGCTATAGCAAGAGGCCACTGCGTATTGTAAGCTGATTCTGTATCCTGACACTTTGCTGAATTTGTTGATAGTTTCTACAAGTTTTCTGATGAAGTTTAGTATCTTTGTGCTTAATATTATCCAAAGATGGGGACAATTTGAATAGTTCTTTCCCTATTTGAATCTCTTTAATTTTTTCTCTTTTCTTATTATTCTTTAGCTAGTGCTTCAAGCAGTATATTGAAATGACTGGTGAGAGTGGTCAGTAATGTCTCATTATTAATTTTAATGAGGTTGCTCTTAGGTTTTTTTTTTTCATTTAAGATGATATTGGCTGTGGATTTGTCATATAGAGCCCTTATTATGTTGAGGTATGTTTCCTCCAGTCCCACTCTTTCTAGGACTTTTATCATGAAAGTATGTTGAGTATTACATCAAAACCTTTTTCTGCACCAGTTGAGATTATGGATTTTTGCCTTTAAGTCCATTTATATGATCTATTACATTTATTGAACCACCCCCAAATCTCTGAGACAAAGCTAACTTGATCATCGTGGATGTTTTTTTTCCTGTGTGCCTGTATTAAGTTTGCAAGTTTAAAATCTTATAAGACACATAAAAAAAGAAGTCCACGGCCAGGCGTGGTGGCGCATGCCTTTAATCCCAGCACTTGGGAGGCAGAGGCAGGCGGATCTCTGAGTTTGAGGCCAGCCTGGTCTACAAAGTGAGTCCAGGACAGCCAAGGCCACACAGAGAAACCCTGTCTCAAAAAAAAAAAAAAAAAAGAAGTCCACATGGCCAGGTGTCCTCATAAAAACACAAAAATTGAAAAAGGTCGACACAGTATATTACCCCAAATCCATCATTTCTTTTTTTTTTTTTTTTTTTTTTTTTTGGTTTTTCAAGACAGGGTCTCTCTGTGTTAGCCTTGGCTGTCCTGGACTCGCTTTGTAGACCAGGCTGGCCTCGAACTCACAGCAATCCGCCTGCCTCTGCCTCCCGAGTGCTGGGATTAAAGGCGTGCGCCACCACGCCCGGCCCAAATCCATCATTTCTATAGAAATTATCTCCGATGAGAATTATCTAAATGCATTGGTTGGTCATTCCTTCAGTCTCTACTCTATCTGTATCTCTACACATCTTACAGGCAGGGTAAACTATGGTCGAAGGTTCTGTAGGTGGATTAGTGTTCCCCTCCCACCATTATAAGTCCTGTGTGCCTGTAAGGTGGCCTCCCCAGTCTCCTTGTCCACCCACTCCTAGAGGCTCAGTTGGAGACATCCCCTTCTCCTCCCTCTAGCCTACGCTGTTGCAGGCCTCCAACTTGTCTCAGTGACGCCAGGACAGTAAACCTCCCCTTCCCTCTCTCCCCACAACTGATCCTCACGTTGTTTCCCTCCCCACACCTTCTCCTATCCAGTTCCCTCTCTACTTCCATGGTCCATTCTATTTTGTCATCTGAGTGAGATTCCAGAAGAGCCTCCCCAGGCCCTCTGTTACTTAGCTGCTTTGAGCCCATGAATTATAGTACAGTTACCCTGTAATATATGGCTAATATCTGCTTACAGGTGACCACATATCATCTGTGTCTGGGTTACCTCACTCAGGATGATTCTTTCTAGTCCCATCCATTTGCCTGCAAATATCATGATTTCCTTGTTTGTTAACAGCTGATTAATACTCTATTGTGTAAATGTACCATATTTTCTTTATCCATTCTTTAGTTGAGGGACATCTAGGTTGTTTCCGGTTTCTAGGTATTATGAATAAAGCTGCTATGAACATAGATGAGCAAGTGTCCTTGCGGTATGGTGGAGCATCTTTTGGGTATATGCTCAGATGTGGTATAGCTGGGTCTTGAGGTAGCACTAGTTCCAATTTTCAGAGAAAGCATTAGATTGATTTCCAAAGTGGCTGTACAAATTTGCTACTCCCACCAGCAATGGAGGAATGTTCCCCTTTCTTCCCATCTTTTCCGGCATGTGCTGCCTCTTCAGTTTTTGATCTTACCCATTCTGACAGGTGTAAGATGGAATCTCAGAGTAATTTTGATTTATATTTTCCTGATGACTAAGGACTCTGAGCATTTCTTTAAGTGCTTCTCAGCCATTAGAGATTCCTCTGTTGAGAATTCTTTGTTTAACTATGTACCCCATTATTTTAATTGGATTATTTGGTTTGTTGGTATTTAATTTCTTGAGTTGTTTATATATTTTGGATATTAGCCCTTTGTCAGATGTAGGATTGGTGAAGATCTTTTCCCAGTCTGTACGCTGATGTTTTGTTCTGTTGACAGTGTCCTTTGCCTTATAGAAACTTTTCAGTTTCATGAGGGCTCATTTATTAATTGCTGATCTTAGAGCCTGAGCTGGAGGTGTTCTGTTCAGGAAGTTGTCTCCTGTGCCAATGAGTTCAAAGACTGTTTCCAATTTCTCTTCTAATAAATTTAGTGTTTCTAGTTTTATGTTGAGGTCTTTCATCTACTTGGACTTGAGTTTTGTGCAGGGTTACAAATATGAAGATTTGCATTTTTCTACATGTAGACATCTAGTTGGACCAACACCATTTGTTGAAGATGCTATCTTTTTTTTTTACATTGCATGGTTTTGGCTTCTTTGTCAAAAATCAGGTGTCCATGCTTATGTGGGTTTATTTCTGGGTTTTAATTGTACTTAATGGATCAACCAAACTGCTTCTATGCCAATATCATGCAGTTTTTATAACTATTGCTCTGTATACAGCTTGAAGTCAGGGATGAAGATACCTCCAAAAGTTCTTTTATTGTATAGGTTTATTTTAGCTGTTCTGTTTTTTCTTTTTGTTTTTTCCTTATTAAGTCGAAAATTGTTCTTTAAAGGTCTGTGAAGAATTGTGTTGGTATTTGATGGGAATTGCATAGAATCTATATATTGCTTTTGGTAAGATCTACATTTTTACTATGTTAATCTTAGCAATCTATAGACATGGGAGATCTTTCCATCTTCTGATATCTTTTTCAGTTTTTTCCCCAGAAACTTGAAGTTCTTGTCATGTAGGTCTTTCACTTGTTTGGTTTGAATAACACTAACATACTTTATATTGTTTCTGGTATTGTGCAGGGTGTTGTTTCCCTAATTTCTTTCTTAGCCCATGTTTCAATTGCATACAGGAAGGCTACTGATTTTTTAAAAAAATTAATCTAGTATCCAGTCACATTGCTGAAGGTGTTTATCAGTTGTAGAAGTTCTCTTTTGGAATTCTTGGGGTCACTTATGCATACTGTCATCTCATCTGTGAATAGGGATACTTTGATATTGGGGGTTGGTCTAATGCTATGCATTTTTAATGCTAATTACTGGCCATCAAGATGTGGTTTCTTCCCAGAAGGGCACAGTCTCATGTATACCTGCCCTTCTTGTGTAAATCTTGCTTCACCCAATTTGAAGTGATTGGCTAATAAAAATCCTGAAGCTTGGGCTTTGGCAGAAGAAAGGAAGACTGAGTTTATGGTTCTCAGGCTGGGGCTGAGGGACCATGAGGTGTGGGAGATAAGAAAGGAGAGTGGATGGAGTAGGAGGTCGTAGCTGGGTGGAGCAGAGTAAGCTCAGCAAGGACGACCTAATTGACAAGTCACATGGGTTGTGCAGCTGAGAGATCGTTAAATAGGGGGTTGAAATCTGCCCAACTCCAATGCCTTAGATTGTAAAATAAATCACAGTCTCTCTGTGTCAATTACTTTGGAAGTTAGCAGGACTAAAGAAAACTCTTGGGTTATTAGATAAATTCATACACTTTAACTTCTTCCTTTCTAATTTTCAGCCCCTTGATCTTTTTTAGTTGTCTTATTGCTCTAGCTAGAAGTTCAAGTACTAAATTGAAGAGATACGGAGAGAGTGGGTAGCCTTGTCTTGTCTCTGATTTTAGTGGAACTGCTTTGAGTTTCTTTCCCATTTTACTTGATGTTGCCTATCAGCTTACTGTATTATGTTTAGGTATGGGCCTTGTATCCCTGATCTCGTGAGGATTTTTATCATGAAGGGCTGTTGGATTTTGTCAAAGTCTTTTTCTGCATTCAGTGATTTGATCATGTGATTTTTTTCTTTTGTTTATATGGTGGGTTGTAATATGATGAATTTTCATATCTTGAATCATCCCTGCATCCCTGGGATGAAGCCTACTTGATCATGGTGATTTATTTGATTGTCTTGGATTCGGTTTTTGAGTATTTTATTGAGTATTTTTGAATTAATGTTCATGAGTGAAATAGATCTGAAATTCTCTTTGGTGAATCTTTGTGTGGTTTAGGTATCAGGGTAACTGTGCCTTCATATAATGAGTTTGGCAATGTTCCTTCTGTTTCTATTTTGTGGAATAATTAGCTCTTCTTTGAATGTCTGGTAGAACTTTGCCCTAAAACCATCTGGCCCTGGGCTTGTTGTGGTTGGGAGACTTTTCATGACTGCTTCTATTTCCTTAGGGGTTAAAGTACTGTTTAAACCTGTTTGTCTGATCTTGATTTAACTTTGGTAAGTGAAATATATCAAGAAAAATGTCCATTTTCTTTATATTTTTCAATTTTGTGGAGTACAGGGTTTTGAAGTAGGACTTAATGATTCTTTGAATTTCCTCAGTTTCTGTTATTATGTCCCCCTTTTCATGTCTGATTTTCTTAATTTGGATTCTCTCCCTATGCCTTTTAGTTAGTTTGGGTAAGGGTTTGTCTATCTTGTTGATTTTCTCAAGGAACCTACTCTTGGTTTCATAGATTCTCTGTATTGTTCTCTTATTTCTATGTTGTTGACTTCAGCCCTGAGTTTGATTATTTCTTGCCCTCTATTCCTCTTTGGTGTGTTGCTTCCTTCTGTTCTAGAACTTTCAGGTTGCTAGTGTAGAATCTCTCCATTTTGTTTATGAAGATGCTTAGTGTTATAAACTTTACTCTTTGCACCATTTTCATTCTGTCCAATAAGTTTTGTATGTTGTGTCTTAATTTTCATTGAATTCTAGAAATTTTTAAATTTGTTTCTTTATGTCATCCTGTACCAGTGGCCACTGAGTAGAGAGCTATTGAGTTTCCATGAGTTTGTAGGCTTTCTGTTGTTGAGTTCCAGGCTTAATCCATGGTACTTCCCTTCTTTGGTTTTGCTGGTGTAAAATTATTTACTTCTTGAATGTTTTTGGTGTAGTTACTCTTATAGAGTTGGAGTTTTTGTTCTAGTATCCTCTGTAGGGCTGGGTTAATGAAAAGATATTGTTTAAATTTTGGTTTTGTCATGGAATAGCTTGTTTTCCCCATGTATGGTGGTTGAACATTTTGCTGGGTATAAAAGTCTGGGCTGGCATCTGTGATCTCTTAGGATCTGCAAAATATCTGTCCTGGCCCTTCTGGCTTTTAAAGTCTCTATTAAGAAGTCTGGTGTAATTCTAATAGGTTTGCCTTTATATATTACTTATCTCTTATCCCTTGTGGTTTTTAATAGTTTTTCTTTGCTCTATACATTTAATGTTTTAATTATTATATGCCAGGAAGATTTTAATTTTAGGCCCATATATTTGGTGTTTTGTAGGCTTCCTGTATACTTATAGGCATCTCTTTCTTTAGATTAGGGAAATTTTCTTTTATTATTTTGTTGAAGATATTTTCTGGGCCTTGGAACTGGGGATCTTCTCCTTCTTCTATTCTTAGGTTTGCTCTTTTTATGGTGTACCAAATTTCCTGGAAGCTTTGTGTTTGAAACTTTTTAGTTTTAGCATTTTCTTTGACTGATCTATCAATTTCTTGTATCATGTCTTCTATGCTTGAGACTCTCTCTTTCATCTCCAGTAGCCTGTTGATGATGTCTGTACTTCCCGTTCACTTTCCTAGGTTTTCCATCTCCACAGTTGCCTCAGACTGCATTTGCTTTACTGCTTCTATTTCCATTTTTGGGCTTGGACAGTCTTACTCATTTCTACCTCCCATTCGATTGTATTTTCCTGTATGTATTTAAAGGGTCTATTTAATTCCTTCACCTGTTTGATTGTATTTTTTGCATTTCTTTGAGATATTTGTTTTCCTCTTTTAAGGCTTCCATCATTTTCCTAACCTCAGATTTAAGATGATTTTTTTTTGTGTGTGCTTCAGGTGTGACAGTATCTCCAGGGCTTGTTGTAGTAGGATAGCTGGAGTCCTGTGGTAGGATAGTGGTATCCTATGGCCCTGGGTTTTGTTGCTTGTGTTCTTACACTGACCTCTAGACATCAGGTTGTCTCTGGTGTTAGCAGGTCTGGGTAGTCCATGATGGTAGGAGATCTCTAGGTGTGCTGGTAGAGCTGGTGGTCCAAGATGGCAGCAGTTGTCTGGCTTTCCTGGTGGCAGTAGGGTATACAGGGAGAGCTGATGAGCTCTGATGGCTGCTGGTCTCTGGGATTGCAGGTGAAGATGGGGCCTGGTAGTCCTTGGTGGCTGCTTTTCTCTGATGGTCACTGATGGGTATCTTTCTCTGCTGCTTCCCGATGGCTTCCAGTCTCTGGGGTTGCAGGTGGAGGTGTGGGCCAGAAAGGGGGCACATGCACAGGGAGCTGGGGTGTGAAATGGGGAGGGTCCTGGGCACATCTCACTGCAGCTGGTAGTCTCTGGCAGGCCGGGAGTTGGGAGAGGATTCTCACTTGTTGCTCCTTTATGGATGCTGGTCTCTGGGGTTGTAGGTGAATATGTGGCCCAAGAAGTAGCATGAGTCCAGGAGCTGGGGTACGGGGTGTGGGATGTGGGGTGTGGGGAGTGGGGTGTGGGGTGTAGGGTGTGGGGTGTAGGGTGTGGGAAGTGGGGTGTGGGGTATAGGGTGTGAGGAGTGGGGTGTGGAGGGCCCTTGTATTTACCTGAGGCCCGGCAGATCTACTCAGGAAAGCTGGTAGAGCTGTGAACCATAGGCTGGAATCTGAGATGGCAGGTGGAAGGTCTGAGGCTGGAACTCTGTGATATCTTCCCCTCTCTGGCACTTTGGAGGCAGCAGTGTGGCCACTTGCTCACTTGCTATTTTTGCTCTCCCAGTAGTTACTCAGACTTGTGCATGCTTGGCTCTATCATCTTGTAATCAGAGCCTGTGAGCACCTATTGCCCTGGAGGTCCACTTAGGGAGACAGGCAGAACTGTGGCTTGGAGGGTAGGGACAACCATGGGGATCTAGGACTCTATATCCCAAGGTCCCAGGAAGCCTCTCTGACCCAGGAAACAGCTGTTGGCAGCACTCAGAGGTCTGCAGCTGGGCTACACGCCTGGTCAGAAGTGAGTGTCCTATCTCCTTCTCTTCTCACTGATTTTTTAAAATTAATTTTGTATCTAGCCACTTTTATGAAGGTGTTTATCAGCTGTAGGAATTCTCTGGTAGAATTTTTGTGGTCACTTATATATACTATCATATCATCTGCAAATAGTGATATAATGACTTCTTCCTTTCCAATTTGTATCTCCTTGATCTCCTTTACTTGTCTTATTGCTCTAGCAAGAACTTCAGTACTATATTGAGGAGATATGAAGAGAGGGGGCAGTCTTGTCTTGTCCCCGATTTTAATGCAATTGCTTTGAGTGTCTCTCCATTTAATTTGATGATAGCTATTGGCTTGCTGTATATAGCCTTTACTATGTTTAGGTATGGGCCTTTTGTCATGACTTTATCAAGACTTTATCATGAAACTGTGCTGGATTTTGTAAAAGGCTTTTTATGCTTCTAATGAGATGATCGTGTGATTTTTTTTAACTTGGTTTATATGGTGGATTATATTGATGGATTTAAGGAACATGTATAGACTGGATCCCCTAAACACACACACACACACACACACACACACACACACACACACACACACACATTCTATGGGAAGTTGGATCTTAATATGGATCCCCTAGGAAGTTGAGCAGGTGCTGTATATGACATGGACTCTGTTGCCTCTTTTTGATCACTCTACCCTAACAGGGCTGCCCTGGTGGATGAAGATGAGCTCATTTTGATGTGACGTGATGTTCTAGGGTGGGTTGATGGGGGGCTCTCTTTTTCTGAGGACAAGGGGAAGGGTTGAAGGAGGAAGAGGGTGAGAGGAAGGAATCAGGAAGAGAGGAGGGAGGGGACAACTATTGAGATGTAAAGTAAATATACAAATTTGAAAAAAGAATTACCTAAATGAATTGCAGGATGCAGAACTCAAAAGATCACTCATAAATTTCATCAAAGAATTCAAGGAGTAAGAAGAATACACAAATAGTTCAACGAACTTACAGAGAATAGTAGTAAATGGATGAGTGACTCCAAGGAAAGCACAAATATACAGATGAACTAATTGAGATAGAGCATTCAGTATTTGAAAATTGAATTTAATAAAGAATAGAAATATCAAAGAGAATAGAAATGAAAATAGAATTGAAAAACCCAATAACTCAATTATTACTTCTGTTGAGTTCCTTTCTTCCTATTCCTGATTTTGTGAATACTTCAGACTGAGGAAAGTATTGAGTACAACCAAGAGACTCTAGAAAGAAAAGAAATGAAGCTATGACTACCGAAAAACTTAGTACAACTAAGGACACAAACAGCAAAACAAAATGTCTGAAATCAACACTTTTCAAGAATATTAATAGCTTTAACTCTCCAATCCTAAAACATAGACTAATTTAATGGGTTGAGGAAAAAAATCTGTCCCTATATTGACTACAAGAAACTAAACTTAACTTGAAAGATAGGTACAGCCTTAAGGTAAAAGGATAGAAAAAATATTCCAAGGAAATGGTACTAGGATGCAGGCAGGTATCACTAGTCTACTATCTAACAAAAATAGATCTCAAACTAAGAGTATCCAGAAGAAATAAAGATGGCCGCTTTGTTCTAATCAAGAGAAAACTATCTATTACAATCCAATCCTAAACCTGCACCCACCAACCTCTAGTAAATCCAATTTCATTAAAAAATGTAGTACTGGAATTAAAGACACAGATTAACACTAATCCACTAATAGCAAGTGATGTTAAACATGTATTTTAAGTGAGGCAGTGTGATAGATATAGCATTTTATCTCCTTGTTCAATATTAATCCATCAGCCGGGTGTGGTGGGGCACGCCTGTAATCCCAGCACTTGGGAGGCAGAGGCAGGCGGATCGCTGTGAGTTCGAGGCCAGCCTGGTCTACAAAGTGACTCCAGGACAGCCAAGGCTAACACAGAGAGACCTTGTCTCAAAAAAAAAAAAAACAAAAAAAAAACCCAAAACCAAAACAAAACAAACAAACAAAAATATCAATATTGATCCATCTATTGGACATCTTTATGAATATATATGTTTTGAAGTTGTGTCTTCTATTTGTGTGAGAAATGTGGTTGGAATTTTGCTTGGGTTACATTGCATCTGCAGATCATTTAAAACAGTTTTAGGAAAAAATTTCTTCTATTCTGTGGGTATTAATTGCCTTCCATTTACTTGTGTCTTATTTGAGTTTTTCTTTAACTCATTTAATTGTAGATTTATAATTTCTAGTTCATAAACCTGAAAATATTCCTCACTGTTTTATTATATTTTTTTGTATTTACTATAAGTAAAGTGGTTCTTATATTTTTGAATAGTTTTGTATGCAGAAATGCTCCATATTTTTGTTTTGGTTTTATGTTCTGCAAATTTGGGGCTTTATTTATTACTTCCAACTTCTTAGCATGTTCCTTAGATGCATTTTTGCTTCTGCATCTCTAATTTGGAAGTTTTTATTTCTTTCTGTTGGCAGTATTTCCAGCTGAGTAGAAGCAGCAAGGCTGACATCCATCTCTATTGATAAAGTTTAGAGGAGGAGCATTGCATTGTCGCCACTGTTGAGTGTGGTGTTAGCCATGGCCCTGCTATATATGACACTACGTTGTGTTCTTTTCTTCCTATTCCTAATTTTTTGAGCAGTTTTTAGTCACGAAAAGATACCAGACAACATCAGATGTCTCAGTCAAGGGCAACAGCTTTGGGCCATCCCCATTTCTTTCTGACGATTGCACAGTTGAGGGCATGCGTTTACCTTCTAGAGTCTTAGGAATTTGTCAGAGGTTTTCAAAGCTCCTATAAGTGTGTTATTACCCAGCTTATGCTTTAAAAATGGTTTCATTTACTCTTTTCTTTAATAGTTATTTCATAACTAAGGCTTCCATGAAGTTAATCAATTTCCTGTAATTATTTTCCTCTGTATACCCAAAGGAAAAAGGCTTACAAAAAAAAGTTCAGAGCAAGATAAAATATAGACAGTTTTGCAAGTCCAGTTTTCCAAAGGACTGCCAGACACTTTGAATGATGACAACTCTCTGGGAAGAAGCATTGAAAGGCTCTACCCAGATCTGTTCTCTCCGTGGCTGGTAGGATTTTTGCTTTTACTGTGAAGGAAAGCTGTTAATTTTCAAGCCTACCACAGAGACAGCCACGGCAGGAATGCAATAATGAAGGCTAGGCCACCACGAAGCCCCCTCTCCCTCCTGTCAGCTGGCCTCGTTCATCAGTGCTCCTTTTTGTTGCAAACCTTTTGTTAATTCCCAGAAACCTACAAACTTTATTCCAGCGACTTTCTAACATCTTGCTGCTATCATAGGAGAAGAGTCATTGATGTTTTCCTGCCAATCACATATACTACTATTTTGGTATTTGTTACAAATATAACCGGAAGGAATGTTACTAATATGGATATTTATTGGTCACAGTTTAAAGTTCGTAAATATGAAAAAAAGCATGGTTTATACTTGAGCTTTTGGAAAACGTGATGGTATATGCAGTGGCCAACCTCCAACAGGTCTGATGTAAACTTTATCTCTTGCTTTTAGTCTCTCCCATGGCTAGTGAGCAACTGTGTAGAGGCCCATTGGAGAGAAAGTGAGCATTCTGCTCAGACCACACATCAGCCACCAGTAACTTGAAAAAAATTATCTGGTCCCAGATCTGCCCTCCAAAGGCCGAATGCTATGAATCACATAATGGAATTTTGTGGTTAGCTTCTATTTAGGCCAAGCAACTTATTCCTGAATTTTTGAAAAATAAACACTGTAGTGGATGTAACCATGTTTTGGTTTTGATCCCAAGTGTGGGATGGGAAACAGACTTGTGAGAGAACAAGTGATGTTTATCTACTAGAAGAGGAACCACTTCTTTCAGGGGCTTGGCCTTTGCTAGCTGAAAAACATCCAGTATGGACTCTGAGAGGCTGAGACTTTTGGTTTTAGTGTCATTTCCTATTGTTTGGCTGTTCATCACTCCACTTTGAGATGCTCCTAGAGAGAACTGCTCCAAAGAATGCTTTGAGGTTCTGGGTTCCAGGTTACTGGGGTTGCAGTCATCTTTGCTGAATTGCTGGTTTGCTGTTTAACTGGTCTGTTAGAATCCTGCTGACTATGCCAGTGGAATTGCTCCCGGGGAACTGAGTCTAAGAAGGTCTACTTCTCCTGTTCCCATTAACCTCTCTTCTCTCCTATCTAGGGTAGGTGGGCTGGAAGGGAAGCATAAGTGTTGAAGAACCCCAAATAAAGTAAGTTTGAAAGGTTGAATGGATTTATCCATGAAAGGGTGAATACGTATTGTTTTAGCAACTAAGTCTTACTTGAGCAATCCATTACTTAAATAATGGAATAATTAAAATCAACTCTCTACACAAATGTATTCTCAACAAGAAGGTATAAGACATTTGTCCTGTAAGTGTTGCATATTAATGCCTGCACCCCTAGCATTCTCAAGGGATTTGTAACAAATTCACTTTAAGAAAATATCATCCCTCTGCAATGACTCCTTTTAAAGTTATATTCAGAGCATAAGGAATATTAACATCACAGCTACTCTTATTTGTTTTCCAACAAAGAAACAAATGTTACCAAGACCTGAAGGTAATAAAATGAATGGATCCATAATCTTATTTCTGAATATGAATAAAGATATTCTGAAATCACTAACAAGTGGACCTAAGGAGGGCAATGCTTTTCAGATGCGCTGCTGTACATTTGTAAAGCTACAATAATTTAGACTAGAAAAACTTCAGGAGAAGAGAACTGCATTAATGGGGAGTAACTGTAAGACTTCAGAGAGCAGCGTCTGTCATAGAGCCTGCTGCTCACTGATTGGCTAGGCTGATTGGCCAATGAGCATCAGGGGATGGGAGGCCTCTGTCTAGCTACTGCTGAGGTCACAGATGCACACGACCTTGCTCAGCTTTTATGTGGATGTTGGGGATACAAGCTCAGCTCCTTATGAGGGTACTGCAAGCACTTTACCCACAATGCCTCCTCCTCAGCCCTCTTCAAATCATCATCTGTTCTATTATAAATCACATATGTGTATTATTCACATATATATATAGCCTATAGTAAAGCATACCAACAGGCCCTGTGTAAAAGATTTAAAAGTAGACCTTAGCAAGGGTGAAGACATAATAAAGTACCCAGTTATAAAATAACCAAAGGATAAGGAGTTCGAATGCCAATAGATATTTAAGAAAGTGAGTTTATGTGGTAAACAGGTGGCTAATGTTTACTATCGAGCTACTTGTTAACATTTTTCTAGAAGTAGAGACTTAAAGGGTGAAAAAGCAAGTAGTGAGAAAACTTTTGTCCATTATTAGCTATAACATGTCAAAAGTGTTACTACTTACCACCATTTTAACTCAGTGCAGTCTTTTGTTATTTGCTTAGCTGTTGCTTTATTTGTAGTATTATTTGCATATGCATTATTAGTAGCAAAAGAAATGCCCATTTTTAGAAATTATAGAACACGTGCTTGTCCTTTCACCTAGGAAGAAGGGAGTGGCTGTTTTCACAGGGACAAAGGTTTAGTAGTCATTTCCCTGTTATTCCCAGAGCTAATGGGGCTTCCATGCGGCTCATCATGCTGCAGAGATGATTTCCATACCTGCAAGTAGCGCACGACTCTGCAGACCAGGTCAGGGGCCATGAAGTCGCCGGTGAATCGCCAAATGATGTCTGTCAGGATGTTTATGAGGCCTGTGAAGGAGTCTAACAAAGACATGATATTTAGTTGCAATCTCTCCAAAATTTATGGATACACTGCAGTGAAAAACAAAGCCATGGGTCGGGGGGTCAGCTTTATTTTCTCTTAGCTTAGCAGATGGCTGGAGGAATAGTGAGGCATAGCAGATTGTTGTCTTTAAATATCAGAGTTTGTTTTCATCTAGAGAGGATTTCAGCTATGACTGAGGAAGAATCCATGGTCCCAGGAGAGAGGATGTTCTACTAAAGCGAGTACTGGGAGGCGACTCAAAAGAAAACGCAACTGAAGACAGCAAATGCTTATGAAATGCTTACATAACTCATCTCTGTGTGCACAGGGCGGACCAGGATCTTTTTGTCTGTCTACTGGGGTGAAAACAGACTACTGTAAGTTTTGAATCTTGGTTTGTCTCAATTAATACTTTGTTTTTAATTAAAATTTATTTTTTGAGGGTTTCATACATAAACACTGGATTTAAATAATTTCCCCTCTCCTCTTTCCAACTCCCCTGCCAAATTTATGACCTCTTTTTAATTTTTATCTTATACATATGCACAAGCATGCATCTTTGTGGGCATGTGAGTGTGCATGCGCATACACGCGCGAACACACACACACACACACAGAGACACACACTACTGAGTTCATTTAGTGTTGTTTAGATATATAAATTACACTTGAGAAACTATCAGGGGGTCTCATCCCTAGAAAAATCTTTTTCTCTTTCACTCAGTAGCCATTTATTGCTTTAGTTTGTATAATTGATATAGTTGTAGAATTAATATGGCTTCCCAATGACAAATTACTCCACACACTTAGAGACTGGTTAAGACAAAGATCTTTACTAATAGTGTGCATCAGCTCTGGCTAATGTTCAGAGGAGCTGGTCTTATACAGAAAGTGCTACCAGCTTATACAGGCCTTAGCCTCACTCATTCCACCACGCTGTTACCCTTAAGTCTCTTTCCGGTCCACGTTTGTCTGTCTATACAATTTAAGCAGAGACTGCATGTCTGGCCACTTGAACAGATGGGAGATTTACACAGAAAAGTATTTCCATAATTATGTGAGTGTACCTGAATTGCTCCTTTTCAAATAGTTGTTACCCAGGTTCATCTCGCTCCCCTGACAGAGTGATACCTTGTCTGATAAGAGCACAGGAGACTTAACCGGAGACAAAGACTTAAAGGCTGCTGTGACCCTGAGCTGTTGCTGTCCCTTTGTGTAGACGTTAGAGTTGTATTTGATGTAGGGATGAACCCAATGACTAGCAGTTAAGTCAGGGCTGTGTCTTCTTGTTACAGGAACGGAGCCTAATTGGAAGTCAGGCTTGGTGAATAAACAGTTGCAGAAACTTTCTCAGCGATACTACGCTTCAGTTGTTGCTCAGAATATTCTTTCTTCCACTTTCTGACAAGAGTGGCTATTCCATAGTTATCTTTCATGACTACTGGAGGAAACACTCCTTTAGCTAAATTCCCTGTGTATTTTAATGTTTTTATGCAAGTTTATGAGTAAATCTTTTAAGGCATAAATTTTACTACTTTGAGTTTTCCTGGGTCAATAGTTGTTCATCTAAGGGGGATGAAATGCTTTTTGTACTTTTGTGACTTAAACCTAGGACCTCATAAGTGCTAGGAATGTGTCGCACTGAGCTACCTTTAGGCCTGTTTATTTTTTATTAAAATATACTAGCTGTTTAAAAAATGGGTCTCATCATTTTATTTTCAGACTTGCATATACCATTTTAATAATATTCATACCTGTTCTATGCTGTCACATCTCTCTCTGAAATTTATTTACATTTTAAAATTTCTCATTTAACTCACTATTTTATTTTCATACCACCCATCAAATATAGACTCAATATATGAGAAAAATTTATTTGTCTTTCTGGGTCTGGCTTATTTTACTTCACAGGACTATTTCTAGATCCATATATATTTCTATAAATGATATTTTAGGTTTTTATGGATGAATTTATACTGGTATATATAACGTGTATTTGCACCACACTGTAAAAATTAATTTCACCATTGGTTGCCACCTAGGCTGATGCTGTACTAACTTTGATTCGTTTAGTTATATAGTTGGGGCTGGCAAAACAGGGTTATGCGATTGTGTGTGTGTGTGTGTGTGTGTGTGTGTGTGTGTGTGTGTGTTCTAGTTTTATTTTAATTGTGATAAAATATCCTGACAAAGAACAATTTAGTGGAGGAAGAAGGGTTGATTTGGCTTTAATTCCAAGTTATAGCTCATCTCTTAGGGGAAACCAAGGTGGACATTCATGCAGCCAGTCTAGCCGAATCTCTAGGCAAGAGAGAAGAGAACGGGCGGGTGTCTGCTTTCCTGCAGCTTCCACTTAGCCTGCACTCTCCATCCTTATACAGAGCCTCGCCTGTGGAAAGGGTCCACCCACATTCAGGGCAGATCTTCTCACACCAATGAACAATCAATACAGCACTCCCTGGGTGGATGTTCTCGATCCGCTGAGATCTAGACCCGGCTCACTTAGGTCCCTTATCAGGTGACACCAGCTTATGGCAAGATGACCTTTAAATCAGTTCTCACATTCGCACATTTAGCTTTGTTGAGGAACCTCCAAACCGATTTCCAATGGGGCTGGAACTAATTTATATTCCTACCAAAGTGTCTAAGGGGCCCCTTTTCTTTGAATCTTGGCAGCATTTATTCTCTTTTAGTCTTTCTTTCTTTAACCAATTAATTTTGTTATTTGACAATTTTATACTCGTGTGTGGCACTTTGGTTATGGCCCCCTGTCCCCTGAACTGCCTCTGATCCACCTTCCATTCCAGTCTCATGACTTTTGGTTGTGTTCTGCGACCCATTTAGTTTAACCAGGATAATGTGCATTTCAATTGCATTGACACCATCTATTGGATCCTGGCTGGGACATCAGTGGGTATATGACAGACGCAATGAGTTCCTCTTTCCTTGAATTTAACAATAATAAATAGTTCAGTAAATAGTGTGTGTATGAGGGGCTAGAAACTCTTGAGTTCCTCCTCCATCCATGCCAGACTTTTGATTGGCTCATTCTTCTTACAACACAGTACAGACATCCCTGGTTGCTGTGATATTGTGATTGCAATGGCTTTGTCTTACCCTGAAAATATTACGTCTCAGCCTTTCTTCTTATTTTTTTTTCATTTTACATTCTTTCCAACCCCTCTTCTGCAATGTTCCCTGAGCCATAGAGAGGGTGGTATAAATATCTTTTTTTTTTAAGGGCTGAGCACGCATTCATTACTTATACTCAGCACTGTGTGCAACCAACACTCTTTTTGTTTGTTTGTTTTCTTTTCTTTTTCTCTCATACATTGATTGCATCCTGACTCCAGTTCCTCCTCTCTACATTCCTCCCAGTCCCTCTTTCACCTCTCCTATTCCCCAGATCCCCCCCACTCCATTCTCCTCAAAAAAAAAAAAAAAAGGCCAGGCCTCCCAGGGATATGTACCAAACATGGCCTAACACGATCCAATAAGACTAGCCATAAACCCTCATAGCAAGGCTGGATGAGTTGAGGCAACCCAGTAGAAAGAAACAGGTCCCAAGCACAGGCAAAAGAGTCAGAGACACCCCTCCCCCCTACACACATGCACTCCCATTGTTGGGAGTCCCTCAAGAACAACAAGCTACACACCATAAGGTCTATACAGAGGACTTAGCTCAGACCCATGGAGATTCCGTGTTTGTCACTTTAATTTCTGTGAGCCCCTGTGGGCCCTGCTCAGTGGCTCTGTGGGCTATGTTCTGCTGGTGTCCTTCACCCCTCTGGCTCCTACAATCCTTCCTCCTCCACCCCCTTCTGTGGAGTTCCCCTGGCTCCCCTAGTGCTTGGTTGTGGGCCTCTGCACCTGTTCACATCAGTTTCTGAGTGACACCCCACTGATGACAATTGGGCCGGGCACCTGTCTATGAATATAGCAGGATATCATTAGGACTGGCTCTATCCTGGGTCTCTGGGATGTTCTGTTTCCAGTTCTTGGCCATCCAGGCAGTGTCAGGCACCGGGCTCACCTCTCATTGGGTGGGCCTCAGGTTGGACCAGTCAGTGGTTAGCCACTCCCACAAATTCTGCTCCAGCATCACCCCAGCACATCTTGCGGGCAGCACAGATTTGTAGGCTGAAGGCTTTGTGGCTAGGTTGATATTTCAGTCCTACCTCTAGGAGCCTTGCCTGCAACCATGAATTTTTTGTGTCTATGACTGTTCACTGGAAAGACAGGCTTTTCTGATTAAGAGTAAACGTTATCTGTGGGTATAAATGTAAATATTCAGAAGACAGCTTGACGTCATGTCAATCTAGCTGAACACCGCTATTCGATTCTTCCCAGAGTCCATGGCTCCCCTCATATGGGTTATTGGCCAGGTTTGTTTCTAGTTCCTCAAATCCAGTAAGAGAGCAATTTGTTACCCCTATAACTGCAGGGCTGCTATTACACAAGTGGGCAGACTGGTCTTACAACTCAAAAGCTTAACAGCTGAGTAAGGCAATTGAAAGCATTTCTACCTCCAGCCCCCATCCCCAGAAACCTGGATAGCACCTTCTGGGAATATAAAGGTGCAAGTCAGTGGGAAGGAAGACAATTCTGGCTCAGGTTTAGGTTGTTTTCTCTGTATTACAAACCCGAGGTGGGCAGTGTCTTATCAGCTAGTTTGGCGGGGAACCGAAAGTCACGCCCAGGAGATGGAGAGATGGTTCATGCCTTCAGAGCACTTGCTTCTCTTGCAGAGGAGCCAGTCTCAGTGCAAGTACACACAAGGTGGCTGGCTCATAGCTGGTTGCAATTCCAGTTCCATGAGGGTAGGGCACCCTCCCCTTAACTCTATGAGCACTAGGCACACTCAGTGTACATATACACAAGTGCAACACACTTACACACATCAATAAATAGTCTTTTAAAAGGAAAGAGCTTTGTAGTCTTTGTGGGGGATTTTGAGGCTTCCCTGGCCAATGACTCAAAACATGGCTTTGGTTTAATAACTGCTGCTTTTGGGAACAGCTTTTCCCAGATATAGTATTTATCCTTGTTCAGTTTATTTTTGCTTCACATTTTATTTTATTTTTTTACATTTTTGTTTGTTTTCTTGATGATAGTCTTTCTGATTGGGAATATGGAATCTTAAAGTTCTTCTTCTTCTTCTTCTTCTTCTTCTTCTTCTTCTTCTTCTTCTTCTTCTTCTTCTTCTTCTTCCTCTTCTTCTTCTTCTTCTTCTTCTTCTTCTTCTTCTTCTTCTTCTTTTTAAGAACCATTTCTTGAAAGCAAGTAGTTACTCTGTATCAAATTGCTACTGGGCACGGTTTGTCCTGCAAGAGCAGCTGTCAGTGGTGTAACTATCTAAGGGCCGTGCTTACCTTCCCTGACCCTTGACCTTGACTTTGCTAACCCCTGAGCTGCATCAGCACCACCCACTGACACTTTCATATCTCTTGAGCATGTGGAAACCCACATAACATGGTAAGTGCTAAGAGACATCATAGCGCAGGGAATGTATAACTGGGCTCATGAACACAGAACTCAAGGTTTGTATCATGCACCTCCATAGTGAGGAGCAACCATCCTTGAGGAGTTCTAGTGTGGACTACTGAAGCTACACACGGAGTGTAGACTAAAAAGGGTTCCCTCATAGGGCCAGATAATAACCTTTAGCATGCAGCTCATATGACCAGGTGCCTCTTTCTGTCATTGTCTCCCTTACAGGAAGCTCACAAAGATCTTAGAACCGAGAGCTAGAGAGGGAGGAATGGCTTCCATTAACGTCCCTCCCAGTGGTCCGACTGAGAGTCTTCAAGTCTTATGTCTGTCTCTCTGTCTGCCATTATGTTTCTCTTCAGGTAACATTAAGAAGTGTCAAAGGAAAAAAAAAGTGTCAAAGGCAAATACTCTGGGACTACAAGAAAACTGTTGAAGTCTGGGGGAAAATAAACCCTGTAGCAATTCTGGAGCACGAGAGACATCCTTTTTCCTTCCTTCCCTCTTCGTTTCTATTTTTCCCTTGTGGGGCTCATGGACCGTGCCTCCAGGGGAATTGGCATGGAACTAGAGAGATGGAGAATGTTCAAACTCTGGAAATTTAAAACTTAAGGTTTAAAATTTCATCCTGAGACTGGAAGGTGTGGAGCAACGCTCTCTCCCTGCTTCTGTGCCTGCCTCAGGGGCAGGTGACACAACCACAAGATAGTTACAGGTAGCCAGTCACATGAGTTTGTCACTTGTTATTTTTCCCCCATGTAAATAGGGCATTGTCAGCATCTTAGTTCCAACCAATCAGACACATCCATCCTCAAAGCCCCTCCCCACTGCCCAAGGTTTATACATGTTTGTTTCACATGAAATAAGGCACAAGTGAGCACCCTCTACTTCAGTGAATGTCTGAGACTGGTTGTATATTCTCAGCTGTAACATTGGGGGAAAGAAAGGCTCCCCTTCTCCCTGACTTGATGCCAGCCAGGCCATCACCATGGGACCTTCATGGCCACTGGAAAAGCTTGTCTGGTCGCTGTGGGCATCTGCTGCCCGTCGACATCTCAGACCACTGCTGCAGTCTTTCACACTGCACTGCTCCACTCTCCACAGTGCCCATCTGAGGCAGCGAGTTGTCATCTGTTTCCAAAGCAGCCGTTCTGTTCGCCTGAGCCAAGTCAGGCTTCTGCCACCACCTGATGAGGTGCTGGTGAGCTACGGTCACCCGTACGGTTTAGCCAAAGAGTTATAACTTCTGTTCCCAGAACAACAGTTCTATTTGCCCTAATCAGGTCAGGCTTCTGCCGCCGTCTGGTCTTGGCATATAAGATATGTAACCCTTTGTTGTAGAAAAATCTTTTTCTCCCACATCTCTGGGGGGACCTGAAATCTAACGGCAGGACATCATTCTGGCTCTGCCCTTTCCTGCCTGGGGTCTGACATTCCTGAAGGAAGCAGAACTTGGGATCCTGTGCTTCATCTTTTTCTGCCCAGAGACAAATGATGCACACTTCCTGCCCTTAGTGCTCAGTGGCCTTCCGGGAAATGCAGAACCACATCTCCTCCTTTCCTCCCTCCCTCTCTCCCTCCCTCCCTCTGTCCTTCCCTCTTTCTCTCCCTCCTTCCCTCCCTCCTTCTGTTCCTTCCTATGTGTGTGTGTGCATGTGTGTTGACTGTTACATGAATGTGTAGTAAGTGTACACATGTGTGCAGATGCATATGTCCACAGAAGCCAGAGGAGGACATCAGGTGTCCTTAATCACTCTCCACTTTATATCCTTGAGAAAGGTCTCTAATTAAATATATTAAGCTCGCCATTTTTTCAGCTACAGTGGCTAACCAGACAGCTCCAAGAATCCCCTTGTCTCTCTTCCACATGATGCTGGGGATACATAGCCACATCTAACTGTTTATATGGGTTCTGAAGTACAAACTAAGGTCCTCATGTTTGCTCAGCAAGTGGATTTACCCACTGAGCCATCTGCCCTTGAGATTACTCTATGAGAACAGTTATTACTGATCAGGACAGGCTTATGAAGAGTCTGAGAATTGTGGTCTGTAAACAATCAAACAGGACCCAAAATGAGCTTCTCCTGGGAGGAATGGATGGACTGGATGATTTGAATGGATAGCAGATTTATTTGGATAGTCTCCGTTGGTTTACTTTTCCCTTAATTGAAAAATAATGGGGAAAATACTGATGCTTCTGTAGATCTAAGTGGCTATGAACAATTATAGTGTATTCTGGTAAAATCTGTTTCTCCCTCGAGCTTAATCTTAAATAAGCATATTTCTGGTATTGCAGTAGCCGTGGAACTCTGCCATAGCATTTGTTAGTTGTTATTAAGCAAATGATACTAGCACTGATCACTAAAAGGCTATTCAGTTACCTTACTAATTGAGTGCACTGCAAATAAAATGTTCCTAAAGGGTAATTAATAGGACCTTGGGAACAAAGGGTACACTTTTCAAGGCCTAATCATGTGTATGGATTGCCCCTATTTCCTTCAATTCATAACAAAAAAGGTACGAGCAAGTAGTGATGTGAAGAAAACCACAGCAGGATGCACTGGGCATTTTTGCTTCTTTGCGGGCATCCTCTAAATGTGACTGTGGGTTCTAATACCAAGCACAAATACGGGTAGAGTGGAGGGAAATAGAGAGCGATGCCCCAGTGTGGTCAAAGCCAATGTACAAGAAGGGCCATATATGTAAAAGATCATGAGGGATGGTGCTTCTGAGTAAGGAAAAGGGTGACAAAGTGGTGGAAGTGAGAAATGACACAGCATCTATAAATAGAACAGTTTGCTGTTTCTACAGCTTTAAATAGGAGTTAGGAAGTGGCAGGAATGGCACCATCTTCAAGAACGCCATTCTCCCTTCAACAGAGGAAATATTAAACTTTGTACCCTGAAATGTGTTATGGACAGATTTATCCCATAATTGTGGAAAGGATCAATTTTGTAGGTCAGCTACTGGAATTGACATTGGATTAGTTGGAAAACTGTGTAGAAATCTGAGAGACAAATAATAGGTCTCATGTTTATAAGCAGATTAGGGATGTGGTGAGGGTTGTAGGCTAGAATAAACTTCATGCAGTGAGATGAGGGTTTAATAAGTGATATTAACATTTTTATATTCTTTCCATGGGTATCATTGGTAGATTGCAGAACCTTCAATTAATTCTGAAAAGCCAGAGGATAAACTCATTAAGATAGAACATTAATGAGTTTTGGCTTCCCAGGGGCACTAGACAATTTACATTTAGTGCTATCATTGATATAGCTGCATTGAGATCTGCTATTTTGCATTTTTCTTACTTCTTTTTTTTTTTTTACCTGTTTCTTCCCGTGGTAACTGATGTTTTTATTTCATTTTCTATCTACTAAATCTCATCAACTCTATTTTGTTTGATATTAGCTGAAGATTTATATTCCATAGCTTTAATTTTTCATGGTTTACTCTAATGTAATATTGTAGAAAATTTTCCACAATGTTCAAGCTTCTATGGACAAGTCACTCACAAATTTTGTGCTCCTGTTTAGATATTTGGGTTTTACATGTATTATAAAACAGTTATATTTATTTATTTATTTATTTATTTATTTTCTTCTTTTAACAGTTATAATTTTATGATAAAAATACCTATTATAGTTGTGATTTAAAAATAAGAAAATGCTATCCTGCCAGGTGGCCTTTCCGATACCCAGTCCACCATTTTGCTCAGCACAGGTACGATGGATAGCCTGATCCCAAATTCCAGTAGAATCACCAAACTGATTCCCCAGGCACCTGTATGTTAGCTGTTGCATACGCTGCCTTGCCTGGCACATGAAGTCTGACCCGGAGCAGATGGGCCACCTTCAGAGCCTGGAAAGCCCTCTGCAAACTTCAGAAGACTGACAAACACAGTCTTCTAAGGCTGCAGAAGAAGTTGAACCTATCCCCGTTGGAGCTGAGACTGGGTCTGACACCCAACCTCACCAGCGCTGAACACTAAGCACCATTTATCTTGTTCACAATGCAACAAGAAGAGGGTAATATCAACCGAGGATCCAAATAACTGCTCAACAAAAGTGAGATGGCCAGATCAAGACACACTGCCAGTGACCTGGGCTCTATTGAAAAATGGTAGACAAAAGAAATAAGCAAAGCAATGAATTTCCCCCAGAAATCAACACCCCCCCATTGTCATGACCCCTGAGAAAAGTAACTTATCCCATACCCAAAACAGATCTCAACTCAGTAGCTATGTGTTCAAGTTATATGTTCAGAGAAGATACGGTCAAGGACCATGAAAACACAAACACTTTAATGAAAGAGTGAATGAAAATTTAAATATAAAAATAAAATTTATTAAGGAGACAGGCTCTTTGAATAAAAGCTAAAATTAAATGAAAATCGAAATAAAAACTCAGGAAGCCAAACGAACAGCTCATAGCTAAGTCTTACCAACAGATTTAGTTAAGTAGAAGACAGAATATCCACTCTCTAAGAAAAGGTACTATAGAAGTTAAAGGAAATAGTGAAATCTTTAAAAAATGTTAGGAATGGGATAGTTAGAAATTCTGTGACACAAAAAAGAACAAACATATGAATAGGTATAGAATAACAGGAGGAACTTAGGCTAAGGGCACAGAAAAACTTTTAAAAACAGAATCATGCCGGGCGTGGTAGCGTACGCCTTTAATCCCAGCACTCGGGAGGCAGAGGCGGGCGGATCACTGTGAGTTCGAGGCCAGCCTGGTCTACAAGGTGAGTCCAGGACGGCCAAGGCTAACACAGAGATACCTTGTCTCGAAAAACCAAAAAAAAAAAAAAAAAAAAAACCAAACCAGAATCATGAGAAAAATTCTGAAATCTAAGGGAGAAATGCCTATTAAGGTGCAAAAGCCATAGAGACTATCAAATAGACAGGAGGAAAAGGAAACTTCCCGTGCCTCTTAATAAAAACATGGCGTGTAAAACAACAACAAGGGACACTGAAAGCTTCAGCAAAGAAGGGACACATCTCACATAAGGCCAGAATAACATTTGACTTTTCAGTGGAAACGTAGAAGTTAAGAAGGGCTTGGAGATTCGTTCTGTAAGTTCTAAAAGACCACACATAGTAGGCTGGTTTCAATACCCAGCATTACATTTAGAAAACCATCTCTTTGCTGCCTTCAAAAATCACATCTCACCATTAACAATGGATACCGCCTTAAGGCAAAGTGATGGAAAAGGCATTCCAAGTAAATATAATTAAAGAAATAAGCAGTTATAGTCATTCTAATATCAGAAAACCAAACAGACTTGAAAGTAAAGCTAATCATAAGAGGTAAGGAAGGAAATTCCTACTCACTAAAGAAAAAATTTAGAAAGGATATTAAGATTACACACATCATTATGTATTATATATCATATATTATAAGTATATAATACACATATACATGTATATATGTATGTGTATATATATATATATATATATATATATATATATATATATATATATATATATATGCCCAAACACATGATCACCCAATTTCACAAGGAAAGCACTATTAAATCTAAAACCATGGATTGACACTAACACAGTGATAATAAATGACTTCAATGCTCCACCAGTAGACAGGTCATCCAGACGAAATTTAAATGGAGAAACTTTGGGGCTAAATGACATCATAAATCAAATGTATCTATCAGATATTGGCAGAACATTCCATCCACCAGTAAAGAATGGCCCCCATTTTCCTCCAAAGCCTGTGAAACTTTCTTCAAAATCGGCCATATATTAAGACACAACCCAAGTCGTAAGAAATTTAGGAAAATTGAAATAGCACTGTGCATACTATTTGACCACACAGGAATGTAAGTGGAAAAGCTTAAAACATTTCCACTAAAATCAAGAGCAAGACAAAGAAGTCCGTTCTCCATTCCTGTTCAATACAATGATGGTCTTAGCTAGGACAACAAGACAAGCGGAGGAAACCAAGGGAATACAAATAAGGAAAGAAGTAATATTATTCTTATTGCAGATGATATAGTTCTATATATAATATCCTAAAGGTCCCAGCAGAAATGTTCTACAGCTGGCACAGAAAAGAAACAGAATAAGAATTAAAGCAAAGCAAAAACAAAACAAAAACGAATAGGTTTCCTTTATACAAACAACAAGCATACTCAGGAATAAAACAGGGGAACAACCCTTTTCATAATAGCCTCAAAATATCCTAGGAGAAATTTAAGGAACTCAAAGACTTGTATAATAGCTTTAAGACATCAAAGAAAGAAATTAAAAAAGGCAGCAAATGATGAAAAGATTGGGAGGACTAATATGATGAAAATGCTACCCTACCACAAGCAATTTGTATATTCAATGCAATTGTCATCAAAACTCCATTACAAGTCTTCAAAGAGACTGAAAAATAATCTTTTTTTTTTAAAAAAAAATCTTAAATGTTATTTGAAAACACAAAATATTCCAGCATTGATCAAACAATTCCAAACAAAAATTGGGATGCGGTAGGTATCACAATTTCTGATTTCAAGTTATAATACAGAGATTATAGTATTAGAGACAGCATAGTGCCCACATAAAAACACATATATCAATGCTTACGTGATTTTTGACAAAGGAGCTAAAAATATACACAGGAGAAAAAGAATTATCAACAACATCTGGTGAAATTGCATAGCTACATGCAGAAAAGTGAGACTGGATTCTTCTCATCCTTCAAGAAAGTGAACTTCAATTGAATAGAGAACCTTAGCAGACAACCTGAAGCCTTAATTGGACAGAGGACAAAGTAAGGGACACACTTGAACTTATGATAGGCACAGGAAGAGGCTTTCTGAGCAGGACCACAATAGCATACGCATTAAGACCACCAGTTGACATACAGGATTACATGAAACACAAAGCGACTGTACCTCAAAGGGCACTATCACTGTATGGAAGAGGCAGCCTACAGAATGGGGAAATTCTTTACCAGCTATACATCTGACATAGGATTGCTGTCTAGAATAGACAAAAAACAAAAAAACAAAAAAACTCCATAAACATCATTAAGACCAGCAATCCAATTAAAAAGGTGGCATGGAACTAAACAACGAGTTCCCAAAAATTCAACTAGAAATGACTGAGAAACATATAAAAATGTTTAACAGCTTTAGCCATCAGGTAAATGCAAGTTGAGACTTCTTTGAGATTTTATCTTAGCCAGATAAAACAAAACAACCCAAACAAACCTAAACCGCAACAACAGCAACAACAAAAAACCCCACGTGACCTTATATATCATGACTGTGGGAAAAGGGGAATATTTATTCATTGCTGATGGGAGCAAGAGCTGATATAGTTAGTATAATATTCAGTGTGGTGTTTCCTCAAAAAAGCCTGAATAGATCTATCTAGGCTATGTCACTATTGGGCATTTACCCAAGAACTCTATATCCTACTACAGAATCTTTGCTCTATCCATAATATCCAGTAAATTTAAAAAACCTAGATGTTTGTCAACAGATAAATGAATAATAAAAATATAGCCCAGATACAGAACAGAATTATCATCTGTTAAGAAAATGAAATTATGAAATTCTCAGGAAAATCAATGGATCTGGAAGCAATTATTCTGAGTGGGATGATTCAAGAATAAAAAGATAAATCTTGAACGTCTTTTTTTTTCACTTGTGGCTGTTTACTTCACATCTGTTCTATTTTAAAAGCCACATAGAGCTAAAAATTAGTAAGGAGCCTCATAGTGCGGGTGCTTTCAAGATAGAGGAGATAGAAGATACTGGTATGAAAATACAAAGAGTATTAATGAAACAGGAAAGGTTAAATTTGAGTGAGGAGTGGGAAGGCACACTAGAGGAAGAAATGGGGGGAGATAACTAACGTTAAAGGTCTTCCAAAAAATCCATATGGACGCCTACTGCAATGCTTCCCAAATACCATGCCTATCTATTAAAATAGTTTATATAGAGCTACCCTATATGCAGGGACAAGACCCTATTCGACACTATATCCAGTACCATGAAGAGATGCCCGTTTTTGAGTCATTGAACAAAGAGGTTCCACTAGAGCCTATTTTTAATACTCTTGGTTATCTCCATAACTTGGCTCTGTGTTCCTCTTTCTGAAAACTCCACATACTTGAGGCGTGGAACATGGGAAAATCAAGCTGGTCCTCCCTTGGAAGATTCACCTCTACTGGCAACCTGTGAACCATAGAGAAGTGGTTGGGCAACAAAATTGGATTCAATGAAAACCAACCAAACAATAAATAAAGCTCATAGCTGGATAAATATTGATGTGAATTCAGGTGGAAAAGATGGATAGGGATGAAAATATATTTTACAAAATTCCCCCAAAGAATTGATAGACATATTTAAAAATAAAATAAAAATATGTTATCATTATTCTTTCATTTTGCTCTTTTCAGGTCTCTTTGTATATGAACTATGGGTTACTACCATCTCATCAGAGACCCATTAACATTTCTTTCTGATTTTTTAAAGATTGATTCTTGTTACATATGTGTAGGAGAGTATTTATGTGTATATGTAGTATGTACATATGTGTGTAGATGCCAAAAGCATCCAGAAGAGAGTGTTGGATCTCCTGGAATGAGAGTTATGGAATACTATGAGCCACCCACGATGGATGCTGGGGATTAAACAGGTCCTCTGCAGGAGCCCTTTGAGCTTTTAACTGCTGGACCATCGCTCCCTCTCCCTCTAACTTGTTTTGAATACATCCTTGCTTGAATGCTTCCTGCTTTGTTTTTGCTTCAAAAACTAAATCTTGAAACAGTCTTGGTAGCACCTTGATTTTCAACGTATAGTTTTGCCAGATGTAGAATCCTGAGAGATCCTTTCCCTCACGGTGGGCCTTAGCGATGCTTTTGTCTTTGCCTGGAACAGCTTCTGACTACCTGTCTGTGCGAATGCTGCCTCTGTTTATGTGGTGTGCCTGTTTTTCCTGTACTTTGCTTATTTTTTTAGATTAATTATTATTCTGATGATTTAAGAATTTTGGGTCTATGATTTGAATCCATTCATTGACGTTTGAATAGTCTAGTGACTATGTAAATAATTCTTGACCTCATTCTCTCTAGATTCTCTCTCTTTGCATCTCTGTCTCCTTGTCTTTCTCTTTTCCTCTGTCTTCTTCTCATTCTGTTTTTCTCATGGAGTTTTATTTTGAGGAGTTAGTATTGAACCATTTTCAAGTCTCTTTGTTTTTTTTGATATTTACGTAGATTGCTTATTATAGGAATATTCAACCCAAGTTTACTCTTTTATGTGAGTAAAAAAACTAGTTTTAAGTATACGAGAGAATGTGTAGAGCAGTGGTTCTCAACCTCCTAATGCTGTGACCCTTTAACACACGATCCTCACGCTGTGGTGACTCCCCTAACCAGAAGACTTTTAAAGATCTTCCTTGCTATGTCACATCTGTAATTTTTCTACTGCTATGAATTATAATGTAAATATCCAATATGTAACCCCCAAAGGGGTCACGACCCCCAGGTTGAGAACTGCCGGTGGAGAAAGTCTTTCTCAAGCCAGTTCAGTTCTTCCCTTCATTTTCTTTTCTTTTTTTCATCATTTAAAAACTAATTGTTGAAAATCTTTTTCATGAACTGTTTTGATGGTGGTTTTATTCTCCCCCAATTCTCCTTATGTTTCTCCCTCTCTCTCTCTCTTTTCTCTCCAAACAAAACGCTCTAAGAAGCACACACAGAAGAAAAACCCAGAAATACAAAATAGGAAATCAAAATAGACAAACAAAAGACAAATACGACAGAAAAAATAAGCAAAGCCCAAATAAAACAAAATGATAAAAAAAAAATAGATTTTTTTCTGCCAGCCAATTACTTCTGGGCATGGTGCCTGCCCCTAAAGTTTCTTAATTTTTGCTTTGGCTTCTCAAAGCTAAGAGATGATTCCTCTAATTAATTTTGTGATGGATTAAAGTTTTCCTCATATTTCCACTTCAGTACGTATTCCCTGTCTATCAAAATGACTATACTGTTTCCTGTTGACGTCCTCTCCTAGAATGCTTCCCTATTTATTTATTTACCAGAAGTTAAAACAAATTTTATTTTAAAGTTTTTTTTAGAAGTAAACAAGGGGAAAGGGGAAACTGATGCTGCTTTAAGGCTATGGACTAAATAACCTTTCTTGTTATTTTGTTACCAGTTTTTACAAGCATTTGTTTATATGTTATTTATGTGTAGGTCTCTCTCTTTGTTTCTCTCCTTCTCCCTCCCTTTCCTCTTTGCCCTCCATCTTTGTCTCTCTCTCAATCCTTTTCTCGCTACCCTGTGTCTGAGTCTCTCTCTCTCTCTCTCTCTCTCTCTCTCTCTCTCTCTCTCTCTCTCTCTCTCTCTCTCTCTCTGTGTGTGTGTGTGTGTGTGTGTGTGTGTGTGTGCATGCAGGTATGTGCGGGTGCCTGTAGAGGCTAGGAGAGACCAGGTGATGATTCTCTGGAGTGTAGTAAAGTTACATGTGGTGCTGTGAATTGAACTCTGGTCTTCAAGAACAGCAAGTGCTCTTTCCTGCTGATTTATTTCTCCAGCCTCTCTTTCCCCATTTCTCAATAACTAGATATTTAGCTTCATGTATGGTCACAACAACACCCCCACAGCCAGGATGAAGGAAGGTCTCATAGTGGAACAGAATTCTCCACACGTTGGCTACACTGTACTCATCTCTATTTTGTGCAAACCACTGATCAGTGCATTGTTACAGTTTTTCCATTTTCACATTTTTATGTAAGTGAAAGGTTAGTATTAATTTATTAGCTACTAACTTAAAAACAGCATGATGCCTTTGTGATTCAGCTAAACCATACATATGGTTTCTTTCTTTGTTAGTTTTTTGTTTGTTTCTTTCTTTCCTTCTGAATAGTATTAAGTGGTGTGGAAGTACCGTTTGTTTATTCATTAACCCTTTAGAAGATATCTGGCTTTCAATTTTTAACTATTTCAGACAAAGCTGATAGATATTCACGCACAGGCTTTGTGTTGATAACTTTTTTCCTTCTTCTAGTAAAGAGGGAAGTGAAGTTGTTGGAACACAGGGAAAGTGTAGGTCTCATCAGAGAGAACTGCCTGTCTTCTAGCACTGCTGCGACTTCTACGTGTTTCCACGAACAGCATAGGAGACTCCACGGCTCTATGTCCTTGTCACATTTGATATTGTCAACATGTTTTGTTTTTGTTCTGTTATGCAGGGGATAGTCTCTTATCATGGCTTGCTTTGCATTTCTCTACTTAAAGAAGTTGGACTTTTCCTGACTGTATTTGCTGTCTCAGGTCAGCTGTCCTAATATCTATTTTAGGATCTTCTCCTCTTTATAATGCTTGTTTTGAAGTCTGTCCTGAGCACTGGACTCCTCTCTTGCATGAATTCTGTTGTTGCCTTGGCTCTGGTGGCATCTGTGGCGTGGCATATGGAACAGCACAAGTGTGCCCTCAGATGATGCTCACTGTGTAAGCAAGTGGACTTGAGTTCAACCTCCAGAGCCTACAACAAATAAGTCAGGCACAATGCCACTTGTTGTAATCCTCATGCTGCGTAGGCAAGAGAGATTCGTGGGGTCTACTGGCCACCAGCCCAGTTGAACCTGTGAGCTTCAAGCTGTAAAAGACCTTGAGTCAAAAAACCAGGCTAAACATGTCTGAAGTTGTTCTACACACACACACACACACACACACACACACACACACACACACACACACACTCAGAAGCAGTAGTATTTGTGCTTAAAACTGGGTGTCCTACAACATGTTCAAGAGAGAACATGAAAGGCTCACTATAAGGATATGAGGAAGGATCAAATCCAAGTAATAAACGTAAGTTATTAAAGAGTATATAAAACTAATTATTTTTTATTTCTAAATGTGTCATGGATTTTTCTTTTTCTCTTTTATAGTGGATAAGTACATAAAAATATATTAGATAGTGAACGTGTAAACTCTGATGTGAAACTCCACAGCTTCAGAATAGCTTCTTTAACTTTATATAAGCTCATGTTATGTTTTTGCAGCTTTTTATAATAAAGTGTATTTTGAAATATTTATATTAGAAGAAATATTTATAACAAAGTATATTTTGAAAATGACACACTTGTCCAAAGATGCCCCAATGAACACTTGAGTTAATCTATTCAGGAGTTTACCAGGCCTGAGTTTGTTGTCTGTAATGTCATCCTTTGTCATAGTCAGCCATAGGCTTTGACCTTCTCCTTGGGTGCTTCGTTAGGGTGGGAGCTGGGTGCTGACTCCAGGGGAGTGTTCTAATGCGTACTACTGCAACACTGTTGCAGATTGGGACTCAATGCTTACAGGATGATAGGTATAGCCCCTGTACATCTCTCAACTCTTGTGTGGCTGATCATCATGGGCAGGATAATCTCAGCTTGCAAATTCTTCTCCCATGAATACCAAAATCCTGCCTTGAGTCCATCATGGATTTGCCATATGATGGAATTAAGAGATTTCTCGTGGCATTAGAGTTCCATCTTCTCTATGTTCCCAAGAGATGCGGTTTCTAACTTTGTGTTTGTTATTCTTGCCTCGTGCTGGGGACTAGGCAACAGTATTTGTTCACACATGGATGAGGTTTGTATTGGGAGAATTGTCTACGCAGAAGGGGAGGATCTTATACATTGATGAAAATGCACACTAACCTTTTCTGAACACCTACATATAAGATCTGCTACAATTATTCAATTCTGCCACCATCATTTGGAAGGAGATATAGAAAAGAGTAGACTGAGTGAGTATGTCTGTGTCTCAGCGTCAGCTGCAGGCTGCATTTGGCTGGCAGGCTGTGGGTTTTTCCACTCACTCCGTGATTTGCAGAATAAACTCCAAGTGTCCTATGCGGGCTTCTGGGAGCCTCTAGCCTTCTTTAGTTAGACCTTTTCTCATCCCACTATAATTTTGTTGTATTACAGAGACTTTTCAGCCAGCACATTAACACCAGCATCTGGTTAATTGATTAAAAAAAATTGAGTGAGGCATACACATAGTCTGCCTTAACACATTAATATAAAATATAAATGTATGTTTGTTTGAAATTTCTTTAGTGTAAGTCCAAGACATTTATGGAATTTCATTCCTTATCATTTTTGAATAAAGCGTACCCATAATGTGTCTTTTACGATTTCCAGTTTTGGTTTCTTTAAATTAGAGTGAAGAGTTGAGATACCAGCAAGGCAATCTGATGCAAAATCTTATTGGAGGGATTTTTTATAATCCTCCTTCATCTTTTATAGCTAGATCCCTTGAGCTTAATTCTACTGCAGCTTTTTTAGTGACTCACTAAAAAATGTCAGGACTTTGCAAAGTATCTGTCTTAATTTCACACAGAAACAGCAGCTCTTTAATGTTAGCTAAATTGCGCACTTTTAATAATAAATATGACTGGCAGAAACCAGTGTGGAAGTCAACACCCCTGGCTCATAGAAGGCAAGAAACTGGAGCAGAAATCGGCGTGTTCATTAGGGACTGTGCTGCTAGTACGCACGCTTGGGTTAGTGATGGTGTTTGCTGAAAGAATGAGAGCATCATCATAGGATGCTGATGAGAGTGGTCTTTGGAAACCCTCCCTGCTCCTCCGCGTGCCCAGCTCTTCACTCTCCTTTCTCCTCACTCACTTTCTCTGCTGGCCTGGGAAGCTCTTTATGAAGTCCATCTAAGAGCATCTCCTATTGAGGGTCAAGGTTACTTCTCTCTCCGAGGATGGAGCCTGGCAGGCTTATCCCCCAGCTCTGTGCTCGCTCCGCCCTCCTTTAGTAATGCCTGTGATACTCAAATGCCTCCTTTTCTTAATATTTTAGACTCCACTGTCCTGCAGGGCAGCAGAGATTCTATTTTATTCAGCCCCACATCTTTAGGCCCTAGAATCCTGACATTACACAGTAACAGCTTTGTAAGATTCTGTTGGGAGAACGGATGGGTGCATTAGCGCCTTGATTGCTGCATAGGCGACTTCACAGGGCAGATTAAGGCACATCAACCATTTCCTTCACTGGAGGAGATTGAAATAATGATTACAGAATCTAGATGCTAGAAGGCAGAGAGTGACTTGAAATTTTGATCCTCAATCAGAATTGTAAAAAATACATTCCCTGGTCTTTACTATCTCTGCAGAACTGAGTCTTTGGAGTGGCAGATGTTGTGTCTTGCTTGGGTGTGCATACACAGGTTTTTTTTTTTTTGGACATTTCTGATAAAAGATGATTCTTTTGCCTCAGCTGTGGTGCTGTAGTGAGAGAAGCACTCCAGCTTTACTGCAGGGACACTGGAAAAAGTAGAATCAGTGACGTATCTCTAGAATGTGCAGTGCTCTGGGGGTCAGCCCAGTGCCCTGAGGATTGTTTTCTGTCTGGATGGTGGAATGGGACGTGATGAGGCATAGAAGCTTATTTGCATCTAACTCAATCAAACTGTGTATGTGTGTGTGTGTGTGTGTGTGTGTGTGTGTGTGTGTGTGTGTGTTTTGTATTGTCACCCCTTCTTTTTTTTTTAATTTTTTGAGACAGGTTTTCTCTATGTTATCTTGACTGTCCTGGACTTGCTGTGTAGACCAGGCTAGCCTCAAACTCACAGGGATCCACTTGCTTCTGCATCCCAAGTGGTGAGATTAAAGGTGTGTGCCACCGTGCCCAGCTGCCAAGGGTCCCTTTTCCTTTCATTTTTCTTTTGTTTTGACAACCACATAATTGAAGACGTTCTGAATGGAATAGGATAAAGAACTTAGGTGAAAGTTTATTTTGTGACAGATCTTGCATGGCCAACTTCATATCAGGTACTTTATTGCCATATAAAATTTTTTTCTCAAAAATAAATTATTGTCTCACTCTTTTGGGCTTATTCTTACAATATTAATATGAGTCGGGCATTGTGCCCTTCACCAAGATGAAGTACCAGCTGAGCTTAATGGCCTGAACTGTCAACTCCGTGGCTCTTTATTAATCCGGGGAAGTGGCCTGCACCTCAGTCATTACTACTCAATTAGGAAAGAAATCATCACATCCATTATCATTAGAGCAGGTTCTTCATAGGAATCATTGTTCCTGAGATTTTTTTCCAGTAATCTCACAAGGTCACACACACACAGGGGTTCCCCTTTCTCCACTAGAAGTGCTTTCCAGCTAATAAAAGTCTCAGATTCAATAGAAGAAACAGAAATCTTTCTCAGACTTTCTCTCCTTAACATCTCCTGTGTACGGAAAGCAAGTCTCTCATTGAGTCAGTCTGACTGCCTGTCTGGGATGTTGGTTGCTTCTGGATGCTAAATTCTTATTTCAGTGTGTACAATCATCTAGTTACTAGGAGCAAAGGATCCCTTAAGAGAAGGCATGGCCTCGACATGGTTGCTCTCCTCCACTCCTAAGAGGAAATATATGAGGAAATGTGCTTTGTGGTCTTCATCCCACTGCTACTCTGAGTAGAGGAAATGGACAGTTTGCTTCCTTTTGATGACATTTTTGTTTTCCTAGGAAGGAGAGTTCATATAAATGGCCTGGGGTGCCAGAAACTCAAGTGAGAGACAACAGGGGACACTTCCATTATAGTTGTGTTGGTTGCCACGTCACTGCCTGGCTTCTACACACGGACTTGTGCCTGGAGAAGTGATGTAGACAAGTACATAGTTGTCTCTTCAGATCCCTTTTCAAAGAACTCTACGTAGTTGTGAACATAAAAGTTTGCTGGTGCCTTTTAGGTATGGGGTCTTGGAATTTCACCTTGAGTTCCCGGTTGAGACAGTGCAGTTCATAGCTCAGCCTCTGCCAAGAATTAAGTGAACTAGGGGGACAAAGTGAAGCCATGTACACAAAAGAGGAAAGTACCTTAGTGCACCTGTGAAGACAAATTTGACATCATGAGATGCTGTGTTTTCCTGCCAACCCTACTCCATCCCTTTTCACAGGTGTTACTTTCCCCAAAGCCTCATGTACCTAACTCTGTTTCAGAAGTTGCTTCTAAAGAACCCGACAGGTGACCCTAGCTAGAGAGGCAGATCAGCAATTTGCTCAGTCATCATCAGAGATGCTTCCTCCTGCAGCAGATGGGAGCAAATACAGAGACCCACAGCCAGACAATACGCAGGGAGCTAGAGACCTCCGAACGCTCCGCCCTAAGTGAGAAGCAGTCATCAAATTCCTCCCCTCAGAGCTGTTGAAGAGGAAACCTAGAGTGTGAGAGCCAGGGGAGAAGGAGGGCACCAAGGAAACAGGGAACCCTAAACTGACAGAATCTACACACGTATGAGCTCAGAGAGACTGAGTTAGTGTGCACAGGGCCTACATGGGTCTGCACCAGATGGGGTCCTAGAGCTGAAAGAAGAAGTAAACGTGTACCCCATCCTTAACCCAGATTTATAACCATTTGCAAATGAAAACTTCATGTTCTTCAAGGGAGTCTCACTGGGGAAACAAAGTACTCTCATAGGTAGACTGCCTGCCCAGCAGTAGGCGGTCAACAGAAAGTGAACTCAGTGGCATCTTTGGACAGTCTTTGCCTCATAATGTTCTGTTAAGGCATATATGTGGGTGTGTGTATATAGATATAGATATAGATATAGATATAGATATAGATATAGATATAGATATAGATATATAGATAGTCTGGCTTCCAGTTTAGTGTCTTTATGGGGTTGCTGAGTGTGCAGATGACTGGGTCTCAGCATTTGTATATGTTTCTTGTGTCTTTTTATGGGCTCTTTTCCTTCTGTTTACTTTGTCCTATGTTAGTTTTTGTCCTTTCTTTCATATTATATTGCAATCCCTTAGAAGCCTGTTTATTTCTAATGAGACACAGAAAGGGGTGAATCTGGAGGGAGGGGATGTGGAGGAGTAGAGGGAGAAGAAACCATAATCCAGACATATGATGGAAGGAATCTATTTTCAGTAACAGGAAATAAAAAAGAACCCAGTATGTACCAGAAGATAAGTCACTGAGGGATAAGATCATTCTGGGGATGGCCCCTTGTCCTGGTTTGATACACATGCTAAGATATTAGCAAATATCTACTAGTTCAAAATTCAAAGCACTAAGTATGCCACTAGGATGCTAGAGAGTACCATGTCACAAGGCTGGCCGTGCACAGGCATTGGCTGTGGAGCCTGCGCCTTGACATGAGCCTGGTTTCTGGGAAGGTCTGTAAGAGTCACTGATCTCCTCACTGCGATGGTATTGCTGAGCACCTTCACTGCTGCTCCAACTGCTGGAGAGGAGCTCTGGAGAATCAGTGTTCTTTATCAGGAGACATCACACTGAGCATTTCCCTCAAGATTACAGCAAACCCTCGTCTGATTAGGTTTGACCTCAGTTTAAGCCACTAGAAACCACAGAATGAGATACAGCTTAGCCTCAGTGATTTTGCAGGGCCTCAAAGCCCAATTCAGTTCTTTGATTTATCCCTCTGTGGTAAAGGTTTTTTTTGTGTGTGTATGTGTGTGACACACCTATTTGATTTTTATATTTTTCATTTCACTGGAAATGTCTTCCCGGGAATAGGTCAACTACACAGGGTGGCATTTGCCTCTGGCGTTTTGAATGCTGGCTTTGCCACAGTAGAGCTCTACAGTTCTGGGGGCATTGTTAACCTCACCAAAGCCTGCATCCTTTGTATGGCTGGTTGATTTATAGGGCTGCTACAGAGGTTACATGAAATAACGTATGTAAAGTACTTTGTAAGTCAGCACATGAGCCTTAGATACTAGTTGGAGTGCTGTTGCGATGAGCAGAGCCAAGCACTAGGTAGATTACTGTGCCCACACTGTATGATAAGGTGCTATGTCTCGCAGGAAGTCTTGGGCTCCTAGGCAACCTGTGGAAGAGGGTCTTCTGAAAAGTAAATGGTAAATGGGAAGTAGATGATTTGTTAAACTAGACCTACACTGATGGCCTCTTTTATTTCTTAGAATAACACATTGTAGTTAACCTAATTCATTTGATAGCAAATAGAAGGAAAAACAGTGGTTAAGTCGATGGATGTGGTGGAAAGAATGAAACCAGTCCTTGTGAGAATACAACACTGAATGTACTGTGAGTGGTCTAGGGACTGGACCACCGTTTATTAGTGGAGATGTTATTTGTAGGGCAGTTCTATGTTAGGCTAGATGGTTCTATGCATTGTAAGAAATTTGCCACTCCTGGCTTCACTTACTAAGTGTTAGAAGTAGTCACCTCTATCTTTATGGTAACTTCCAATTCCCCACTCATGTGCATGGTCTCCAGCTAAGATCCACAAAAACAATCTAGAGGTCAATTGAGTCTATGACCCAACACCCCTAGGATAGTTCTATCTTTTAGAAGTTATGTTTATACCTGCGGTCCTTTCATTAAAACTTGTCCTGATCTACTTAGCTCTGTAGCAATGAATGATTCCAGGACTGGGCTTAAAACAAACAAACAAACAAACAAACAAAAACAAAAACAAGAAAGAAAAAAAAAGAAAATTATAAAATAAGGCCTGAACTTCTACTGTGCTAGAAAATAAAGAATTATCCAGGATGCTGAGGGACATTTCAATAGAAATGGGAGCAAACTTGAAGGGTTCTCCTTAACCAACTGACAAAAATAAAAAAACAATCACTACATAGAAGATGCAGTGATAAAAAAAAAATAAAGGTAAAAATGAATCAGGAAAGAAAGCTGAACAGTCACCAAATTCTAAGTTACTCAGTGTTTTTGGGAACAACTCCATCTATGACACGTATGTATTCAGAGATGCAAAATTATCCTCAGTTTTCTATTTTCAAATTTGAGCCATTTCTTCATGTGCAATAGTATTTGGCAACATTATCACCTACTACGTTCAACTAGTGTTTCATATGAACTGGATTAATGTAAGGATAATCGATTTCTTCCCAGAATTTCATTTTTAACCTTTGTCAATTAATTCTTTCTGTGCTGAATAAAAATGTAGCCTCTGGGGGGAAAAAAAAATAAATGATAGTAGCAAATTATAATATGTTGGAAAAAAATAAGAATCAGCGTTCCCATATTGATAAAAGTATATAAGTGGACAACAATGTAAAATTATTTCTTATAAGCCAAATAACAAACACAGAAGAAATTCTACTTATAGAAAATCAAAATTGGAAACTTTTCCAGCACGGAGTTTTCACGCCAAGAGCTGAGTGAAAGTTTGAGTAACTGGGTGATTATATGGCTTCAGAACTCTTGTTCGTTGCAAATGGAAAGCAGTATGTTTATACCTGAGAAGCCTGACAATGAGATGACAGTCACAGTGCGGAGACATCCTAGTATAGCTCTTAAAAGTCCACACCTGTATCTAATCAGCAGGAAGTATAACACAAGTCCTAATCCAGGGGCAGACAGCTCATAGAACGTCTGACTCGCACCGTTAAAACCACTGATACTGTGAAACACAGAGTAAGAATCTAGCATATAAGGTTAGATACCATAAAGGTAAATGGCAACCGAAGCTTTCCATAACCCTGAAATTATACCAAAATGCTAAGCTAGCAACCCAAACTCCCCTGGTTGGGAGGATGCATGATAATCATTGCTCAGTTCAAATGGCAGGGGGTGGGGGTCGGGGGGGGGTGGGGCAGGGCGAGCTGGCAAGTTTCAGCAGTTTTGAGTTCTTCGTGGTTCTGAAGACGTGGGCAATGTGCTATTACAAGAAAAGGTAATGTTATATTGGAAAGAGCGTTAGAACTGCTCAGTTATTTCTTCTCTTTCAGATAGTGCAGGCTTTCCTGGCAAACTACTATGCAAGGATATATTTGTTGTCAGTCAGAGAGCTTTGGCATGTGGGCTGTTAGCTGCTCCCATGAGACAATGTACCGACGGAGAAGCCTAGGATCCAGAGGTATAGATGATATTAGAAACAATAATAACACCTGCCACCTCTGCTGTCACCAAGTGTTTGGCATCACTCAAAAAAAAAAAAAAACTGTATTAGAAGAATTAATTGAATTGCTGCCCAAACCCTACAAGGTTAGTCTAGGCCTTGCTTTGCAGCCGAGGAGACTGCTACATAGAACGGTGAGTAACCTGCAGCGGCTGGATTCAGGGGAACGGTGGTTCAAAACCATCCAGGAGGGCTTCAGGGGCCAGGCTTCCCACTGTGACTGCTCTACACTGCCCGCCCAGGGGCCCTGAGCTACGAGACTTTATTTTCTAGGCTGTGACTGCACAGTAAGTTAGAGCACAGAGAATGTTTATTTCCTGGATGTACTTGAGGGACTTTACTCAGTTTGAAGAGAGCAGCCTGGGGAATGGATTCCAAACCCAGCCAGGACGGAGTCAGGAGAGCAGGCGAACCAAACCACAGGGCCAGAACAGCATTGGGATGTTGGAGGACACTGTTGAGCCACTGGTTAGCAGAGAGAGAAGAAGCTATGTCTAGCTGAAAAGGGGGAAACGAAATCATTTCAGAAACAAGAGAGGTGGTGAGCCTCAGAACTAGGAGTGAAACGTAAGACAAACACTCTAGATTTACTTCATCAGAAACTCGTGCTTACTGCCGTATCCCTTATCAAGTTCTCTACAGGCGACACTTACTCACCTTCATCAGGAAGTAAGCTAGATGAATAGGATGGGCCCTGTAACCAGCCTCCAAGAAAAGGGTCCCTTTAACCATCCTACCCCTTGAGCCGCCATGTTCCACAGCCGACCATCAGCTCAGGAACAGCGAAGGCCGGAGAAGGCCACAGCTTCTCTTTTCATCACTGTAGCTACCCCAAAAGAGAAACACTGCTATTTCAGCTTCTCGCGGTTTTCTTTCTCTTTGCTGCGCTGGATATTGAAGTTAGGGCTTCATCCCGTGCTAAATGCCTGCTCTTTGCCTGGCCTACATTCCGAGAGCCCCTTAGCCTCCTGTGTTCATTATGAGGATAATTTGAGGCAAACATATCAAGCACAGCGCTCCATGCCAGGCACAAGGGAAGTTGTAAAGACGCAGAACCTGCTCTGCCCATGTCCGTAGAAAAGACCTGAGGGGTTGATTACTGAAGCGTCTATCAAAAGCCACAGAAGGGGCACTGTGGTTGATGTAGTTGGCAAAAGCTTGGTCTGAAAACTTGGTGACTTGCGATCCGGCCCAGATCCCACATGGCGGGAGGAGGGTGGTGACTCTGGAGAGTTGTCCCTCTAACTTCCACACATAATACCACGGTATGGGCATGTTTTCTCAAGTCGATCAGTCAATCTATCAATTGACGTACTTTTATTTTTAATGTAAAGCCACAGAAGTAACAAATGGTAGAGCTAGGGTCAAAACTCAAGTCTCTTCCTTCTGTATGTATTTTTAGTGCAGCACCGGCCAAATAATAATAATAATAATAATAATAATAATAATAATAATAATAATAATAATAATAATAATAATAACAACAACAACAATAATAATAAACAATGATAATAAGAAATACACTTCTAAGCACATGGGGATTATAAGAAACTCAGATGTCAATTTCCACAGTAAAGTTTTATTGATCCATAGCCAGGCTTGCTCAGTCACATACGGACCATGACTTTTCTGGCTATGTTGGCTCAATTAGGTAGAGGGGATGAGGTCATATCATTTCACAGATAGCCTTTTACAAAGCCGGAGTTGACCTGCCTGTACTGTAGACCTTTGACCCTGTTTGTTCTGCTATTCTCAAACACTTGTGGACCTGGATTGGTCTTGACATAGCCAAATCTTCTAGCATTCATGGTAAATTAGAAAATTACCTTACAGGTTCCGCTGAAGTGTTGTTCCCTGTTGGCTTAAACAGGAGAGTTTTTAAGGCTCCAGATGGGAACTGATTTCTTTCATTCATCTTATCAAAAACCCAATCTCACTCTCTTTCATGTTCAAGAGGATTTGATTAATTAGGACGTGAAGGGAGGAAAATGACAGTTCCCACTGCTGGGTTGAACTAGCTGCTACAATTTCGGCTCCTCTTTCCTTTGCCTGACAGCCCCCCCCCCCCCCCCCGCCCCGAGCTCCAGCCTGTCTAATCACTGTGCTGTCGGAGTCTGAGTACTTGAGCTCCCAGTCAGCCTCGCATCTACACTCTTGCTCTCCAGTAACTAGCTCCAGGACTCTGAGTGAGACATTTACCTCCCATCTCAGCTCCAGTTCCCATCGGCTTACAGTGTGATGAGCATCATCTATGGCTCTGTATAATTTGCAGGATTCTCTTTTCCTTCTGAAGTACTGGTTCAGTGAGGGTTTGGTAATGAACATAGCATGTTTGTGTGGTTTTTGTTTGTGTGTTTTTCTGCTTACTTGACCGCATTTGAGGGGCTAAGTCTCTGAGCTGAATTTAAAAGTCCTGACAATCTTCATGAGTTCAAACTCAGCCTGGTTTACATAGTACGTTTCAGGACAGGCAGAGCTACATTGAGACTGCATCTCTGGGGGCGAGGAAGGCCCAGATGATATCTTTACAATATTTATAAACATAAGTTGTGCACATAATTCAAATCAGAAATCACTACAAAAGACTTCTAAGAAAACAACATGTCTGGGAATGCTTGTGGCTCAGAACAGCCCTAACGTGGAGCGTATCCAAGGATCCAGCATCAGCACCACAGAGGAAACAGTTGTTATGGTGTCACCCACTGGAACACCACTCCAGAAGGACAATAAATAGTGGTCAGTTCATCAGCAGTACTGGATGCTGTGAGCACTGTGATGAGCCAAAGAAGCCAGATGTAGAAAGCACACAAAGGGCATGGTTCCATTAAACATAGTCCAAAAGGAATGAGGCTGTCTGAGCTGCAAATGTCACGTTTGGTCAGGTAAGGGCTGGTGGCTGGCATTGGCGGGATATGTGAGGAATGGACAAAACCTTGAGTGAATATGTGAAGAGTGGATGAAGTCCTGAGTGACTGTGTATTGTTGACATGGCGTGACTCAAAGACCAAGGCTTTGGACCCATGAGAAACTAGCAAAGCCTTTCCCCCTGAGTCAGGCTCAGAAAGGCCAAGCCTGCCCCTGGTCCAAGTACTAGTGTTTAACACCAACTGACCAGTGCCTACAGAACCTAGCAAGGGCAGCTGCCTTCTTCAATGCCTTGGTTAGCCCGAGACTGCTCACTCACAGAGACTTCCTACAAACGAGCTAAGTCCTCCCATGCTGTGTGGCACATAACAAACACACTAAGGTTCCATGCTGTGGTGGTGGTGGGTGTGGCTCCATCAGGGAAAACACTGCCTAGATGATCCCTGCACATGTGTCTGTGTGCCTCCCCCCATGCCTAGTTAGGTTCCAATAACAACCCATGCTGGACAAGGCAGGGTAAGGATTGAGAGAATTTGGCAACGCTATTTATTGGCTGCTGCTAGTAACGGGGTGTGTTACACTTGCAAACAATATACCTATAAAATTAGACTTCATGCTTCAAGAAGAACAAAACCTAAAATACAGAGGGTTCATTCCTATCTGGGTTTATTAGTCACTCAGCCTCTTTCTCAGGAGTAACTACTGTCCCCTTACCACCTCCCCAGCCCCCTTACCACCTCCCCAGCCCCCTTACCACCTCCCCAGTCCCCTTACCACCTCCCCAGTCCCCTTACCACCTGCCCAGCCCCCTTACCACCTACCTAGTCCCCTTACCACCTCCCCAGCCCCCTTACCACCTACCTAAAGACCCAGGCGCAGAGACTGAAGTGGAGGAACTTGAGACTCTTTTCTTCTTAGATCCCATATGCATTGATACATCTCACCCAATGTCTAGCCAGCCACCTGCTTCAAAAGTGGCCACAAAACTCAGGAAGAGAACAAGGTCACAGATGAGATGGAGGAAGCCCAGTGTTGCGTGACCTTGGACCAGGAAGAATTTCAGTTTAATGTTCAGTGAACTACAAAGTGTGTTGAGGTGCTTTGAACACACAGACTTATTCTAGCCTTTGCTGTGGACCTAGAGAAAGCCACCTTATCTTTCTCTGTATTTGAAACTTTGAGTGTCTCTTTGGGCAGTGCTGGTGCCCAGATCCTTCTGTTCTGGAGGAGAATTCACCTACCTGTGATTTAAAATAACAATCTTTCCTGTAAAATTACTTTTTCTCATCATGAATCAGTAACATTCTGGAATAGTGCAATGGATTATTCTGTTTCTTTCTCTCTTTTTTTTGGTGATACATGTGTATTATATGTAAATGTATGCATGTGCAGGTGCACATGTGCAGCTGAAAAGGAGTGCTGAGTTTCTTCCTCTATCACTCCATCTTATTATCTTGAGACAGGATCTTTCACTGAATGCAAAGCTCACCATTTCTGCAGACTGGCTGGCCAATGAGATCCTAAGTTCCTCCCATACCCACGTCTCTAGCACTAGTGCTATAAGCACACATGGTTGTGCCTGGCTTTTATATAGGTGTTGATTTGTCTTCCCATCCCTTCAAATGGGCTCATTGAGTAAAAGGCCATAAACCTAGAAAGGCAAGCGTCCTTTTCTGTTTTGCTTGTTTGTTTTTAATCTCTCCCTACCTTTCTCTTTGGTTGTATTCTCCTGTATTGGGCTGTACTGACAGTGTGAACATCACTCATAGTCACACTCACGCCTGTCTCTTCCACCATGTTTCCGTGACACTCTGTCATTCTCTGGAAGACTCTGCTTCACACTAACTTCATTCAACACTCATCAGACCACAGCTGTTGCTTACTGACTGTTTGGTTGGCTCAAGCTCCTGGCCAAGATGAAGTCACTAAAGACACCAAGATGGGCGACTCTTGTGGGAACCAAACCCTTTGGGGAAATGGAAACAGAACGTTTAGCCCTTCTTAGAAATCACCTGACCCATATCTCAGCAGAGAGGCCTGGCCACAGAATGCTGGGATCTTAACACCAGGAGTCCCCTCTCCTCTCCTACGAGTTTTGCTTGCGGCAGCCATGTCCTCCCTCTCTCCCACCACTCTCCTGCCAGACGTAAGCCACACTATAAACTATCCAAACTCTCTTTTGTCGGGGCTGTTCTTCCTTCCCTTGGAGACAGCCCAAAAGTTCGTACTTCAATAAAGCTTTGCTCTTCAGCCTCAGTGAGGCTCTAGTGGTTTTGTTCTCTGACATGCCTTACACTGACTGCATGGTTTCACATAGTAAGGTACATGTTAGGTATGCGGGGAGAAGCGTCCATTCTTGTCTTTAACTTTCTCATGGTTAAGTCCTCAAGGTCCACACACAATGATGAACACCGGGTTGCATGATATTTGTCTATATAAGAGATGTCTGATCAGCTTGGCTAGAGAATACACTGTGTGGCCCAGCAGGTTTCATAGAATGAACTGGAAACTTTGTATCTAATGGATGAGTGAACCTTGCTAGCTGAGGGTGTAAAGAACACTCAGGTCAAAGATGGAAAGATAGGCCATAAAAAGTTACCTTGAACTCACTTATTTTGAAAATTAGATTGTGAAAAACTCATGACTAAGATTTTTGACTTAGGCTTTTGGGTATCCCTGCCTCAATCACTGGATCAAATCTGAGCTCCTAGATTAGTTAGAAATAAAAGAAAAAGGGCAAACTCAGGATGGGTTGCCTTAAAAGCCCAACCATTAAACACTGAACAGGTTTCTATCTTTAAAATGTATATGTCCTGCCATACGTGGAGTATAAAGGACACTTTACAAGGAGACGCAACTCAGTTTCAATTATAATTTTTTACAGCAACAACAAAGTGGTCATTAGGCATCTGTCATCTCTGTGCTTCAATGCCACCCCTGGGTCATCAGACTTCCTCTTAGGAGGATGAGAATAATTTTGAGTGTGAGTGGTCCCAGACTGTGTGATTCTGTTTGAATTGTTTGTCCCCTTCTCACTTTGTGACTGTACGTGAGTTTCATAGACATCCCAGGTCTTACTTGCTACCTTGAGCCTGCAGAAAGCTTGTCTGTGGAGGAGGACACTAGTAAATATCATACCTTTGCGTGTCATTAAAAAAACTCCCAATCACAAAAACTTTCATTACTTCCCTTCCCCCATGCTTACATATTTCTTTCTATCCTCCTTTTTTCCTTGGAAGCTTAGAATGGATTTTGGGAAGAAAGAGCCTAAGAGAGAAAGAAGGACAAGACCCTGAACATCTGAGACTCAGGAAAGTAACAAAGACATGAAGAGAGGAGCTCTGGGACATTGTCCTGTATTTTTTGACTTTTGTGCAGTTTCCCACAAGTCTTCTCACCTCAGGAATTAAGACTGAAATTTGAGGCTTCTTTGGAGCACAGCACCAGACAAAAGCTGCTGCCAGGGAGACTAAGCTATGTTTTCATGTGCACGTTGCAGAAAAGGGACTGGGCATTATTTATCTGGAAGAACAGATGATCTGGGGATGTGGTGCCTCTCACGGACACTCACTGGGAGAAGAAGCAGATTAGAGAGTGGGGCTGGGTTTGGGGTCTTTTCCTGGTGACATCGGGAGCTTTTAAGTAGCTTCCACAAGGAGAGGCTACTCCAACACTGGAGCAAGTCAGCAAAGGTCCTTAGACCATTTATGAGTGATTAAGCACTTGGGGACATGAATGTGATGCCTGTGATGCACCTTCCACAATGGCTTGTCCATCATTCTGAAATGACTCCCTTGGCTCTTCTGTCCTTCCACCCTACTCTGAAACAAGGCTTCTCTTAATCTGTCTACTGGCTAACACCCCACCAAGCTGAAAGGGCTCTAAAGGCTGAGCAAATTTAATGGATGGACTAATCCTCTAGAGCTAATGACTTCTCCCAGCTACACTTTCATATTAATGGGGCATCCAACCTTGGCCCAGGAGAGACAATAATGAAGGGATGCCAGGCAACCCGTAATGAGGAAAGGAACACAATGAGCTGGCAACTTGCCAAAGGTCACACAGCAAGGTGAGAATGCCAGCAGCTTCCCTCCTGTTCTCGACTCTCCCTGAAGCTGTAATCTGTTTGATCACCCGGGGGGGACACTTGCTCTGTATGGCCTCGCCTTAGTGTGAAGGTTCTGTGATAGGGAGACCTGCAAAAACCCTCCCGCCACTGCTAGGAGCTAGAGTGAAGACTAGCAGCTTGGAGGAAGCTTGATCAATAGATAATATGCAAATGCCTTGAGCAATGACATTCCTCTCCATTACTGGGCTAACTGTCCCAGTAAAGAGTCTGCCTTGATTCTGACAGTTTTATTTGTCCTGGTTTGTCAGAGTGAAAAATCAGGGTCTGAGTGATGCCTCTGTGAAAGCATAAAAGGTAGATGACTGGCAGAGGGCCAGCTCCTTTCTCTCTGAATTAGAGGCTCTTCATCTGTTATCTGGCAAAAGCTCTAGCCCTGTGTACATCAATTATGTTCCCTGGCTGAGAGCCTTGCTGTGTGGGACTAGGCAGTAAACACGCCTAGCTCCATAATGGCCCTCATCTGTGATATGGTCCAAGGAAATGGTACCCTGATCGCTACCCCTCACATCTTCCTGCTTGTCTCTCAAGCTAAGTAATCCCGGAATCTAGCCATTCATAACCCTTTTGTAATTACCAAAGAAAAATAATGTTATTAATTTTCTAAAATTAAAGTTAATTGCTAGTATTAACTTATATTCTGCCGGATATCAAAGACTTAATTGAATTCAATAAAGTTTGTGTATTTGTGGTAATCATTAGGCACATGTGAATGTGCACATGTGCAGATGTGTACATGTAGGCATAGGCATGTAAGCCTGGCATCTCATCCCTGGTGTTTGCTCTCATCATTGCTATCCAATGAGACATCTCTGATGCTCTCTTGCTGGTGTTGATCAATAGATCAAAATAGCCCCTCCCTCCTCTTTGTAGCGCAGAATGGTCTCAAGGCACTGGTAGGTGTGGCTCTACTTCAGAATGCATGCCTCTGTCCAGGAATTGGGATACCAAGAACAGAAACCCTGGGGAGGTAGCTTCCTGTTCTGTTCCACCTACACATTTTTTTTCTCACCTTCCATTCCAAAGGAGGGACCATGCTCCACCCACATCCTAGACTGTCCCTTGTAAAAGTAGACGGAGTGAGTTATGGGTCTTTTAGCTTGTTTTCACTTTTTAATGGTGAGAAATGGTGTATTTACAATTAACAGATGTATGCAGTTCATATGCTTACAGTTTGGATGGCAAGATCCAAAGCATGGTGATTAAGAGGTAGGGAAAGTGTGCCCTCCCTCCTCCCCACATCAAGTCTCTTCAGGATGTTGACTCTGTCAGGTCAGCGCCACCTTCCTTATAACACACTGGGCCAGGAGCTGGCTGGCTTTGACCCTCACTCTGTGTTTTCTGTCTTCTCTGTGGCAGTCTCAGTGGTCAGGGCAACTTGCTGAGAGCAGATAAATAAGGGTGTTCCTCTCCTGTCTGCACTGCCTTTGAGACATGGTGTCCTGGGCAGATAGTGGTGTTGATTCCTTTTAGTGTGGCTGTGGTCACCTTTCATCACTGCTCAGCGGCTTGAGCTTTGGGAGAGGCAGGAATTCCCCTCTCTGCTTTCAGCACCATCTTGTTTTGCCCCATGGATGTTGCCTTTTCCAAACGTAGTTACCTGCTCCTTCAGAGTCTCCCCTGAGGTGCTGTGGGCTTAAGAGCTCCTTCTTAGTAGGATGTTGTGTCTGAGGCTGCCTCCTCCCTGCGTGTCCTGCACCTTATCCATTCTTAGAGCTCCATAATTTGCTTTCATCTTCATACTCAAGTTATGGAAAATCAAACACTGACGATCAGTCTGTCTTCTGTTTTCTGTGGTCCTTTAGCTAAGATGGACTGTGGAACTGACAAGGCCCCAGGATGCAGATGTCTAAAGCGGGATGCTGTCGTGGTAAAAATGTTAAATGGAAGGGTGGCACACTGGCCAAGAAGAAAAAAATATTATACAGCTAAGTTGGGTTTTGAAAAATTGCTGGCTGTCTTAAGAATTCCAGAGAAAATTAGGCCCTGAAAAATGGTTTGAACTTCTATCCATCTTTTAAATTTTCCCAAGGTTGGCACCAAGGTGGAGTGGTTCTTTATGCATTGAAGAGAAGTAATCCTCTGCATCAGTGGACATTTCAAGGAAGTGACTCTCAAGTTTGTTGAGAGAATCTCTGAGGGTCACTAAGACCCTGTATTTATCAGGTCAAAATTATTTTAATAATAATAGCAATAATTTATCTGCATTTTCACTTTCTACCTCTCACAAGTACACAGTGGCTTTTATAAAATTCTTCTGTGATTACAAATATCTCTGCACCCAGAAACCAGATATACAAAAATTCCATTAGTGGAAACACAAGGTAAATAAGAAAATAGTCTACTTTAAAATATATTTTTTTAATTAGAGGAATATTAATTTGATGAGATTGAGAAAATATTTAATAACCAAGATACATTTATATATATTTTTTGATTGTGAGCCTAGCCTCTAATGTCTGAGTCATATCTCCAGACATATTTTAAAAAGAACAAAATCAAGGTGTTAGAAATAATGAAAAATTATGTAGTCAGTAAAATTAGAACATCAATGAACATGTTTCATTGAAGATTGGAATTTAATGAAAATTAGCAAAGTTGAAGATTGGCTAGAAGAAATTACCCAGAAGCAACAAAGAGCAATAATGAGATATATACAATAGAAACTAAGACATACAAAATGAGAAAAATCCCTTTAAAATCTCACTGGGATTCTGGAAGGATCTGGTAGAGAATGGAAAAGAGGCATTGCCATCTTTGGTTTCTCTCATCCTTTGGTTTGGAGGATTCCAGACCTTGTGGAGTTCCCACAGTGGCTTTTCACATCGCTGTATTCTGTTAAATGATGGAATGCATGTACTTCTGGTGTTTCAATTTCCTTCTTCTCTTGGTTTTATTTTACATGAATTTTCATGGTGAATTATCTCTATTGGAGGTGGGCAGTGACAGAGACAGTGATTTAACAACAGGACTGTATTGCCGTACTGTCCGTGAGGTGCCAATGCCCAACAGTAACGCTGAGACTTTTCATTAATTATCAATGCTTAATTAATGGCTTCATTTATGTGGGCTCTCAACCAGCTCCTACAACTCAGGTAAATCCATTTACTTTAACCTACCTTCCCCAGTGTGGCTTGTTACCTCCCATCAGTCCCCGTAAGTAGAACTCCTCCCCAACTCACAGCCCAAATCCCCTGTTTCTCTCCTTCCCAGAATTCCTCTTTCTCCCCAGAAGTCCCCAGAATGGCTTTTGGCCATTCAGCCCTTTAGTTAACCAATGAGAAAGTGCCTTAGGCAGGAAAGCAGGACAAAGAAACATCTTACAAAGGGATTCTCCTAACAGGCCTGCCTTGCAGCATGCAGCAAAATGACTGTGTGCTTCAACTGCAGCCCCTGATAGGACTCAAGACAAAGGACTAGGAAACTGCCCCCCAAATCACTTGTATATTTTTAGAATTATTAAAATTATTCAATGAAAATATTAAATTGCTAAAAATGTTAAAATGAAATGTAAAAGTTAGAGAAAATGGGGGCACAAGAACAAAGTAGAAATGAGAGGAAGCACGCGCTTTACTGAAAAATAGCACACAAAATAAAAAGTAAATGCAAACAAACAAACAAAATGGACAGTCACTAAGGCCTATCAAGGTAAGGCCCAAGTTCAGGACAACTAAATATTTAAAATATAAAGGAGCAAAGGGATCTTTGCAGAAGAGGAGTGGAAAGACTACTAGAGCTGGAGGTATGGGATAATGTCAAGGAAACCATGGTTGCCAGGAAACAGGGCAGATGCGCGTGTGTAAGCCCACAGTGGTTGTGACAACATGCATCAGATCTGCACTAGCTCCAGCCAGGCAAGTTCCCAACAAAGAGGATGAGTGAAAGACACTAATCCCACTATTGGCTAAGTGACTCTTAGAACTTGATAGCTTGTGTGTGTGTGTGTGTGAGAGAGAGAGAGTGTGTGTGTGTGAGAGAGAGAGAGAGAGAGAGAGAGAGAGTGTGTGTGTGTGTGTGTGTGAGTGTGTGTGTGTGTGAGTGTGTGTGTGTCAGTTTATTTGTTATCTGTCTGTTTGTCTGTCTGCCTATCTATCTATCTATCTATCTATCTATCTATCTATCTATCCATCCATCTATTTAAATGATAGGCATATGGCAGGATAACTACATTCCAAGGCAAGCCCAATCCCAAAACTAGTAGGACAACACAAACCAGACTAGTAAGGGATAGAATAGGAAAATAAACTCAAAGTCAATTGGGAAAGGATGAGAGGGTTGAGAGTTTGGTGAGGGGAGGAGTTGAGTGCAGTGAATATGTTAAAAACACATTGTAGGAAATGCTCAGAGAATTCATAAATTATTATTTTTTTAAGTGAAGAGAAAATTAAGCAGAAAACAGGCCGTCGGTCAGCATTTCTTCCCATCTGGGATGGATGCAGTTTCCTCTACTTCCGACATCGTCTTTCATAGCTGGATCTGCAAGTGGGAAGATGGCTGCTCATCTCCATAACGCGAATGGGTTAGGCAGGATGCCCTTCCTACTGAGAGAAATATCGGCTTCAGACACATCTCTTGCTGGGTGCTTCCCTATTCTGAGAAAGGGATGCCTCTGCTAGTGTCTTGCACCCACCTGCCAGCTGCAGCTTTCTCTCCCCTGTACTGAATAATCATGCTTTCCCAGTCCGCTTCTCAGGGCTCCTGGTTGTGTGGAGGTGTGTAGTAGGAGGGCTGTGTTTACCTTGGCTGTGGGGTGTTCTCTTTTAACTCAGATCCAGGCTGCTTTTTTTTTTTTTTTTTTTTTTTTTTTTTTGTGCCAGTGTTCCATAGTCTGTGCCTGAAAACAGTCACATCTATCCATGAGGCCATGCCTCTCAGTTCATGTCTTGTGCTGCCATGCTATTGCTTACCGGCATGGCACTGGGGCCTATGGATTCTTCGGGCTCCACAGTGACAATAGCATGCTTGCATCATTCCCCTCAGTAAAGCTCAGCTTTGAATCTCCTCCATGCCACGCATCACCCGGAATCTCCTCAGCCAGTTGCATGGCATTCCTGGGTCTGGCCCCATTTCACCCAACCCATTTAGCCTATCCCTGACTGAAAGTCCCAATGACTTCTGGGGCCAGCTAGATGACAGCTCACTCTGAGAAACAGAGGCTTTACCATGCCCCACGGCCGAGTGACGGGCCAGGGTGGGTCCCAGCTGCTCCTGCAGTAGGATGTGCAGTTCTTAGCTCACTTTACTTCTTTCTGCTGCATCATAAATATGTTTCTCCACATTTTCAAGCTATCCCACTATGTCTTTGTGCACTGTTGCTGATCCTCCTCTCTTCTGCCTCGCAGACAGAGCTTCTTCTTCTTCTTCTTCTTCTTCTTCTTCTTCTTCTTCTTCTTTTCTTTCTTTCTTTCTTTCTTTCTTTCTTTCTTTCTTCTATAATGACTCTTTTTCTTTTTCAGGTTATTCAGAGACAACTTCAGCAGTTACTTTAAACATAAATAGATTAACCTTTCCATTTAAAAAAGAGCAGATATTGGTGGTATGGAGAAGTCAGTGTTCAATTATATGCCTCTTAAAGGTAAGTCATTTTAGATTAAAATACAAAAATAAAAATAAAGTGTAGGCATAAGGTTATTGTGTAATTCAAATGTTGATTTCTGTACCCTCTGTATCTGCTTGAAAGCCTTGTTCTGAGAATCTCCTGTCTCAATGTTATATGAACTCTGGTCCTTAATTGTTCCCTTGTATGTCAATAAAGCAGCTTACAGCCAATCACTAAGTAGGGAAGGGAATAGGGCTAACTTTCCTTCCAGCCAGGGGAAGAAAAGTTAGAAGAGGATGTAGGGGATTCAGCCACAGACAAAGGTGTAGGAGAAATGAAGAAGATTCAGCTGGAGCAAAGAAAAAACTAAATGCAAGTAACTTGGGGATTTTGACAAAGATGGAGTGAGGATAACACAGAGGGTTAAGAACAGACTTAAAATTGTGTTGTAAAGCCTTAGAAACAAATTAAGAAGAGTCTTAATTATTTGTGTAATAGTTGGGTTAAGAGAGAAACTAAGAGAAACAAACAAAATTTTATAAAAATAACTTTAACAAGGAAGTCAAAGGACAGTGTCTTAGTTAAGGTTTCTAGTGCAGTGACAAAGCCATAACCAAAGGAAATTTGTGGAGGAAATGGTTTATTTTAGCTTACAGAACTGAGATGGACACCACAGTTCATTCTGAAGGAAACAGAAACTCAAACAGGACAGAAACTTGGAGGCAAGAGCAAATGCAGAAGTCATAAAGGAATGCTGCTTACTGGCTCGCTCCCCGTGGCTTCATCAGCCTACTTTCTTACTGCAGCCAGGACCACCAGCCCAGAGCTGGTACTACCTACATTATTGCCTGGGCCCTTCCATATCAGTTACTAGTTAAAGAAAATGAAATACAGCCTGTTCTTATGGAGGCATTTTCTTGAGTCCCTCTTTCCACATGATTTTAGTTGACAAACCTAGCCAGTACAGACAGAAAAAAGCAATTCCTGTGGATAATGGTTAAAAGGCAGATGGTACTAATATCAGATAAAATAGGCTTTAGTACAAACAATGTAAGTAAAATGAGACTATTATATAATAATAAAATGTTCATTTATAAAGAAGCTATAATAGGTATGTACATAGGAGTTAAGCAGAAGACCTCCAAGATATACAAAATAGATTAACAGGATTAAGTATAAAAATATTTCTACAGTGATAATTGCAAACTTCATTGTCTACCTCCAGAAATGTGCATGTCATCTGCACAGATATCTCCATGGAAACAACAGTCACATGCAATACTATTCAGATCACTTGGGCTAGCAGACATCTATGTCACAGTCTACTCAGCAATGAAGCATGCCATCTTTGCATTTGCACATTGAACATTGTTTAAAATAGAAAAACAGTCTCAATATACACTCATAATTAAAATCATATAAAGTATTTCCTCCAACCATAGCAAATGCATTTAGAAATCAATGAAAATGGAAAAATAGAAATTTTACAAATATATGGCAATAAAACATCACATTCATAACAAGCCAATTTATAAAAGATAAAGATACTTTTAGAAAATTAAATACAAAAACACAATCTCCAAACATATATTTCAATTAAATTGTAATGTTAGTGACAATATGGGGGGGAAGATTTGTGGTTATGAATGTTGTATTAAATAGAGAGAAGTCGTGAGTCATAAAGATAACAACAACAACAACAAAAAAAGATAACATAAAGTTAGCTAAATGAAATAATCTTAAAATACAAAGAGTGAGTAAGAGAACATAAATCACACAGAATATCAACCAGATTAAAAGTTAGTGGTGAACTAAGGGATCCAAGATGGTGGCACTGATCACATACTGTGTCTAATCCACGGGACAACAGTGACTGCACAGAGACCTAAGCACCAAACTAAGAGCTATAAAACACCCATGCTGGTGTTTCTCAGGTGACAGTAGTCCACACTGTGTGGGGCACAGGTGGGTACAGCCTCATGCCATCAGGCAAATCAACAGAGAGTCTGTGGGTCCCTGCAGGCCTATGCACAGTCTCCAGCCTCTGTGCAGCATCTGCTCTCTATATATCAGATTGAACTGTGGGCTAGAAAACACCAATTTCTTGATCTTCTAGCCCAGAGGGCATCCCACAGACTGGAACACAAGTGTATCTGACCTCAGGTCACCTGGCCCATCAAAGGAAAGTTCCCAGGTCCACGCAGGCACGGGTATGGACCCTAACGTATAAGCACAGGCCCTATTCTCAGTGTCTCAGACTAAACTCTGAGCTACAAAACTCCAGTATCTGAGAGGAGATACGACGGCGTGGAACACAACTAGATCTGACCACAGGCCATCTAGCTTGTCCACAGAAAGTTTCCAGGTCTGACGTCAGGGCACCCACATGATCCACTAGAAATGTTCCCTGATACACTCAGGTGAGAGGTCTCCCCCTATAGCCACTCACCTACGAGACTCCCTCAATGGCCAGTGAAGGACACCTGAAACTACCAGACATAGCCAGGTGGCTTAAGGCAAGCAGAAAAATACAAGCAACAAAAGCCAAAATAATAATGCAGCTCCAGAACCCAGTTATTCCAATGCAATCAGCCCTAGATACTCTAATATAACTGAAATACAAGAAAATGACCTAAAATCTTTCGTTATGAAGATGATAATGAAAGAAATGAATAAAATCTGTAAAAAACCAAACAAACAAACAAAAAAAACAAGTTGAGGCCCTTAGAAAGGCCATGACCGTGGCCTATAGACAGGAAATGAATAAGTCATTGGATGAAATTCAGAAAAATGCAAACAATCAGGTGAAGGAAATCAATAAAAAAGGTCCAAGATGTGAAGATGAAAATGAAAACAGTAATAAAAGCACAAATTGAGGAAATCCTTGAAAGAGAGAACTTAGAAAAGAAAACAGGAACTGCAGAGGTAAACATCACCAACAGAAGACAAGAGATGGAGGAAAGAATCTCAGGTGTAGAAGAGACAATGGAAGAATTTGATGCAACCATCAAAGAAAATGTTAAATACAAAAAATTTTTGACACAAAATATCCAAGATATCAAGAGCACCATGGAAAAAATGAAACCTAAGAATAATAAGAATCAAGGAAAGAGAAGATGCCTGGCTCCAAGGCCCAGAAAATATTTTCAAAGTTAGTTGCTTGATAAAAATCCAATAAAAATTACAACATTTTTCTGCAATAACCAAGAAAAAAAAGAGATAACAGACTCAAGCTACTAAAATCAAAAATGAAAGGGAGGGCATTATTATAACACATAAATAAATAAAAATAATTACAATGGAGTACTATCAAAAACATACATCAGTAAGTTAGATAATTTAGATAAAATAAATAAACTCCTAGAAAAATGTCAGCTGCCAAAACTGACTCACAGATAAATACAGAATCTTGATTTACTTAAAAGACTTAACAGGTAATAATATTTAAAATACAATAAACTCAGAACAAAAATTTAGACCCAGATACCTTCACCCATGAATAATAGCAAGCCATCAGAAAAGAATCATTACTAATGTTTTCTAAGTATTAACAGAAGTTGTTGAACACTGAACACCTTTTGACTGTTTCTTTGGGGGTATCTGCTAAACTGGATATCAAAGTTACACAGCATCATCCAAAAGAGTTATGGACCAATGTCATCTGTAAAACTGATTCAAATATCTTTAGGAAAAAAATTAGTGTACCAAACTTAGTAGCATGTTTATGAGATAGTACACCATAGCCAATGAGATTAATTGGTAATCAAGCAAGATAGTTCATCCCATGAATAGAATGAAGGGGGAAAAAATGTAGACTTGCACAATCACCTTAAAAGATGTGGAAAACTATGTGACTACAACTCCTCACTTTCTTATGATAATTATCATTCAGCAAACTAAAGACAGAAAGAGAAATCAACATGATGAGACGCATTATGTGGAAATCCATATTCAGTAGAAAACCCATATTCAGTAGCAAAAGTTTGTATTACCCCCATAATACCAAGTTATGTATCACCAAGACATAACTGAGCATGTCCATTGTTGTAATTTGAGTGAGAAATGTCCCCCATAAGCTCAGATATTCAAACTCTTGATTTTCCCCTTGGTAGCACTGTTTGGAGGACTTATGAAACCTTCAACTGGTGGAGCCTTATTGGAGTACTGCTTCCTTGGGTGTGAGTTTAAGGGTTTATAGTCTTATCCTACTTCTTGCTTTCTGTTTCCTGTTGAGATATGGTCTCTCCTGCTCTGGCCACTTGCTGACATGGGAGAGAGCCAACCCCTAAAACTATTAATGATACTCTGCTATGCTTGCAGACAGGAGCCTAGCATAACTGTCCTCTGAGAGGTTCCATCAACCAGCAGATTGAAACAGATGCAGAGGCTCACAGCCAAACATTAGGCAGAGCTCAGAGAGTCTTATGAAAGAGTTGGGTGAAGGACAGGGGGCAAGAAGCCCACAAGACCAACAGTGTCAACTAACAGAGGATCTTGGGGGCTCACACAGACTAGATCCCAACCCAAGTGCAAGCATTGATAGACCTAGGTCCCCTACACATATGAGCAGGTGGGCAACTAGGTCTTTATGAGGGTCCCCAAGCAATTAGAGTGGGGGCTATCGCTGACATGGACTCTGGTGCCTGCTTTTGGATCATGTTCCCCTTACTGGTCTGTCTTGTAAGGTCTCAGGAGAAGAGGATGTGCTCAGCCCTGATGAACCTGGGGGTAGGGGGTTGCTTCTTTTTCTGAGGAGAAAGAGAGAAGAGGGAGGAAGGGTGGGACAGTGAGGAAAGCAGGGAGGGGGCTGCTATAGGAATGTAAAGTGAATAAATAAACTTATTAAAAAATCTCTACCAAAAGAACTCATAAATTCCCTCCATCCCTCCCTCCCTTTCTCCCTCTCTGTTCCTCCTCGCCCCTGTGTCCTCCAACCCGTGTGTGTGTGTGTGTGTGTGTGTGTGTGTGTGTGTGTATGGTGTGTTAAGACCTAACAGAGTTACTTTGTGACCTACGATGTGATCAATTTTGGAGAAGATCCCCTGGAGAGGGAGACCTGGTGGCACTCAGAGGATGGATAGCAGGTTACCAAGAAGAGACTTGATACCCTATGAGCATATACAAGGCGAGGAAATCCCCCTCAGGAACAGTCATAGGGGAGGGGAATAAGGGGAAAATGGGAGGGAGGGAAGAATGGGAAGATACAAGGGATGGGATAACCATTGAGATGTAACAAGAATAAATTAATTAAAAAAAAAAAGACCTAACAGAGTTGCATCCTGAAGTTGAGGCTTTAGGACACTATTTCGTAAAAATCACTAACGAAACAGTGTATCTCTTTAGGGGGAAAACAAAACAAAACAAAAAAACCTTAGACATCCAACACTATGAGAAGCCAGGAAGAAGATAAGAAAGAAGAGAACAAAGAAGCAGGAGAACAGCCTAAAGAGAAAGCCAGGAAAGGGAGGATGGAGGGGTCAGCGGCACCAAAGTCAGCTAAGATGCACTGAGAACTGTCCACTGGTTATGCTGAGAACATGGAAACAGAAATGTGGCAACTTAGGGTTTTATCATCATATATAATGATTATTATCACAGACAACAATATTCTTTGGTGATATTTTCCATCTTCTTAAAGACTTATTTACTTTTTTTACATGCATGTGTATGTGTTTGAGTGTACATTTGTGCATCACCTGCATGCAGATCTCCACTGAGGCCAGAAGAGAAGGACAGATCCTCTGGAACTGGAGTTTGGGCAGCTGGGCGCTGCCTCATGCAGGTGCTTGAAACTGGACCCTGGTCTTCTGAAAGAGCAGCAAGTGTTCTTAACTTCTGAGCCATTACTCCAGCCCTTCATCCTTTTTTCTTTTTTCTTTTTTTCTGAGACAGGGTTTCTCTGTGTAGTCCTGGCCATCATGGACTGGCTTTTTAGACCAGGCTGGCCTTGAACTCACAGAAATCTGCCTGCCTCTGCCTCCCAAGTGCTGGGATTAAAGGCATGTACCACAACCGTCCAGCTTTTTTATTTTGGCAGAGCTCTTAGTATATATTATAGTACATATATAGTTTTCTGCCTTGTTTTATCGCAGTTACAATTAGCCTTATTTCGTATGATCTGGAGTGTTTTTAATTCACTTGCATATTATTTGACTATTCTTTCTGTGGTGTAAGTTGAAGTTGTTTACAATTTCAGCTGCTGTAAATAGCTGAGTGATCTGTCTAGCAGAGGTTTTGACAGCAACTTTAGATGATTTCCTCTGAATAGATCATGAACCCTTTAGCTACTGCTTAAAAGAAATACACGGTTCATAATCAGTGTCACTCTTGTGTAAGGTATTCCAGTAAATACACTCTTTTGGCTTCTCCAAATCCCAGCAGGCTGCTCTTCCAATTTTAGCTCCTTTTCCCAGTAGTTAATCAATTGGCTCTCTGGAGGAACCAAGTGTGCGTGGAACGTTCACCCCCCACACCCCAAAAATCTTCATTTTGTGCATGCATTCATTTAGTCATTTATCAGAAATCATCGAAAGAGGAAAAGCACAGCCTCTAGTACAAGAAGCAAGAGGGCTCCGCCAAGAACACCACCCTAGCCTAGCTTTTGGCCTGCGCTTCCAGTGTGACATTTTCCTAAGCCTCTGGGGTTTCCCTGTTGAGTATGGTGTTTGCTCCTTATGTAGAAAACTGTGTGTCCCAACCAGGGAAGGAAGAGCATGATTCATGAAACATCCCCGTAGGGCATGGAACTAAGTCTAAGGGCAGGGGCAGGGCCCTCGGAGGAATGGAAAAGGGGGAATCTCTTTTGTGGTCATCTATTTTGTACACCTTTCTTCTGAACACAGAACCTCAATTATCCTTCCACAAGTCAGATCTTCATCTTCCTCCTCCCCCTGCTCCCCCGCCCCCCATTGCTGTGCATTCAGTGACTAATATCCTATGCTGAGGTGACCAGAGTCGCCAGAGGTGACTGCTGAATTGTGTGTGTGTGTGTGTGTGTGTGTGTGTGTGTGTGTGTGTGTATTTGTGTGTGTGTGTAGAGAGAGAGCCTGATGGAGAAAAATCCCAGAGAAACAAATGTGGCCACTCAAGAGGACAGAGCTAGCTTGGGTCTGGACAAAGATGGAAGGAGAAGACAGAGAATAAACAAGGTTTTTAAGATATTGAAATCTACTAATTAACAAAACACTACACACTCCTTAGATCCCTTTCTGAGAAATACTCCTTGGAGGAGAACTTCTACCCCTGTGTTAAAGAAATTATTTAATGGCAGATCTTAGAAAAAAACTCTACCATGGCCTTAGGAGGAGCACCCAGTCAAGCTCCCTTTTCTTCCACTTGAGTTCTATCTAAGATGATACAATTTTACCAACAGCAGCAGAAGAGTTTCCCTCACCTTAATTAAATTTAAAAAAATGTTATTTTAATTTAAAAATTCATACATGTACCTCTTGTAGGCTGAATAATACTTAAGGTTTAGTTGTAGCCTTGTAGCCCAGACTCCTTGGCATGTAGGGATGAGAGTTCTAAGAGAGCATGCTGAGGTCTGATCTAATAAGAAGCCCCCCACCAGATGCCCATCTTTGGTTTAGAGCCCATGGCTTCTCCTCTCGTCCTACTCAGGCATCGCAGGGATGCTGCCTTCACGTGTCCATACTTAGAACGATTTGCTTTGTTAGAGAAGCACCCTCACCTCTCTTGTGTCAGAATCACCTGTGAGCTCTGTTAAACTGCTGATGCCAGGTGTCAGCTCCAGACATTCTGATGTGATGGGCCAGGACAGTTTGCCATTTGAGTATACCACAAAGCAGCGGTGAGGACCTTTGGGTAGATGGGAGGCCAGTGGGAGATTATCACCAGCTTTTCTTGACTGTTAATCTTCCCTCCTGAGTAGTCACCTCCTCCAGTCTGGTTCCCTCTTGTCGATTCTTCGCACCATTTCTGGGAGACTCATGGAGATTCTGTCCAATTCTACAGTTCCTTTGATTGTGACTCTCGGGTAATTCCTAGATTGTCTTGAATGACAACTACAGGGTTTGCCTTAAACTTGTCTCAGCATCATTCTTGTCCCTTCCCACTTTGGGTTTTTTCACAGCAGAAGCCACAGAGTCTTCAGCACGACAGTCCATTTTTTTTTTGAAGGTCATTTGATGTCTTTCTATGCAATACAGTAAATTATATGGGAACATTCTGTGACTTCATGATAAGTCTATAAAAGCCACACTACTGGTGCAAGTTAAATAGAAATTACATCGTATTTTATCATGAAAATAAGCTCTACACAGTGTAGTGTCGCATCTCCACGGAAGTGCTGATCGGGAGTGGTAAGTGGTGCCATTATCCCTATAGAGTCTGCGTTTGTATAGAGGTGTGATTATGAGAGCTGCTCTTCACAAAAGCTTTTTTTGTTTAAATTCTGCAAAGAAAATGATTTTCTAAAAGCTCCCACTTTTGTTTTGCCGTATATGATGTTCCCGATTGTTGATGATCCTTCGGCTCTGTGTGGGTTTGTGTGAAGACACCTGTCAGCGTTGCTATCCAATGGCCATACTATCCGTCCATTTCTCAATCCAAATCTGAGGAGTGATCTTTGAATTGGCTCAGGCAAACATTCATTGAATCACTTCCTAAACCACCTTTCCCAAAATGCTCCACTTGTTGAGATTTATATGTTTAGAGGAATATTGCCTTCTCTATTTATCTAAAATTTCTGTTGTCTGTCCCCAAACTATCTATCAGCTTTCCCTTTCATAGGGACCACTTGTAGCTCACAAAACCCATTGTCAAGTGTGCTAATATGTATACAGAGGGACTTCTGGCAGAGCTATGACATCTGGGTGGTCAGCTAGGCTCTCTACACAACAGCCTGGAGGTATAGATCAGGCAAGACTAGCCTCGGTTAAGCCAAAATTTATATATTGTCATGGGCCTCTGGTATGGTAGACAACATAGTCCAAAAGCCACTCTGAAGGGTTTTCTGTGGTACCTGGATTGTGGATCAAGGAAGACGTAAGTTTTTCCCATCAATTCTCCTACATGTAGTACGTCCTGGTGTCATGTAGACAGTTGATTTTTCTTAATCTGCTGCCAGTACTGACCCTACTAGTACTGCTCCCTACCTGATAGTTCTCAACTCTCTCCTTCCTTCATTCTTTCCCTCCCTCCTTCCCTCCCTCTCTCCCCCTCTATGGTGATGGGAATTAAAATTGAACTCTGAGATTTTCTTATTCTCAGCAAGTGCTGTACCGCTGATGTAACCCCAGCCCTTTCCACATGTCTTAATAAATCAACTGTCTGATGACTGAGAAAAAAAGGCTGGCAACACTTCCGGAAGAGCACTCCTGACCTGACTTGACAGTAACCTACCTACCTACCTACCAGATCTTGGCTTGGCAAAGCCCATGCACATCCCTGTCCTAAACATATACCCAGGGAAGTGAATCTCAGGCTGGACTTGGTGATGGGGTGAAATTTTTGCATCACCTGTGATTTCTGGACACTTAGAGTGTCCAGTGTCACTTGTTGTCTTAACATACCACATTGCTCCAGGCTGCTTTACACTTGTCTCTCTGCACATGCCATTCCTGGGCCTGTGTTCTCTTTCTTCTTTGGCTTCTTTTTAAAAAACTGTTATTTGTCTTTTAAGATTTTGGTGTGTACTGCTGGCCCTCCTCCTCCCCCTTCCAGCCCTGATCCAAAGCAGAAAAGCATCATGCCCATCTCTGTGGAATTGTTGTGCACTATTGACTCTCCCTAGAAGTCTACAGTGCTCTTGTACTTATTATTTTCTTTTAGGACCAGATCTAGCCTTGAAAGAGCTGTTGTCTCCCTTTGCAAGTGCTGGTCTCCTAGGCATGTACCTATAGCTGAACACCGTCCTTTTTATGGGCAGTTTTATTTTTATTGTATAAGCAATGCATATTAGTAAATAACTTAAAAGTATGAATAAGAAAAATATGATCTAAAAATAAGTAGTTTTAAACGTTTTATGTCATTTCTCATCATATTTAATAAGAATGGACAGGGATATTACATACTGATTTCCTGAAACCTACCTTCTTTTCTTATTGGAAAATAAGATGATTCATCGATATTCTGTTTTTATTTACTTTGTTTGGAGCAAGAGTGAACATTTAAAATAGGCCCACTGGTGAATTACATTTCCCATTGCATCCTAGCTATTTATGTTCGTGTGTTGATTTTTCTATTAAGTATTTGTCTTTCAGTGATTGGTGCACCAGCAGCCCTCATTTTGGTAAGCACTAAGCATGTCATCTATCAGCTGTGTAGACACTGCTTATATTGTAAATACTTGAATTAATTTATAGTCTCATTTAAATCTTTTTATCATTACAGTTTGAATTTCATGAGTTTTATCCCAAATGCTAGTCTTTCACAGTGATCTATACATTGGCATTATACTTACAAAATTCCTTTGGAAAATTTCTTTTCCAAAAAGAATGCTATGACAGTGTTATAATGAGTGTTCTGTTTCAGTGAATTTCCCATCTCCTCTTTTCCTTGTTCCTCTCTTCCTCAGAAGTTTAGTAGGACTACAGCATGCTCAAGCAGCCATCCTTTGGGTTCTGAGGGAGGTGAAATAAAGACGACCTAGTCCCTATTTCCACTGGTCTGCATTCTAGTGAGGAAAGCAAATGAGAAGCACAAAAATCAAACAAATGCAGACTGCAGAGTCACAGGTGGACAGGTGCTAGTGTAGTGTAGGGGAGTCACGGGTGGACAGGTGCTAGTGTAGTGTAGGAGAGTCACAGTTGGACAGGTGCTAGTGTAGTGTAGAGGAGTCCCGGGTGGACAGGTGCTAGTGTCGTGTAGGGGAGTCACGGGTGGACAGGTGCTAGTGTAGTGTAGGAGAGTCATGGGTGGACAGGTGCTAGTGTAGTGTAGGGGAGTCACAGGTGGACAGGTGCTAGTGTAGTGTAGGAGAGTCACAGGTAGACAGGTGCTAGTGTAGTTTAGAGGAGTCACAGGTGGACAGGTGCTAGTGTAGTTTAGAGGAGTCACAGGTGGACAGGTGCTAGTGTAGTTTAGAGGAGTCACAGGTGGACAGGGGCTAGTGTAGTGTAGGGGAGTCACGGGTGGACAGGTGCTAGTGTAGTTTAGGGGAGTCACGGGTGGACAGGTGCTAGTGTAGTTTAGGGGAGTCACAGATGGACAGGGGCTAGTGTAGTGTAGGGGAGTCACAGGTGGACAGGTGCTAGTGTAGTGTAGGGGAGTCACAGTTGGACAGGTGCTAGTGTAGTTTAGAGGAGTCACAGGTGGACAGGTGCTAGTGTAGTGTAGGGGAGTCACAGGTGGACAGGTGCTAGTGTAGTTTAGGGGAGTCACAGGTGGACAGGTGCTAGTGTAGTATCGGGGAGTCACAGGTGGACAGGTGCTAGTGTAGTGTAGGGGAGTCACGGGTGGACAGGGGCTAGTGTAGTGTAGGGGAGTCACAGGTGGACAGTGGCTTGTGTAGTGTAGGGGAGTCACAGGTGGACAGGTGCTAGTGTAGTGTAGGGGAATCACAGGTGGACAGGTGCTAGTGTAGTTTAGGAGAGTCACAGGTGGACAGGTGCTAGTGTAGTATCGGGGAGTCACAGGTGGACAGGTGCTAGTGTAGTGTAGGGGAGTCACAGGTGGACAGGTGCTAGTGTAGTGTAGGGGAGTCACGGGTGGACAGGTGCTAGTGTAGAGTAGGAGAGGCACGGGTGGACAGGTGCTAGTGTAGTGTAGGGGAGTCACGGGTGGACAGGTGCTAGTGTAGTGTAGGAGAGTTACAGGTGGACAGGTGCTAGTGTAGTGTAGGAGAGTCACAGGTGGACAGTGGCTAGTGTAGTTTAGGGGAGTCACAGGTGGACAGGTGCTAGTGTAGTTTAGGGGAGTCACAGGTGGACAGGTGCTAGTGTAGTGTAGGGGAGTCACGGGTGGACAGTGGTTAGTGTAGTGTAGGGGAGTCATGGGTGGACAGGTGCTAGTATAGTGTAGGGGAGTCACGGGTGGACAGTGGCTAGTGTAGTGTAGGGGAGTCACAGGTGGACAGTGGCTAGTGTAGTATAGGGGAGTCACAGGTGGACAGGTGCTAGTGTAGTGTAGGGGAATCACAGGTGGACAGGTGCTAGTGTAGTGTAGGAGAGTCACGGGTAGACAGGTTCTAGTGTAGTGTAGGGGAGTCACGGGTGGACAGGTGCTAGTGTAGTGTAGGGGAGTCACAGGTGGACAGGTGCTAGTGTAGTGTAGGGGAGTCACAGGTGGACAGGTGCTAGTGTAGTGTAGGGGAGTCACGGGTGGACAGGTGCTAGTGTAGTGTCGGGGAGTCACAGGTGGACAGGTGCTAGTGTAGTATCGGGGAGTCACAGGTGGACAGGTGCTAGTGTAGTGTAGGGGAGTCACGGGTGGACAGGTGCTAGTGTAGTGTAAGGGAGTCACGGGTGGACAGTGGCTAGTGTAGTGTAGGAGAGTCACAGGTGGACAGGTGCTAGTGTAGTGTAGGAGAGTCACAGGTAGACAGGTGCTAGTGTAGTGTAGGAGAGTCACAGGTGCACAGTGGCTAGTGTAGTGTAGGAGAGTCACAGGTGGACAGGTGCTAGTGTAGTGTAGGAGAGTCACGGGTGGACAGGTGCTAGTGTAGTGTAGGAGAGTCACAGGTGGACAGGTGCTACTGTAGTGTAGGAGAGTCACAGGTGGACAGGTGCTAGTGTAGTGTAGGGGAGTCACAGGTGGACAGTGGCTAGTGTAGTATAGGGGAGTCACAGGTGGACAGGTGCTAGTGTAGTGTAGAGGAGTCACAGGTGGACAGGTGCTAGTGTAGTGTAGGAGAGTCACAGGTGGACAGGTGCTAGTGTAGTGTAGGGGAGGCACGGGTGGACAGGTGCTAGTGTAGTGTAGGGAAGTCACAGGTGGACAGTGGCTAGTGTAGTGTAGGGGAGTCACAGGTGGACAGGTGCTAGTGTAGTGTAGGGGAGTCACAGGTGGACAGGTGCTAGTGTAGTGTAGAGGAGTCACAGTTGGACAGGTGCTAGTGTAGTGTAGGAGAGTCACAGGTGGACAGGTGCTAGTGTAGTGTAGGGGAGTCACAGGTGGACAGTGGCTAGTGTAGTGTAGGAGAGTCACAGGTGGACAGGTGCTAGTGTAGTATCGGGGAGTCACAGGTGGACAGGTGCTAGTGTAGTTTAGGAGAGTCACAGGTGGACAGGTGCTAGTGTAGTGTAGGGGAGTCACGGGTGGACAGGTGCTAGTGTAGTGTAGGGGAGTCACAGGTGGACAGGTGCTAGTGTAGTGTAGGAGAGTCACAGGTGGACAGGTGCTAGTGTAGTGTAGGGGAGTCACGGGTGGACAGGTGCTAGTGTAGTGTAGGGGAGTCACGGGTGGACAGGTGCTAGTGTAGTGTAGGGGAGTCACGGGTGGACAGGTGCTAGTGTAGTGTAGGGGAGTCACAGGTGGACAGTGGCTAGTGTAGTATAGGGGAGTCACAGGTGGACAGGTGCTAGTGTAGTGTAGGGGAATCACACGTGGACAGGTGCTAGTGTAGTGTAGGAGAGTCACGGCTTGACAGGTGCTAGTGTAGTGTAAGGGAGGCACGGGTGGACAGGTGCTAGTGTAGTGTAGGGGAGTCACAGGTGGACAGTGGCTAGTGTAGTGTAGGGGAGTCACAGGTGGACAGTGGCTAGTGTAGTGTAGGAGAGTCACAGGTGGACAGGTGCTAGTGTAGTGTAGGAGAGTCACAGGTGGACAGGTGCTAGTGTAGTGTAGGAGAGTCACGGGTGGACAGTTGCTAGTGTAGTGTAGGAGAGTCACAGGTGGACAGGTGCTAGTGTATTGTAGGGGAGTCACAGGTGGACAGGTGTTAGTGTAGTGTAGGAGAGTCACAGGTGGACAGGTGCTAGTGTAGTGTAGGAGAGTCACAGGTGGACAGGTGCTAGTATAGTGTAGAGCAGTCACAGTTGGACAGGTCCTAGTGTAGTGTAGGGGAGTCACAGGTGGACAGGTGCTAGTGTAGTGTAGGGGAGTCACAGGTGGACAGGTGCTAGTGTAGTGTATAGAGAAGCTGAGGAGCAGAAGAGGGCTGGCAGAGGAGAGCAGAGCATGGCTTCCCTGCTGGGCTGTGTTTGCTATTTCTTCATAGTGAGCACAGGCATGTTGACTCAAAAGCCAGCTGTATTAGACTCTAAGTTTTACACACACAATTGTTTTAGGCATAGCCCAAGTAAATAGATTTTTAACCATTCACGGTGTCTTCCTGCTTTGCATGTCTGACACTCTGGCCAACATCTGGGAGATGTGGATAACAGACTCTAAAGAGCCTGAGTGGGTGATAGGTTTAGAGGAAGAAAATACCATTGGGAAGGACTGCTCCTGACAGAGGGAGAAAAGTAGAGGAGTCTTCAGGCAACAGAGGGTTAAACAGGTTTCAAAAAGCTGGAGTGTCAATCAACTGGGAGACTTAAGTTTGCTACTATTTACTCGCCACAGTTTTTGACACTATTCATTTCACATGCGCTTTTCTTACATTATAAATTCCTATGTATATTTGCTTTGTTTCTGACCTTTCAGTCTGTTCCCTTCGCAGAAACAGTGAATTTTCAATACTAAAATTTTAAAAGCCACTCACTCAGTAAACCTCTGCAGCTTTCTTCATCTGCTGCTGCAATTATTTCAAAATGTATCCACCTATACTTTGTATTTTAACTACTACGGCAAATCCACCCATTTTATTATATCTTCTAATTGGTTATTGCCAGTATGTACAAAAGCTAATTGCTTTTTATTTTTGTTCATTAAATAATAGGCTTCTTTAATCAGAACTCTCATTAGGCCACATGGCTTTTCTAAGCAATCTGGAATTTTCTCCTAACATATCTCTGAAATCTTCAATTTCCCTTATTTCTCCACACTGATATCTTTTATCTTGCTTCTTATCAGACAGCATTGGCTTTGCTCCCTCAGATTCTTTCTCTGCCACACACTTTCTCTATGTGTTTATTGAATCTTTTTTTTTTTGTCTTTCCAAAAAACTGATTAACTTTTCATTATCTTTAACTTTTTTGAACTTCAGAGACAGATGTGAGATGTTTTGGGAAGCTGATGTTTGAGACTGAGTTCACCCTCACTCGTGTCAGTGACTTCAGTGAGCTGAGCACCATCCTTCTCCACTGAGCTACATCAGAATGTCAGTGAGTTCCTTCACCAACACAGGATAACAAAAGCCAGCAATATATATTTTGGGGGACACTACATGGTCACATGTGTGGCAGAATGGTGCAGAGCAATACAAATCCATTGCACTCATTTTCCTGGCTTTTGAGATTGAACCAGAGTTATGCATGAAAAAAATTCATTGAGGGAAAGAGAATGGGCCAGAATACATATGCCACCTCCATCTTTTTTTTTTTTTAACTTTCATTGGAAGTATTAATACTGAAAAACATTTTTCTTTCGGAAAATGAAAAAGAGGTGGAATGAGAGAGAAGGCTCAGTGGTTAAGAGCATCTACTGCTACATCACATGGGCAGGGTTCGGATCCTGGCCACCCACACTGTGTGCCTCTCAAGTGCCTGCAGCCCCAGCTCTCAGGGATCTGATAGCCCTCTTCTGATTTTCATGGGTTCCTGCACAAGCCTAAATAAAATAAAATAAAATAAAATAAAATAAAATAAAATAAAATAAAATAAAATAAAATAAAATAAAACAAAACTTAATAAAAAGATGAATGAGATAAGTACTATTCTTGCCAATTAGAGATCTTTGTATATGAGAAAATTGTAAGAATCTGTACATGTGTTTGGAGCTCCACATCTATTCTGTCCTTCCAGATTTTTGTTCTTGTTTATTTATTAGGAATTTTTTTTTTTTTTTTTTAGCTTTTCTCTGAGAGTTGTCTTAGCATCAGAGCAAAACCAAGCGAGCAGAACAATGTGGTCCTGTACGCACTCTGTCCCCCACAGGTATGACCTTCACCGTGAGAAAACTCATGCACCACCAGCACGCTGCTGAGACTGGCACAGTGCTGGTACCCAGCGTATGCAGTGTATTCAAGGCTCAGTCTCATTGTTCTACATCTATGGGATTGATGGTCGTCTTAGCATGCATCCTCTCCTGTTGTGTCATACTGAATAGCTGTCCTGACCTAACAGTCTTCTGCTCACTTATGTTTTCTTTGCCTTAGTACCCATCTTAGGCAGGGTCATTGCTGCGGTGAGGAAACGCCATGACTTAGGGAGGAAAGGATTTTTTTCTGCTTATACTTTCTTATCTCAATTAAGTATACAAGGCAGGAACTCAAGCAGGGCAGGAACCTGGAGGCAGAAACTGATGCAGCGGCTATGGAAGAGTGCTGTGTAATGGTTTGTTCCTATGGTTTGCTCTGACTGCTTTCTTATAGCATCCAGGACCACCATCCCTAGAGTGATAACACTGACAACGGGCTGTGCCCTTGCTCGTCAATAACTAAGAAAACTCCCTACAGGCTTGCCTACAGCTCCATCTCCTGGAGGCATTTTCTCAATTGAAGTGCCCTCTTCTCAGATGTCTCTAGTTTGTGTTAAGTTGACCTAAAAATAGCCAGCACAGTACCACCCTGGGAACCCCCAGATCCTTTTATTGTCTTTATATAGTTGCTGTGGTGGTTTGATCGGGAATGGTTCTATAAGCTCATAGATTTGAACACTTGGTCATTGGAGAGTGGCACTATTTGAAAGGAGTAGGGTGTGTAGCCTTGATGGAGGAAGTGTGTCACTGCAGGTGAGCTTTTAAGTTCTCAAAAGCCCAAGTCAAGGCCAGAGTCTCTCTCTTCCTGCTGCCTGAAGATCCAGGTGTAGAACTCCCAGCTATCTCTCCAGCACCATGTCTGTCAACATGTCACCATGCTCCCTGCCATGATGACAATGGACTAAATCCTCTGAAATCGTATGCCAGCCCCAACTAAATGCTTTTCTTCATAAGTTCTTTTGTAGGAGTTGGCTTGCTTATGGTGTCTCTTCACAGCAATAGAATACTAAAGCAGTTCCCTTCTCTACAATGCCTTCTATTGGAATCATGCCATTTCCAGAACTTTCATTGGCTATTTTCACTTTGTAGTAAGCATTTAAGCTTCTTCTGTGTGGCTTCATGACGTTTTAAGTGCTGAATAGTATTCCATTCTCTACAGTACAGTAACTTATTTTTCTATTTACTCGCAAAAGAGGATCTTTTTTGTTTCCAAACTTGTGCATTTATACACAACACTACTTAAATACCTGTATGCAGGATTTTATGTGGGCACAAATTTCCCTTTGGCGGGATAAATTCTAAAAAGTGTGATAGCTGACCTCACTTTATAACAGATTGCCAAACTGCCTTCTAAGTTGCACTGCTATGAGCACCTAGTAAAAAAATCAGTTTCTACCCATCCTCCTCAGCCTTGAGGATTCCCAGTTGTTCTAGGTTTGAGATATTTTCCTGGTGTCCAGGGTTTCTCACATTCTTCACTGGTGTTTCCTTGTAAGTGACATAGAGCATCTGCAGTCTGCGTGTTATTATGGGGGTGGTAGACTGGTGTTTCTGGCCATTTCAAGTCAGATTCTTCCCTTCCTTCCTGCTCCCCTCTAAGACTCCTGTGTATGTCTTCCTTTGCTAGTGTTGCATTTTAAGATTCTGTGCTGAGCTCTGGGTTTCATGGGCAGTTGTGTGAAGATAAGTTAGGAGCCCAGGCTCTGGAGTCTGTTAACCAAAGCATGAACCCCAGTTTCATTGTCTATAAAGCCAACTGTTCTCCCACTCTTCAAGACCCTCAGTGATGATAAACCAAGCTCACACTCAGTCATCAGAAGGTCCCAATCCTGGGAGCATCGGTGCAGGAGCCAGGACAAACCACGTAAATGCTATGGGCAGAACGAGGTGTGTTGTGTTGTCTATTTTCAGTTCTAGTGTCTTAACTTTCACACTTGGGAGGATTTTCTTTTCTTGGAAAACACCATGGCAGCCACAAGTATACTGTGCCAAACCTCAGAATTCTACGTGCGCTGAAGAGGCTTTAGAGAAACACAGAACTTTTTGTTCCTTTTGCAAGTGGAAATCTAAATGCCCCATCCATTTGAGTGCCTTGTTAGCACGTGATAGTACTTTTGTTCAGACATTCCCCTCACCTGACACCACAGGAAACAGATGTTCAGCGACTTGGCTGTAGTCACTTCTGGCCACTACAGTGAGAAGACTCTTGCACGCTGTGGTACTAGCTGTCCGTTCTTTTTATATAACACAGTAGCAGTAAAACTGATTGTAGACAGCATAACTTGGGCATTAATGCTAAATGCTTTGCATATGCAAATATTATTTAGTTATTTATAATATAGCCTCTTTGAAACAGCAAAGAAATAGAAGGTTATGCAACTAAGTGACCCACTATGATAACCAGCTCTTTTGGAGTTTAGGAGATGGGGTTCGACCCAAACCCTTATGACTCTCCATGTTGCTATCTATTCTGGGCTCACTACTAAGCACTTTCCTTCAGAGGCTTTTGACTATTCCTTCAAGACTACCTGAGTAATGATGACTTTGAGCTTCTGGGCCCAGCACCAGGTCTCTTGAACCTGGCTGCTGTCTGTGTCCTATCCCTTTCTAAACATACATTGTCCCTAAAGATTTCTCACATGATATTGGAAGAGACTTCCCAGACCCTGAAAGGAAAGTGTGTGTCAGAAACGATGTTATGGGGTTTATGTATAGACCTGGGGATTTATTTTTAGTTTTGCACAAAGGCTGTCAGCTCTAGGCTGGAAGTTACACTACATGAGGTTTTTTTTTTTTTCTTTTTCTTTTTTCTTTTCTTTTTTTTTTTTTTAAGCAGTGTGTGCAGGCATATTTTGGGCACCACTTTCTGTGGTAATATGGCCATATAGTCCAGGAGTTACACTTTATGTGAACTAACATGGATTCCAACGTTTAGTCAGAGATATCGATAAGCCAAGAAAGTCAATATTTAATTACATTGTTGGAAAAAACCCACTAGCAATTTAGGCTTGGGTGGCATTGAGGGAAGAGGTCAAAGTGAAAATTTCATTGGTTGAACTTACTGTTAGGCAATTTCGTACATGTAGATAATGTATCGTGTCCCCTGTTGCTTCCTTCCCCCCTTTTACCTCCTATATGTCCCCCCTTTCTTACCTCCTTCCCATTCCTGTAGCCCCCCACCCCCTTTCCCAGGCCCCTTCACCTATATGTCCTTTTCCCATCTTCCCCTCTCTTTGTTTTGTTTGGTGATATGCTAATTTAAGCCAAGGTAGTGGGTGTGCTCACAGATTTGGAATCATTCCTTAGAGCCTGGTGTGCTCACTATTGGGCACATAACTGAAGACAACAACAGAAGACTAAGTCTTCCCATGAGGGCCTATGGCTTCAGATCAGCCAACCGGATCGATTCTCTCTCTGATACCCGTAGAAACTGAGCTATCTTCCTAGTGTGGTTGCAATAAACATAAAACATGACTTGGCACACAGTAGCAAATATCTTTCATGATTATAATTATTGCCATTATTTTTGCTGTAAGTCACAACTAGCAAAATGCTAATTATGTCCTGTGGAAATGTGTGCCATGATGACTGTGTCCCCACAGGTGCTCCAGCCTGCTGGATGCTGTTTGGAGCAGGTCCTGAGGGAAAAGATACCTTGGTCTCTGAGGTCACGTTGGTTATTATTGGGCAATGGAACATCAGCTTATTATTGTTAAGTCATTGGGGTCAAATGAGAATGTCCTAAAAATACTAACCATACTGTGTTTGGCTGCTCTGCTATTCCCAGGAGCTCCCCATTCACGAGGATACAGGATCTTGACAGTATAGTCCTGGCTTGTGAAGCATGCTTGCCTTGGGCAGAGATGTCTGGAGATTGCTAGAGCCTGGATGGGAGAACAGGCTCCAACTTAATAGTGCTGATGGGTTCCAGAGGGAGCAGGGCTCTCATTTCCTTTTGAGAATGTAAAGTCAAACTTGGGGTCTATATTTGCAGTTTGGCTGGGGACGGCTGCAGTTGGACAAGCTGGAGGAGGGAACTAGACTCCTGGCAGAAACAGCTTCCGTGTCTTCTCTGTCCTATAGACACTTGCTTATCTTTTTAAAGCTGGTAGGAGGCACAGTTTCTTCTAAGACTTGCCAACTCCTTGCAGATGGATCTAATGGCTAAAACATCTCCATCTGCACCGAGGCTGGCAGACTGCAAGGTAATTATCTGCAGCCTGGCTCCCCATGCAACCTCTTCTCCTCAGAGCTGTTGCATCCTCCCAGGTCTGCACGTTCCAGCTGCCATTGTTTGGCTGCCGGCCAAGCACTGGATTTGCATCAATTACCTTGTCCCTCATGGTGGCCTCTGCATTCTTGTCTCTGCCTTTTTGAGTTGCCTAACTACATCCTGGGCCTGTTTGGCTCTTTTACATGCAACTTATATTAAAACTAGAAAATCCAAGTTGGTCCAAAGCAAGCCAGCAGAAAACAGAAATAACAAGCATGCCAAATCTTGTCATCCAGACATAATTGCTTCCAACATCAACTACAGAGGTTTCCTGACTTGATTTTCTATTTGCATGCACGCATACATGCCTTCCAAAAGTAGAATTACACCGTCACACAGGGTTTTCACATTGCTGTGTGACAGGCTCACATCTTGTTATCCTGTACATGAATTTTATTTATATTCTTCTATTTTATTTCCTTTTACATAGTTATTTTTTCTATATTCAGCTTCCCCATTATTCTTATTTCAATTCTTCTTTATACTCAATAAATTACATACTAGTTTATAAGCCATTATACCCACCATTAACTAGTTCTTTGGGAAATAATTATACCAATAGAATTGTTGAGTCAAGCATACACATATTTATGCATGTTCTTTCTTCCAGCATACTATTCTATATTAATTTTCACCATATAATCACATGTACTGAATACTTATGTTTACCTATATCTTAGTAATTTTAAGACTTCTATACTGGGATGTTTTTGGTCTTGCTTCTTTAATTCTGCTTCTACTCTGTTGAGTTTGAGACACCTTTAAGCTTCTTTTAAAGCTGTTCAAAATTAATGCCATAGTCTTTAAAGCACTGATATCTGCATGTGTCATTTGGTAATCATGACACACGACAGGTAACATGGCATAATCATATAAAAATCTCTGGACTGCAAACTAGCTCTTAAAACTGTGCGTGGCTTTATGAAGTATTACAATGGCAGCATTGGAAATAACAACTTAGTTCTTCCTGGAACTTTGGGAATGGGCCTGGGGAGATGACTCAGCAGATAAAGTACCTGCCACAAAAGTGCCTGAGTTCGGGTGAACAGCAGCCACACAAACCCTGGGTGCATCAGAGCTCATGTGCAATTCCAGCATTGGGAAGCAGAGACAAATAATGTCACTAGAGTTTTCAGTGGTCAGACAGAGCCTACCTAAGTCAGTGATAAATCCCAGGTTCAGTGAGAGACCCTGTCTCAAAAAATAAAGGGGAGGGGGCTGGAGAGATGGCTAGGGGCTGGAGAGATGGCTCAGCGGTTAGGAGCACTGACTACTCTTCCAGAGGTCCTGAGTTCAATTCCCAGCAACCACATGGTCATTCATAACCATCTATAATGAGATATGGTGCCCTCTTCTGGCCTGCAGGGGTACATGCAAACAAAACATTGTATACATAATAAATAAATAAATAAATAAATAAATAAATAAATCTTTTAAAAAATAAAGGGGAGCGCATTTAAGGAAGACATCTGAGTTTGATCTCTGGCATCTACACACAAACACGTGCAGCACCTGCATAAAAACACACACACACATACACACACACACACAAACATACACATGCATGGCCAGGGTTAATACTTGGCAAGCCTTTTTTCTCGAACCTTCTTAATTTTAGTGCTTAGCACAGAATTGAAATAAAGTATTTTGGGGACAAATGTATAAAGTGCTTCATCTAGATCCGATGGGACGTGGTGGGTAACTTCTTTTCCATTCACGTATTTAAGATGGGGACCCCTTAGACTGGCTTCCTGTTAGCTGCTAACCCCTCAAGGGTTCTAGTCTAACTCCCATGTCTCTTGCTTCTCTTCCCTGAACATGCTTCCATTCCTGTTTCCCTTACACTGCTTCCACTGTCTTTTATCATTTCTATTAACCTTTTCTATGGCCTTCTGGAAGGCTTCTCGGACATACCGTTTCCAGTAATTGACTGGATTTTCTGTATCATGAATATCACCTCTACGCCATTGTTCCCTGCTCCAGTTGCCCGTCACCCTTGCCCTTTCCACACCATCCAGGCACCTTATTTTTCTTCCCTTTCTTTTTTAATGACACCATTCGGCTGAAGCACAGACCCTCTAGTTCCCTTTCCCATTACAGTCTGTCACTAAAACAGAACTGACAGATGCATCCTGGGAAAAAGCAAATCTAACCCCTACCCCCTATGTTCCTTTGTAGTGCCTGGCTCTGTGCCAGGCATCCCAGGATGCATGGGATGAAGCTGGACACCCTTCCCGGAAACTTTGAAGAGTCAGAAGCCTCCTTTGTTTTATAGTCAAAGCTCTTTAAGGCAGGTCCATCATTACATTCTCCCTAATGTAGCTCCTCTCTGCACCCCAAGAGCAGCTTTCTCCCTTCAGCGCCCTGTTAGCTAAAGGAGATTCTTTTCTCTTCCTTTTATTCCTAATACATTCGTGATTGTGCCATCTTACACATTTACATGACACAAAAATATTCCCTTGAGATATATTTCCCCAGAGCATGCATACATGCATATATACATATACATTTTTCCCCCAGGGATGTGCTTTTCTTTCCAGCCTTCCAGATTTGATTTCCATTTGCTTGATATGAAGTTTGTTTCTAAAGTTCTTATGCTCATGCTGTCTTCATTGCTTTTCTCAGGGGAGGAAAAAAAAATCCAGATTTTTATTTTCCAGATTTGATGCTCAGAAGATGCAAGATGCTATGGCAATGAATTCCTCTCCTTCCTGCTGTGTTCACTGTTTCCCAAGATGCATTTGGACACAGATCAGGATGGGAAATGCCAGAGAATCTCTGACTTTTATATGGATCTTTATCCAAGTTCAATCTTTCTCCTTTTCAATTGCTTGATTCTTTAGGGACTGTGAATTACTCTTCTCTCTCTCTCTCTCTCTCTCTCTCTCTCTCTCTCTCTCTCTCTCTCTCTCTCTCTCACACACACACACACACACACACACACACACACACACACAGCATATGCACACATGTACCCTGTACATTTCCTAACACAGCACTTAGCAGTGCTTAGGAGAATTCTTGGCGTACACACATCCATCTTTGTGTTCCCGGGAATGAGCAGGATACTATAGCTAGGTCTGCCCCTGTGTCCTGTTTCCCCTGGGACTCCTGTCCCTTTTCCTGAAAACCGAGAGTGTGTGCTCTGTGGCTCACAGCCTGGCTGCGTCTGTGGTTTGGTTCTTCTGTGGGTAGGGTCAGATTTCAGCAGATTCCAATCTCGGTCTCCCTTTGTCTGGCTGTCTGTGTTTTGCAAATTGAATTTAGGTGTGGCATAGAGGGCTCCTGGGCTTGGCGGTTCTTATCTCAGCTCCATCTGCTTCATAATTAGTGCCAGTTTCTCTCTGAGTCTGACATTAGATTGTCTGTCACTGCGGTTTGCCATAGTAATGAGAAATTTCATTTTTTTTCCTCACATTTTGAAAGTGAGAAAATGGGACAGGCTGCAATCAGGGCTGTTAGCCAGGCATGAGGATGGACTGAAAGTCCAGCAACACTTTGCATGAGAGAATGCAAACAGTCTGCCTTCGATGTAGGGAGAGACTCTGGCAGGGGTAGGAGAATATATTTAAAATGCTCATTAAAAGGAAGGGGTATGGAATATATATTTATTTCGGAGGTTGTTAGTTGTTGAAACATCCCTTTCTTATTTCTCATAATATTTCTGAAACTCCTTACCAGTGTGTAGAGATAAAAATGTCATTGTCATGTAGGGATAGTATACTGCAGCATTACTAGGTCACTTGCTGTTTTACAAAGGCCCTCAACAGTCTGGTGTGCTGACTCTCTGCCTTCTAGCCTGCAAGACAGGAAACCATTTGGTGACAAATCACTTCAGTCATTAGCTTCTGATTGAAAAGAGAGGAAGAAAGCCAGCTTCCGCCCCTCGCTCCTTTTTGAGGTACAGCATACACATATGTATGGACACACAAGCATGTATTTGGAGACTATTGGTCATCACTGGGACCTCTCATTCTGTCCTTGGATTGTACACACTTCTCACATGCGGCTACTAGGCATTAATTGTCTCCGGTATGAACTAATTGTTCATATTCCTGGCATGGTACTTTGGGTTGTCTTGCGCTGGTGTAAGAAAATACCTGAGTCTGTATAGTTTTCAAAGAAAAGAGTCATGCTTTAGCTCAAATTTCCTGAGGTAAGATCATGGAACCACAACTGGCAAAGACCTCCTGCTGTGCCGCACCATGAAGAATGAGCTTGCCTAGTGAGAATGGGTGCAAGAGGACAAGGTCACATGACAAGACAGGAAACAGTGCAGGGAAGGGCCAGGCTTGCTCTTTACGACAACCTTATAACATTAGATTCACCTCTGAAAGCTCTAACGGTGCGATGAGACAAATATCCTTCATTCCACAAGAGTGGTCATTGCTGCCATCTTCTATGACACAGTATCTCTTAATAGTCACATCACCTGCTAAGGCCATTACACGGTAGACTAAGCTTCCAGCAAACAAACCTTAGGGGATGTAGTCTTGTCAACACAAAACACAAACTCCATTAAGGGGGATAACAGAACATGTGTTCTGGAACCAAATATGAGAGGCAATGGCCTGGAAACACAGATTTAGATCATTCAAAATACTATGGCCCAACATGGAGTCTCATGAAGGTTTTATAAAAACAAACCAGAGAAAGGCATGAATTACCTGGGAACAGTAAGGGCAGCAATACAGAGAAACCTGCAGTCAATGCTGTTCTTAGCCTTTTGGTTGGTGGAAACTAGGGTGCTGTTAACGTATCCCAGAGACTTGTAGCTGTTAGTTACAGAGGTGGGCAAGAGTTACAGGTACAACACAGAAGTGGGCAAGAAATGGCTATTCCAAGATAAGTTGTAATCAGGATGTAGGCCTGCAACATTTCAACCTATCCCCAACCACTGAAGCTCTAATCAGTCAATCGGCCTTGCAGGTGGTTCAGTTGAAGGCTCAGTTTCTTTCTCAGGATCAGAGCCCCAGAACCCAGTTACACACACTGTGAGCAAGTCCCATCCTCCCCCCCCCCCCTCTGCTCCCCTGACACAGGAAGGCTTCTCATCTTGTGAGCTGGACTGGTGAAGATGGGCTCCGCGGCCCTACCAACTTCTGTTCAGGTCAGGACTCTGTCCTCTGTGTCTACTAGATATGTTGTGGCCGTAACTTGAGTTTGCATTCTCAGTAGGATGAGAGTAAGGCTCTGTCTGTGAGCTGTTCAGATCTCAGCTCCATTCTTCAGAGGATAAATGCCTAAGAAGACATCACCACTTTCTCACATCTGTGCAGTGCATGGGTCTTTGAGCCTAGAACTTTCCACTCTGTGTTCCGCAGGCCTCGGCTGCTTCTCCCTACCCCAACAGACCATGAATCATGATGGTCTTATGATAATCATACATGGTCTTATCATGTATAATTGCATCTTATCCTATGATGTAATTATAGGAGGTAATATAAAACCCATTGCTTAAGCATGCCTAAGTCCAAGCCTTCTCATTATCAGGATACTATGTTCTAATGATTCCAGCACTGGAGGCCTGTGTGAGCTTCCAGGACAGCACAGTCACCCAAGCAGCACATGAGAGCAGAGGTCTTATGTTGCCAGGTGATTTTCTGGTCCTTGAGTTCTGCCCAGGTTGTCTATATTGGTTTCTTTTCTATTGCTATGACAAAGAATCATGACACAAAACAATTGAAGGGAGAGTGGGTTTGTTTGCGGGCATACTGTTTCTCATGGCAGGGAAAGCATGGCAGCAGGAGTGTGAGGCTAGCCTGGATCACAAAGCTGACTGAGTGCATTTCATCCACACACAGAAGAGACAGGGAGAGGGAGAGAGAGAGACAGACAGACAGAGAGACAGAGATAGAGATTGATAGAGCAACATACAGAGACATAGAGAGAGAAACAGAGACTCAGAGAGAGAAACAGAGAAACAAAGAGAGAGAGACAGAGACAGACAGAAACAGAGAGAGACACAGAGAAACAGAGTGGGGGAGTACAAGCATCCCTCGGGCCATCCCACCCCACTTGGCAGCTCAGTAACTAACTACCCCCAGCAAGTCTCTACCTACTAAAGAGTCCAGAGCCCACATGTGAGCCTGTGGGGGACATTCTCATTCAGGACACCACAGTCTGCCAAGTCTGGCATTGTCACAGGAGCGCTAATCTGTAACGTCCATGTGTGCAGTGCAGCTTTGCACATGCCACATCATGATAGAGCAGCCACAAAGTATACAAACGGCCATCGAAGTGACTGGTAAGAGTAAGTTGTGTGGTGTTGTTCTTCTGGGGGAAAAAAAACCACCTCATTTTCATAACTAGGAAGTTGTTTATTTTTAACATTTTGTTATAATTTAATATGTGTTCATAAGTTCTACAAATTTTAAAAATTTGTATTATTTGTATGACAGGTTCCCATTATGTAGCCCAGGCTAGCCTCAGGTTTCTGATTCAGCTGTCTCAACCCTCCAAGTACTGGGATTATAGGCATACACCAGCACACCTGCCTGTTTAATTTGAATTTTAAAATGATAAAAAAAAAATCAATGAAGCTTAGCTAGCCTATCTGAGGTCCTCTGTGTTATCTGACAATCTTACTGGGCCAGAGCATTCTTGGTTCTGATAAGAAGTGGAAAGGCATCTGACACATTTGTTGACATACGTAATTTCCTGTGTAGGACAGATGTGCCCTAAAAAGATGCTTCAATGCTGGTCCTCCCTTCTGCCAGGCCTGGATCTGATGACTGGCTCTTGCCTCAGCTCCATTCCTCAAGCACCGTTGTGATTTCTCTACCCAAGTGAGCAGCTGGGAGCCCCGTGGGCTCTGGGGTTTGCCTCTTTGGAGACAAAGATAGTGGGACTAGCGGAGGTGGGAATGCTGTGCCCTGTGGGTCTTTAGGGTTCGCATCCACATTCTTCTCTCTCCAAGCCAACCCTCAAGGACCCATGTCCTCCATCCTTGCTGATGTGTCGCCCTCATCTAACCCATTTTCAGCAACAGAATGGAGAATTCACTTACAATAAAGTGCGTGCAACTGAGAACACTTGCTATGTGCCCACGTCCTGCAAGTTCTGAATTTGAGCCCAGTGGATGTGTCCTGAAACTAGGATTCCCAACATTAGGAGGGCAACAGGAGAGAATGTGTTCTCACTACTGGGTGTTTTCCACGCACTAAGCACATGGGTACACTGGATTTCTTTACCCCTAAGAAGAGACTTGCTTCCGGGGAACAGCTATGAGACACCCCAATTCCAGTGCAAAGTGAGCAAAGAGAGTGTAAGGTCAGCCTCGGAACATCCAGACACAGAGCATGGCCTGAGGCCCTTAGGGCAGGTACTCTAAGCCAAGAGTGGCGATTCCAGAGAGTGCATGGTAGGTGTGCAAAGCGATGGGATGGCCTCTCTTAGGCATCCAGAAGGAGCAGAATTGAAGGTAGAGGTGTGTTGTTCCTGGACAGCACTTTAAAGGATCCTGGGAAATTATAATATTCTAACTCTTCAAAGATTTATGTAGTAGACACGGCGGTACGTACCTTTCCACATGGCTTAGTATTTTGACCCCGTGAAAAAGTAACTACTTACTTCACAGATAAAGTGGCCGAATCATAAATAATTAAGTAATTCCCTTGCATTGATTTTTAACAGGAACCAAGAAAGGCAAGTTTAGAACCAGAAACTGCCTCAGTGGATCTGCTCCCAAAATGAATGTTCTTTTCCTGCTGTTCATGTTAGACAAAGGGTGAAGTAGAAAATCAGAGGTTTCATAAAGCCACGAAGGCCTTTGGTCTTTCCCTCAATCCGCTGGGCTTTAGCGATGCGCATGACAGCAGGCGAATGACAGTGCCTCCGTTAAGGTCATCTTCAGGGCCAAGCAGCATGGTTGTCCACCATGGTGCGGAGAGGCCACTTCACTTCCCTCTTTAGTGTGCTTCGCACCGAGCCAGCGCAGAGGCACAGGCTGCCTTCTGCTGTAGGCAGGGCCCTGTCCCGCAGAGTCCCAGTGCGCAGGTCCGTCTGCGCATTGCCCCCCCCCCCCCAATCTGGAGAATTCCACTCACCTTCCTCCAAGCCTTCTTTGGAGGCTTTCCATCTTTGAATTTAACAGACACAACTGCTGTCATGCTGATTTTGCCATCAGTCAGCTTTCTTCTCACGGTAGGGCGTCCCAGGATTATATCAGCAAAACCCTCCACAACGAATAAGAAGCTTCTCTTCCGGGTGCTTCCAGCCATCGAAGGCCTTTCCAGGCGGAGTCCCGGACACTTGGATGTCCCTGGACTACAAATGTAAGCCTCCCACGTTTTGGAGCAATAGGCAGTGTTTACCGTGCCTGCCATTAGCGAGTAAGCTCTGGATGCCGTTAGTCCAGGACTAGGCTGCTCCTGACGCCGTTAGTCGGAGACTAGGCTGCTTGATAAATGCTGCCAGGGTTTTCCGACTCTCTTAAATGTTTTTAGGCCTGAGCTACTTTATGATCCCCTTGGGCCTCACTGGCTGTCAAAAGAAGATTTCTTTGGGAGAAGTTTCAGGAACCGTATTCTCATCTGCTAATTTTATGAGCGGTGCTGGCTTGGGCTAGTGTCGGCTTTTAAATGCTTGCCTTGTATTCTTTCTTTATCTGATACCTGTCAAGCTGCCCAAATTTAGAGATGATCTCTGTGCTCTATTCCAAGGTATTACCCAGACAGAGAAAAGCCTGCCACACACAGACTACCTGCTCTGACAGACAAAGTGCTTTATACGCTCCCTCACACCACCCACGCTTTCTTACTCTTCCTCCAGGTAAACGCAGCACAATAGTGCATGCCATTCGGCGCGTACATCTTCCTTTGAATTATACCAGCTCAGGACAGGGCAGGGGCGGAGGCGGGGGCATCTTTAGAGATCACTGCTAGGTAGAGAAAGAAGGCCGAGAACCGGGCAGTAGGTGTTCATGATGATTTCCTGCACTTGGAATAACAGCAAATCTTCACCCACTGAGCTCCTAGTGGATCTACTTAGGGAAACTTGTCCGTACAGCTAGCCTTGAATCGTGATCTATTTCACTCCTAGGGCTGGACAGGATGCCCAGGCAGGGACAGGGATGGATAACTCCGTGGATCTATCCAGGTTTGGAATGAGGTCATCTTGGAGCTCAGAGTCCAGCTATAATAATGACATTCCTTCTCTCCAAGTTCGTCTTTCAGATGACCTCTTACCTTGTGTAAACCAGAGGGAGACCAGCGAGTGCCCTGTTGTGTGCTGTAAGGCCTTTCTATGGTTCTCAACCTGTGGGTCAAGACACATTTGGGGGAGTTGAAGGACCCTTTCACAGGGGTTGCATATCAGATTTTTGCCTCATGATTTATAACTGTAGCAAAGTTATAGTTATGAAGTAGCAACAAAAATAATTGTATAGTTTGGTGTCACCATAGCACGAGGGACTGTATTAAAGGGCTGTTCTGTTAGGAAGGCTGAAAAACCACTGCTCTATGGTGTAGTTTTATGGGCATCTCCAAGAGTGCCATTGGCTTGACTTGTCATTAACCCATGTTCTAATGTGCTCAACTGAGATTTTCATAACCACAGCCATGCAGGGCCATATTGCAAAAATCCCAGCAGTGTAGCTGCTCAGTATGAGCCACTTTATATGGTAATTGCGCCTCATCGTGGCCTCCTTCCTGTGAATCTTGGCTACTGATGGAGCTGTGCTTGACCAGTGGAACAAAGCAGAAGAGACACAGCCTGGGGTCACCGAGATGCTTGAAGCATCTACCTGATATTCTTAGAACCCATGCCACCCAGCAGGGAAGCTGAAAAAAGGACCAGGTCATGAGGGACCAAGGGATGTGTCTGACTGTCTGTGCTACGCTCCCAGCATCACTGGACAAACAAAGATGAACAATTATGCCTGGTCCTGTTTAAATTTCTGACCTTCAGAACCAGGAGAGAGAACAAAACCTTTCAAGCCACAAGTATGTGGGAAATTCTGTTCCAAGAGTGACCCTAACAAGGGAAATTTAACATTCCCTAGATGTATCCAGTGACTCTTGCTGCTACCCTAGGGAGACATATGGTGGACTACAGATTTTTTGTTGTTGTTGTTGTTGTTGTTGTTTGAGACAAGGTTTCTCTGTGTAGCCTTGGCCATCCTGGACTCACTTTGTAGACCAGGCTGGCCTCGAACTCACAGAGATCCGCCTGCCTCTGCCTCCCGAGTGCGGGAATTAAAGGCGTGCGCCACCATGCCCAGCTGGACTACAGATTTTTGTTCCTGGTTCTTGAGCTTCCTGGACAGTAGGGAGATTTCCCATTCCTTGGTCACACATGGTGCTGGGCTTATCTGAGATTCTAATTATGCAGCTAGCCTGCAACCTTTGCTTGTTTGAAAAGGAGGGGCCCCCGCCCCTTACTTCTAACAATCGTACATCCTAAGCATGTGCATGTTGTACAAAGCTTCAGCTTCCGTCTCTGTCCTACTTGAAAACTACAGCTATTAAATTCACAGTTGTAGTCTATGTGGCAACAGGGCAGATCTGACCATGGACATTCCATCCAGTGTGGAGGTTGATGGTGATTGTAACAGCCGCTAACCCAGTGCCCTGGCTGTGTGATCCTGATTACTGTCATCAAAAGGTTATGTCCCTAAGACCACACACCTCGTCATCTTATCTTCACCAGTCAACAGCTCACGGAGGCAGGCAGTTCACATGCATCTCCAGAGAATGAGTTGAGAGGTATGCTTGATTTTTTCCCCCTGTTTAGATTTTAATAAAACTGGCAGATGGAAGGCAAGCTCTACCATTTGGTAGGAGAGCCAGTGTACCGAAATACAGCCTTTTGACAGATACTTCAGCGAACATAAGGCTATCAAGAAAAGTAAATGAAGAAAAATAATTAAGGGAGGAGGAAAATCAGAGACAGCAGTGAGGTGGTTACATGAGCTCATGGAGAGATAAGTAAAGGGATTTTCTCAGAAGTAATTAACTCTAACCCTAGAATCCACCAGTGGGATGTGGGCTCTTAAGCTTAAACATGTCTCTGCTTAGGTTGTTTGTACAACTAAAGCAGCATCCAATCCGATGACATCCCTACAGTCTACCTCAGTCTGTTCCAAGGAAAACATTCTTAACTTTGTCAATCACCAGAGCACTTTATAGGCTACCAGTGCCATTATGTGTAACTGAAATAACAGTGCTATTATAACCAACTGCATACTAATTACATGCTATCGCCTGCTTCACTAATCAAATGCACTTGGATTTTGAGATTGTTTTGGTTGCAGTGTGAAGAAAGGATATAAAGACACAACAGCAGCGAATCAAACACAGCATATGGAAAGCTGAGCAGAACTTTGGGACGTTTCAGTCTAGCATCTGTGGCCAGATGATTAAAATGAGTTTTACTTAATGCCATGCTTCGGCTTTGTGCCAAGGGCAGAGGGAGACCATAGCAAGGAAAGGGCACAGATGCATGGGGATTTCTTTTTAAATAGAAGAAGTGAAAACACACACATTCTGCAACTGGACTGCATGGAGAAGTACAAACCAACTGGATCCAAATGAAGAAATGAAGAGCGGTCTGTGTGGTGTCTGGTTGGGACATGCTGAGGTCCAGGCTCTGCCCCCTAGGGATTATGATCAAGCTAGCTGGTCAAGCGCCCTTGCCAAATCCCCTGCTAATGCTAGCGAGCAGTTGGCATGCTTGTGAGGAGTGTTGCATGATGGCGTCCCAGCCATTCCTTATAGGTAGCATGGGACATGGGAAGGATTTGCTCTCAAGAAGTCTGAGCCCAGAGAACCATGGCAGATAGCAAAAGCTAACCTTTCTCATGCAGGCCTGTGCTGGGCATTTCATATGCATCTTCTCACTGTTGATCAACACTGCTGCTTATTAAAATAGGCTGGGAGTGCTAAAGAAACCCTGATGTCTTAGCAGGCATACTAGGATTTTTAGAGTATTGCTGAAACGCAGGTATGTGCATATGTATGGATGTCTATATGTGTTGTCTGTCTATGTGTGTGCATTTGTATATGTGTATATGTTAGTGCATGTGTATGTGTATATATGTGTCTTTGGGGGATGTGTGTAGCCTTGCATAGGTGTGAATGTATGTGTTTGTGCTGTGTGTGAATTTATGTGTGTCTATGTGTAGACATGTGTGTGTTTGTTTCTGTGTGTGCACATGTTTGTGTATGTACACACATTGTGTATGTATATGAGTGTATGCATTTATGTGTGTATGTGAGTATATGTGTGTATTTGTGTATGTGTGCATATGTATGTATGCATGTACGTGTGTATAAGTGTGTGTGTGTGTGTGTGTGTGTGTGTGTGTGTCTGTCTGTCTGTCTGTCTGTCTGTCTGTTTTTGTTACTGGGTTCACAAAGGCAAGAAGATTAGTGACTTCTGCTAAGGGCATTTTCATTGATGATATACCACATATATGGTAATGAATTTATAAAATAAAAATGAAAAATTCCTATGCTCTAGTGATGTTGTTTTTGGCATGTAATCAAAAGTTGTACCATATATTACCTAGAGGTATATGGTGTTGCCAGTACAAACAAATGCTATATGCCAGCAATTCCAGCCACTGGTAAAGGCTGGGACTATAAGTTCAGTGTCTGTCTTGGCTCCAGGATGAGTCCAAAGGTATCTTGGACAGCAGAGTGAGAGCCTGTTCCAAAATTAAAAGTGTAGAGAAAGGTAGGGCTATAGCTCAATGGAAGACTGCTTGCCTAGAAAGTCAATCTCCAGTGCCAACATCATCCACATGCAAAATACACTGTGATGCCAGTTACATAAATGTATGCCACATGTATTTTGTACAGTGCATGTTACTTGATGAAGACACTAAATGCTTACGTTACTGGCTTATACATTTCCACCTCATTTATCAGTAGGTTACTGTACAACAGCAAGCAGAGCATCCTGTTTACTGTAAACAACTGTCTACTGTCACATTGTGCCAGCAGCATCTTCATGGATCTCATGCTCCCTCCCACTCTGGGTCACAAAGAGTCCACAGGAAGTGGCTGGTGCCATCTGAGCTTGTGCAGGGCACACCACAATGCTCAGAGGAGATTGCTAATGATGCATCCCTCAGAACCATGGCCGTCATTAAGTGGCATAGGACTGCATTAATGAATCGATTCCTTTGGAACTCCAAGAAGACGTGTGAGCCATTTTCCTGAAAACACCAGAATGGCCTTCCCATCTATCTTTTTGTGAACATTAGTCCTCATTTGTGACCCGTCTCTTTTAGAAAAGCCTTTCTGAAAATTCTTTTTATTAGAATGTAATTTTACTGTCTGTAAGACCCTCTTAGCATGTATTTTATTGATTTTTTTCCTTATGACCTTTCCTTTTTTTTTTCTTCTGTCATTTCAGTTTACAGCTTTGCTCTATTCTCTCGACTTCATAGATGCCTCCCAGCAAGTGGCCGTCTCCAGTGCGCATGCCCCTTCTCTGCTGTAGCTCATAGCGTTCTTCTTGCAAGTAGCCCACAAATTACAATTTCCCATGTGAGTCAGCATGCCTTTCTTATTTGAGTGAAGGACAGTTTCCCAAACTTTTGGTTGTTCGTATTTTTTGCAAGTCAGTCTAGAAACCTTGAAAGGAAATGTAGTCACCTCTAGAGACAGATAATATGGACAGTGTTTCCTCTCCACTTTCTTTGCTTTTTATCTCTTCCAGGCAGGTACAAACAAATGCTATATGCCAGCAATTCCAGCCACTGGTAAAGGCTGGGACTATAAGTCCCATACTATAAGAGATCTCATATAGTAATATAGAAAGGGCATCATATACGTAGAATACCCAAGATGGTAATAAAATAAGACAAATAAACAAACAGTAACAACAAGTCTTCTGGAAGCCTATAGAACATGCCAGGTTTGGTTTGAAAAGAACTCCATAGGCACTTTGGACATAGATAAATTGAGGGCAGTCAGGGCTCAAGCAAGGACAAGTGGGAGAGCTGTTCCATGAATCTGTAAAATACACATACTTGAAGTGGTGAGAGCCACTATCACCAGCTCATCCGATGCATTATCCAAGAAAGGTGACAACCCTGGAGTCTTTGTATAATTCAAGAATAGTTGGAAGTATCAGAAAGGCAGATGATTCCCAGTCACCTGCCCAGAAAGAATAGACTTTTATAAGTGTCATCTGTTTTCATTCACCAGCCCTGTTGCTGGAATAATGGCTTCTCCTCAACCACCAGACCACAAGTGTATAGCCCTTGGTGGCAGGATTGGGCCTGGAAGAAAGTGACCAGGGCAGTTCTGGGAGTCCCAGGCTTTTCTCCTGCCAGGCAAACATGCAAACAGAAGTCAAAGGAGAGGATCCAGTGATGCTGAGCTGCTAGTCACAGTCTGACACAGTTGGCTCATGGCGCAAAAGAGACCAGTTTAGTTTTGCAAAGACGTAAAGGAAAGGTGGTAAAGAGGAAGAGATATGAAAAGTATAAAAGCAAAAGGAAAAAAACCATGTCTCTTGAAAGAACAACTTGCAGCAGGCAGGAAGATGCTCCCCCAAAGACTTGGATGGCTTTCCTGCCACGGATTTACCAGGGCACAAGGATAGATCCTGTTTCACCAACTCTAGGCCTGTGCCCTGTTCCCTATGCAGAATGATGTACAACAGCCATACTCTTAGTTTTGAATGAGTGAGTTTATTAGGCAGGTGGTGAGAAAGTGTGAAAGAAAAAAATTAGCAAGCAGCAGATAGAAGCACACGGGTAATAAAAGCCACCAGCCTGTAACACCCAGCAGAAACGATTGTGTGCAAGCTGAGGTGGCATCATCAAATTGAGCACTGATGACATCACTTAGAAACGACTACAAATACCTGCCAGAACTGTCAGGGTGGAGCCCCTGTTTGAAAGACCTGTTTCCATGACCTTCTGTCGTCTTATTTCCACTGGAGGCATTTGTATACCATGGAATAAGCAGGAGCCCATGCTGAAGAGAATTAACCTAGCTTTGCTCAAGTGTGTGATGTTTTTAACCCTCAGCTACTTAGGTGTCCCTTTATCTCAGTGGTAAGGAGGTCAGCCTGCCTCAGGACAAGGAGTTTTGGAAGACACTTGAAATAAACATATTGTTGAGTATATGTCCTTGTTGTGTGGTAGTGCATCCTCTGGGTATATTCCAAGGAGTGGAATAGCTGGGTCTTGAGGAAGCTCTATTCCCATTTTTCTGAGAAAGCGCCAGATAGCTTTCCAAAGTGATTGTACTAGTTTGCATTCCCACCAGCAATGAAGTAGTGTTCCTCTTTCTCCACACCCTCGCCAGCAGGCAGTGTCAGTTGAGTTATTGATCTTAGCTGTTCTGATGGGTGTAAGATGGAATCTCAGTGTCGTTTTGATTTGGATTTCTGTGATGACTAAGGAGGTCAAGCATTTCTTTAAGTGTTTCTCAGCCATTTGATATTCCTCTGTTGAGAATTCTCTGTTTAGTTCTGCACCCCATTTCTCTATTGGGTTATTTGGTTTGGTGGTGTTTAATTTCTTGAGTTCTTTATATATTTTGGATATTAGACCTTTGTCAGATGAGGGGTTGGTGAAGATCTTTTCCCAGTCTGTAGGCTGTCGCTTTGTTCTCTTGACAGTGTCACCTGCCTTACAGAAGCTTCTCAGCCTCATGAGGTCCCATTTATTAATTGTTGATGTTAAGGCCTAGGCTGTTGGTGTTCTGTTCAGGAAGTTGTCTCCTGTGCCTATGTGTTCCAGACTCTTCCCCACTTTTTCCTCTAACTGGGTTAATGTCTCTGGTTTTAGGTTGAGGTCTTTAATCCACTTGGACTTCAGTTTTGTGCATGGTGACAAATAGGGGTCTAATTGCATTTTTCTACATGTAGACATCCAGTTAGACCAGCACCATTTGTTGAAGATGCTGTCGTTTTTCCATTGAATGGATTTGGCTTCTTTGTCAAAAATCAAGTGACCAAATGTGTGTGGATTCATCTCTGGGTCTTCAGTTCGATTCCACTGATCCACTAGCCTATTGCTGTGCCAGTACCATGCTGTTTTAATTACTGTTGCTCTATAGTACAACTTGAGATCAGGTATGGAGATTCCTCCAGAGGATCTTTTATTGTATAGGATTGTTTTTGCTATTCTGGGCTTTTTGTTTCTCTATATGAAGTTGAGAATTGTTCTTTCCATATCTTCAAAATATTTTGTTGGTATTCTGATAGGGATTGCATTGAATCTGTAAATTGCTTTTGGTAAGATGGCCATTTTTACTATGTTGATTCTCCCGATCCACGAACAAGGTAGATCCCGCCATCTTCTGATGTCATTTTCAATCTCTTTCTTCAGAGGTTTAAAGTTTTTTTCAAATAAGTCCTTCACTTGCTTGGTTAGGGTTATTCCTAGATATTTTATATTGCTTGTGGCTATCGTGAAGGTAGTAATTTTCCTAATTTCTTCCTCTGCCTGTTTGTCATTTGTATATAGGAAAGCTACTGACTTTTTTGAGTTTATTTTGTATCCTGCCAATTTGCTGAAGGTGTTTATCAGCTGTAGGAGTTCTCTGGTGGAATTTTGGCTCAACCATGTTCATAGCTGCCTTATTCATAATAGCCAGAACGTGAAAACAACCTACGTGTCCCTCAGTAGAAGAATGGATAAAGAAACTGTGGTACATCTACACTATGGAATACTACTCAACTATTAAAAACAAGGAATTTACAAAATTTGTGGACAAATGGATTGAACTAGAAATTGTCATAATGAGTGAGTTCACACAGAAGCAAAAAGAGCTAAATGGTATATACTCACTTATATTGAGACACTCATCCAAGGTGTATGTCCCCATGAAAAACTGTACCTACCAGGAAAGTGGGTAAGAGGGGAGGGCATCCTATTGAGACTTTAGGTGTAAGAAGCCTGGGAGAATAAGGAAATAGAAGGATCCAGCGGGTCCTGGAAAACTATAGGCGAGTCTGGGCCCTGGGGTCCTTCGCAAACTATGGCAACAGCCAATGAAAATATAGGCAGTAAACCTCGAACTTCTACCCAGACTAGCCGATGGACAGGACATTCTCCACTGTTGAGTGGAGAAGGAGATCTGACTTTCACACAAACTCTGGTGCCCCATATTTGACCATGTCCCTTGGATGGAGACTCCTGGTGGCAATCAGAGGAAGGATAATAGGTCACCAAGGAGAGACTTGATACCCTATGAGCATATACAGGGGGAGGAGGGGGTAAAGGGGAAGTGGGAGGAAGGGAGGAATGCGAGGATACAAGGGATGGGCTAACAACTGAGATGTAATATGAATAAATTAATAAAAAATGAAAAAAAGAAAAAAAAGAAAAAATACTTTCAATAGTCTTTCAACAGTGAGGATTTATGGTGAGCAGAGGATCTATAAAAATTTGTTCCAATTCTACCACAGGAGGAATTTATGAGGTATAAATGACTTCTTGCTGTTGTTTTCCTGAAAACTGCACATGGGCATTCCCTAAATGCTTACATAGAATGGACATACTTGGTAAGAGCAAGAACTCTCATGATGGCTTCCACACCTGTGAGGTAAAGGGCATTGCGAGACAAGAAACCTACAAGAAGAACATTATGATAGGCAGATTTGGGCCCAGAGGTCCTGCTCAAACTATGACACTAGCCAAGGACAATACAGGCGGTAAACTTCAAACCCCTACCCAGATCTAGCCAATGGACAGAACATTCTCCACAGTTGAGTGGAGAGTGGGGTATGACTTTCACATGTACTCTGGTGCCTCATATTTGACCATGTCCCCTGGATGGGGAGACCTGGTGGCACTCAGAGGAAGGATAGCAGGCTACCAAGAAGAGACTTGATACCCTATGAGCATATAAAGGGGGAGGAAGTCCCCCTCAGTCACAGTCATAGGGGAGGCAAATAAGGGGAAAATGGGAGGGAGAGAGGAATGGGAGGATACAAGGGATGGGATAACCATTGAGATGGAATAAGAATAAATTAATACAATAAAAATTTTTTAAAAGACGGTAAAAAAAAAAAAAAGAAATAAACATATTGGCCTTCTGGGACAAAATGTCTCACCTTCCTTTCAGAGTCATCTTTTCACTAGGCTTAAACATGCCACAATTTATCAATAGAATGTATGTCACACCCCCACAAACCCACATGGTTTTCTAGTAGCTGCATAAGAGAACCAAGACATCACTGGAAGCAGTTCATCATCACAGAATCAGAGCAAGGAAAGATGGCAGGTATCAGAACCCCTCATCGCCTCCTTCTCCAGGGTCGAGCCTCTGCTGTCATTTTCAGGCTTGTGGTTCCCAGAGTGTGTTGCATTGGCTTGGCATTTAGCACAAGATTAGCAATAGCAAGTGATCTGTATATTTTGCTTGATTTAATGAATGGACAGCCATTGTGACAACTGGTGACATATAATTCATTCAAAGGAAAAAAATATTATGCGAGTGACCCGATTTGATGTACTTCTCTCACTTGGTATGTGGCAGTTATTTAATTCCATAAATTATTTCCTCTTACTAGAAAGCATCATAAACCGTTAGTCACTGTGAGTGATATAAACATTGATGTCTACATTGATATCTTTATATATATAAATAGCTTCCTTGGCTTTCTTTATATTGCAATAATAAAATACTCAGGCAAAGGCAGCTTAAAAGGGTAATGGTATATTTTACGTCACAGTTCCAGGTAAATGTCTCCCAGGGTGAGGTAATTGAGGCAGAAGGAAGATGGTGACATTGGCTACTCCTTCCACACAATCAAGAACCCCAAAGAGTTTGGAGGGTGAGAATACAGGAGGACTTAGAAGGAAAAAATGTAAGGGGTAAATGGTGTAACTACATTTTCATTAAAAGAAGTGTTTTGTTTGCTTTTAAAAACAAACAAAACAAAACAAATGTAAAAAGACCCCGAAAGGAATGAATGCTTCCACACTCAACACAAGTTCTTCCTCTTATACTGTCCATAATCATAGCCCAGGGAATGGTGCCTCCATCTTAGATCTCCCATCTCTATTAACCTAATTATAATATGCCCACAGGTATGCCTAGAGGCCCATATCCCAGGTTATTCCAAATCTCATCAAGATTATCCATCACAGAGTCTATTATCTATCTATCTGTCTATCTATCATGTATGTATGTATGTGTGTATATATGTATGTATGTATGTATGTATGTATGTATGTATCTATCTATCTATCTATCTATCTGTCCCTCAATCTATCCACACAAGAAAAAGGTCCCTATTGTCATACTGATTGATGCTTAATTGTCAGAGGAAGACCATAACTTCAAACTGGACTGCTGTGTTAGGGTTGAGTAATAATTTCTTGAGCACCTGACATAGTAAGAATTAGTCTTTCTGTATCTTGTGCCTTCTACATAAGCTCCTAGGGAATCCTCCCCTTAGCTCTCTTTATTTTCTCCATCTGTCTGGGAGAACATCTCCATGTTGTTTCAAGAAGTCTTTTCAAATAATTCTGCATTGCATTTCCTATTTCAATTTTCTGTATACATTCAAAGCATGCAACTAAATCAGCATTGATTATATTCTGGTCCAGTGTTCTTAAATTCTTTTAACTATGTAGGTAATTATAAAATATTGATATATTTGCCCACTTTTTATTTTTAAAAATATTCTCCCATAGTGCAGTAGATCTGATTTATGAGTAAATCTATATTCATTTCCCACTCCTTCTTTTCCTTATTCATTTCATCAACAGAGATTTATTAATATCCACCGTTCCATATTGGCAAAACAAAACAAAAACTCTGTTTTATGTTGTCTACATTGTTGACAAACAACTCTGAATCCCATAAGTAAATTAATCACAGAAGAATAGAATTTGATGAATGTTATCGGAGAAACAGGGATTACTAATTAAGTTTATCATTGAATATTTCATGAGAAATTGATATTTAAACAAAGATTTAAAGGAACTCAGAAAGACTATCTAGTGGAAAGTACTTCTATAGACAGAAACAATTGCATATTCAAAGGCCCTGAGATAGAAATATGCCTGGATTGATGAAAAGCAGCAAGGGGTCCCTTGGGCGGACGAAAGTGGGAAGAGTGGCAGCCATGAAATTCATAGATATGAAGGGAAATCCAGATCATGTAGCATTGAAGACCTTGTGAATCCTTCCAAATTTTATTCTGTGTAGCATGAAGCAATGTCGTGTGTGTGTGTGTGTGTGTGTGTGTGTGTGTGTGTGCGCGCGCGCGCGTGCGCGCTCGCGCGCGCGCTCTGAAGCATGACATACTATGCTTTTTGTTTGAAAAGGCTCTTTCTGGATGATAAATTAAGAATAGTTCAAAGGTGAGCAAGCTTTTTCTTCAATGGGTCAGATGGTAAATATTTTAGGTTTTTCAAATTACATACCTTCTTTGTGTTAGTTACTTTTGTTGTTGATGTGACAAATGATTGGAGAAACCAACTTAATGGATGGAAGATTTACTCTGGTTCAGTGCTAAGGGAAATAGGTTCATCATTGCAAGCAAGGCGTAGTGACCGAGGCTGTTCAGTCAGTAGCAGCCGAAGGATGCAGCTGGTTGCTCCCAGGTTGGTGGATGAGGAAGCAGGGAGCTTGGACCAGAAAGGAGACTGGACTATAACCCTCAAAATGTCATCCCAGTGACCCACCCCTGCTGACAATGCCTCCCCAAAGGGCAATGGCCACTGGGAGCCTAAAGTCTCATATGAGATTCAAGGCAAACTTGTAACTGAGAAGCAGTAAAACCAGAAAACAAACTTAGACATTTCCAAAACATGAAGTTATGGAGCAAATAACAACTCAGTCCCAAAGAGGATGATAAGGAGGCTAGCAGGGAAAGACTGGACCAAAGCAAGGTTAAAACTCATCCGGTTCTGGGCTGGAGAGATGGCTCAGTGTTTAAAGGCACTGGCTGCCCTTCCAAGGGGCCCAGCTTCAATTCCCAGCACCCACAGGGAGGTTCCCAGTAGTCTAGTTCCAAGGGATCTGAAACGCTCTTCTGGTCTCAACAAGCGTCAGGCACGCATGTGACATACAGACATACACACAAGCAAAACACTCATACACATTAAATAAATCAGTAACCCTTCAGGGCAAACATGAAACCTCACAGCTCCATGTCTGGCATCTGGGACTTCTGACATTGTCAGCTGAGCTTGGACAGGCTTGGATAGACCCAATCCTGCAAGCACACCGCCAGAGGCACACATGGGCTTGCGCTTGGGCCTGCAATGCTGAGGGCCTGCAGCTTTCATTGGTAGAGGTTCTGCATTCATGGGACTTCCAAACAACCTGGATCTCCAATGTAAGTTAGACCTTACTCTCACAGCTTCATGTCCTTAGTAAATCTTTTCCAGAACATTCTGCTACGTAGTGAATGGCCTTGCTGGATGTTTTTTGGAACCTTGGCACTGCCCTCTGTGACCTGGGAACTTCACGTTCTGCGTGCTCACTAAACCAGTACTACATGGATCATGCCAAGGCCTAGCTTCATCTTGACATGCACCTGCTATCCTTTTGCCACAACTGCTGTGGCATCTGAGCTGTCACAAGGCTGAGCCTACAGAATCATTTCCCTATGTGATGATGACTGTCCAGGGGATCCCATTTTATATCTGTTTATTCTACGTGTTGCTCTAAATTCACACTGTAAATCCAACTAAGAGCAGTGAACAGTAACCATATGTCATAACTTCAATATTTTGCTGTTTTGAAATCCTTCTGTTCAACTGGCCACTCTATTCCTTTTTAACTTAGCTTAACCAAAAGTTTCAGAATATGAACATAATATTGCTTGAGTCTTTGCTAGATTATGACATAAAAGCCTTAGAGACAGTAGTAAGTCAAAGGGCTGAATCAAAAGTCAGTGAAATTTACAAAATGTTTATTATTAAAATCTAAGAATAGGAAATAATTCTCTATAATATACATGGTTGGCAGCACTTACTGGAATGGAATTAGTCGCTGCTAAGCCAAGGACGCAATTGTAGAGCATAAAACTGCATCTGCATATTAAGTTGTTCTTTTAAGCATCCCAAATGTGCAACTTTAAGGACCTGAGAAGTTGATGGGAGACTGCCAGACTCTCACTGGTGTCTCCAACATATGCTCGCTTATCCCCAAGCCTCTTCATGGGGGAAATGACCACCTGCACTCCTGTTTCTTCCTGCCCCTCAGCACGGAGAAGCAAGATGGTAGGTGCCAAAATGGTAGACCCGTTGGGAGCTTCTGACAATCTGTTGACTCTCGCTGTCTCATTAACCTCATCTGAACCTGGGACAGTTCACCTTACAAAGCTGGGGCAGGATGGAGGTAGTCACTATGTGAGCGTCCAGGTGAGTGCTCACCACTAACCAATGTGCAATAGCACTGGTGACAGAAACACAGTCTAGTTGCAGTTTATTTGATCTCTGGAAGTTGCCCTGAGGTGAATGGAATTGGACAAATTTATAACAATGTATATGACTCTTTATTAGACAGTGACAAGATGTTTTTAACCCTTTGAAGACACTCAGGAGATGGGAACTGAAGAGATGGCTCACTTGATGTCCTTGCAGAAAACCTGGGCTTTCCAGCACACACAATGGAAGGATCACAGCTACTATACATCCCGGTCCAGGGGATTTGATGCCCTATTTTGGACTCTGATGACACTACACACATGAGGTGTATATAATAATAAACAGGGCCACCTTATAAACATGCATTTAAAAATAAAAAAATTATAAAAGAGGCTTCAAGCTCTTAGAAGCTTTTCTGAGCTGTTCTTAAATATAGCCATTGAGTGTTCAGTGGCCCCAGTACTGAAGCCCTGAGGACAATTGCATTTTCTTTTCTCCTGACCACATGCTGTCAAAGCGTAGCAACTGTACCCTTTCACTTTTAGTACTCAGAATACATTGGCATCCTTTCCATATCATCTCTTCCCTCATTTTTGTTAGACACATAATCTTTTAACTTAAGTACTTCTGATACCTGCGCAGTCCCTGTGATGTAAGGCAAGTTGGATTCCAGAGAGTGTTCCCTCTGCTACAGCCTAACCCCTTCATGTAGCTTCATGTTCTATTTACATTGATAGGTGCAATTATGAACACGTAACTCAAGCGAGACCAGTGAAGCACGTGCAGCATTTGGCAAACATTGCTGTGCAGGACTTTTTCCCTGTTCTTCTGTGTGAGCTCCTGGAAACACACTCTTTCTCTGAATGTGGACAAGAGTGTCCCAGAAGTTATTAATAAGAACCTGCTAGGGACTGAATTGTGTTTCTCCAAAACTTGCGTGTTGAAGTCACCATACCACCTCCAAGTATGACTGCATTATGGATAATTAAAGTGAACGGAGCCCTGGTCCAATAATATTGTTTGTCAGTATATGTCGAGGAGAGATGGCACACACACCTGCACAGTGGACAAACCAATGAGAGACAAAGGTGAAAGGACAGCAGCTACAAGACACAGAGAGGCCTTGAGTAAGCTTGATTTGACCAGCAACTCCATTTTGAACTTGTGTCTTCCAGGACTGTATGAAAAACTTCAGCTTTTCAAACCACTCAGTCTATGCTGTTCATCACAGGGGCTCCAGCAAACTAATATGGCATCTTCTGCCAGGAGAGTGAGCAAGGCTCAGTATGAGGCACCTCTTTGCCTTTTTTACATGACTAAACTGCTATAATGAACCAAGCCCAAGGCCCATTTTACTACAAAAATGTCTAGGAGGAAAGCAAAATGGTATGTTTTCTTTTTTGGACTAGGACAGCATCAAGCGTACTGTGGACCCCTCCACCCCTAGAACCATCCATCCTAGGTGTTTAGTGATGCTTTTTATATGAATCAACTTAGGAAGGAATGAATGGGGGGATTGTGGAGTTATAGTGTAACTTGGAAAAATGAATGAAGCCACAGAACAACAGAAAGCCAGAGTTATACTTAGTGCTGCACTAAATCAGCCACACTCCCTCTACTTGGGCCAGGAATCACATATCTCTATTGTTGGGTGACAAAGTTAATTCACATTGGTGGCCTGAACTCCTTACAGCAAAAGTTGTTACCTTAGCAAACTTGTGAAAATGTGGAAGTTCACTTCAACTTCTACAAGTCAAAGTTTGTAATTCAGAAGCATAAGATCCTTAGACTACGTAGAGGGCTTTGGCCTTCTGAAGACAATGAGGCTAAGATCTCCATTTTAGAGAGAAGAAGGCAAAGGCTTATTAGCCAGGAGCCTTATGGAGGCACAAAATGTTTTAACACTGAAACAAAGCCAACGTACAAAGAGAGGTGCTATTTTTCTAAAGAAGATGATGTTTTATTGGGAGAAGAATGTGTTCCCTCTGGTTAAATTATTCTCAGAATGACAGGATAATATTTTTCTCTGCTTGAGAAAAAAATTGGTTTTCGTCATGGACATAACCACTCCTTTTTAAGCAGAGGATGTCTGTGTACTGTGCAAGCACTCCAAGGAATGTCTAAGTAAAAGGTTTACACATGTATTCTGATGCTAGACTGTTAAACATTTAGTGGAACAAACACATTATATAATAGATTTCCTAGCATTAAATATGTAGAAAAGAGCATAAACTTGTCAGACAAAAATATGCATTCCAGAAAACTTTAGTTCAGGGAACATATTTAAGTTTTAGGCAATGTCTGTTTTGCATTCTTTTATATTTTGGGAGTACTTTGGCATTATGGAATAGGAGGTAAATGACAAGATAATAAGACGTTAAATAAGTTGTGAAAAGGGAATTACCAAGAAGCTGACATTAAAAAGAGACATTTGAAAATATAAAAAAATGAATGTTTTGAAACTTGTCACAGGCAAAGCACATTTTAAAATACTTAAGATACAAAAGGAAAGTATACGTGACATTACAAGACGGCAGAATAGAACTCAGCCACTTGGATCTTCAAAGGCCTTTGATCTACTCAAAACCCAACATGCTATTGTGGGCCCGTAAGTGCAGATTATGGATTCCAGTGTGTCCTGTGGTTTAGGAGGGTCATTTTGAGAGTTCAGAGCCACCATCCACATAGGGGACTCTATGGGTTTAGACTTTAGAAACTGCTCTATTCTCCAACAGACTCGCCTGTGGCATCACTGAGCCTTGAGACCACAGCCCAAACTGTGTTTCAAGGGATCCAGGCAGAATCAAGAATCCTATTGCACTGACATGCAGGACTTTTTGCTGCTGACTCGTTTCTCTGCTGTGGACCCCAGACAGCCCTGTAACTTACCCTCAGCCCTGTTCAGCCATTGTCCCTGCTTAGTGTTGCCCACGTGAAGACTCACAGAGAAGCCGCTGCACTGGGGTCAACATGAGAGGATCACTAGCATTTCTCACACAGGAGACCCTGAAATGGTTCTCTTACAATCTGTTCCTGCCTCTGTATCCGTGCATGGAACCCCTGTGCAACACAGAAAAGCCTGCTTGCTCATAGCCTGTAGCAATTTCTAAACAGCTCTTCACTCGTAGCTGTAGGTGAGACAGCAGCTGTGGTCTGGGAGCATCTTGTCCACATAGAAACCCGTTGGGACTCTTCTACTGAGGCCGGTGGTTTGGGCTTGCTGAGATCATTACTATGGAAAATTATGGATGACTTGAACCTTTCCTTGTTATATGGGAGCAATTCTGCCCAAGTAAAAGTCCCATTGGGAGAGATGCCTATTCAAGTTCCCTCAGCAGGATCAACTTCTGTAGCTCAGTGGATCCTCCAGCTGCCCTGAGTTTTATACTTGCTCCCTTCCATAATTTGTTCCATGTCTTCCTAACTGAATTCAGAGTATAAGCCTACTCATGCAGGAACCCACCAGGAAACAAGCTTATCTGTGACCCCACAGAAAAGACTGGATGTCTTGGCCCTTGGTGTGAGCGTGAAACACCCCTGCTTTCATTTCTGCCCATTTTAGCCATAGCCCAAGGAAATGCAGCCTGACCAGAGGTCCATCAAGGAATGCAATGAAGCTTTCCCAGAGATCTGGAAAACCACAGCCACCTGTGCACCTGAGGAGAGGTCCTCTGTGTGCTACCCCTAATGTTGATGCCCATATTTGTACCAGCCCCTCAAAACTAAGTCTTGGAAATAAATCAGCAGCCGAAGGCTCCACTCAGAACACCCAGGCACAGGCCCTACCAACTGTGGTTCCCCCTATTAGTCCAGCACAAACTATGTTACTGGATCAAATCTCACTCGCTGATGACCCCAGAAGCAATCTATTCAGCTCAGAAACTTACTGGGAAAAGAGTGTAGCTTGATGAAATCATCCTGCAAAGATTGAGAGAGGGGCTTGATCCTTTCAACACACAGGCAATAAGGAATCAGACAAACCTGATTTTACAAAAAGACATATAGAATCCCACAATCTTCATAAAGATGAATGAAATACATTTAGAATAATTTTAAAACTACTCAGTGAAATATGAGAATATGCAGTTAGATAATTAAATGCAATTAGTAAATAAAACTGATGAGTTGAATAAAGAAAATAGAAATCATAAGGAAGGCGTCCGTGGTAATCTGGAACTGAAGAACAAAATGAAATATAATCTGACAGGCAGTTTTAACAGACTCAGTCATGTATTAGGAAGAATTGACAAGCTGGAGGGGAGGTCATGTGCAACTTGCCAGTTAGAGAAACGAAAAGGAAGAAAACATAAGAAATCTGTGGGACTTGATTAAACATGTAAATTATAGGAGGATTAGACATATGAAAAAATCCTCAGTAAGAAGTAAAAAGTAGTGGTTCTGCTTGCTAATCTTATGTCAACTTGACACACAAACTAGAGTTACCTTAAAGGAGGAACCTCAATTGAGAAAATGCTTCCATAAGATCCAGATGTAAGATATTTTTTAATTAGTCTTTGATGGGGAGGGTCCTGCCCATTGTGGGTGGGGTTACCCCTGGGCTGGTGGTCCTGAGTTCTGTAAGAAAGCAGGCTGAGCAAGGCATAGGAAGCAAGTCAGTAAGCAGCATCCCTCCATGGCCTCTGCATCAGCTCTTGCCTCCAGGTTCCTGCCTTGTTTGAGTTCCTGTTCTGTCCTTAATTCCTTCAATGACAATGACAGCAATATGGAAGCATAAGCCAATTAAACCCTTTCCACCCCAACTTACTTTTTGGTCATGATGTTTCAAAACAACAACAGAAACCCTGACTAAGACAATTAATTGCCAGCCAAGAATACCAGTTCAAATATAAATAATTATTAGAACACGTCAACTATGTTGTGTACAATTATATAATGTAAAATATGTGTGTGTAACAATGTCTGATTACAGGAACAGAACTCTGACCACTAATCTGCAGCCACCACCCTAACAAGCCAGGCTGTTGCCCACAGAAGACAGCAGAGATCAGCAATGCCACTGACGAAACCAATCCCAAACAGCCAGAACCTCATCAAAAGTGACAGAGTCCCTAACTTTTGTCAATGTTATGTCTGTGTTTTGACTTTGAGCCAACAGAAGAGCATCACTTCTAAGGTATGGTTCACTGACCAGTCCTATAAAATGTATGTCTTTCTAGTTTCCCTGTCACATGTCTTCCTGTGAGGGCACATGGAAACATTAAATGTCCAACTCATAGAGCCGTCTCTCATCTCAGCCAGCACACGTGATGGCGGCTGCCTCTATCATGGCAAACTCTGAGTAAAATACGCATCATTCACCCTCTTCCCACTGGATTTTTACTTCCAAAGCACTGTATCCCATTTTTCTTATATGTTAATTATTTTTAAGGTAAGATCTGGGGAGGGGGAAGAATGCTATGAAGTGCACTTACAAGTGCTTACCCCCTAGAAGAAAAAAATATATATAATAGAATAATATGATATAATATAATAGAATGTTATATATTATACATATATAATTATACATATATACATAATATGCATTATATATATATATATATATACACACTAAAGGTACAGGTACTCACATGGTACACAGACATACTTGCAGCAAACACTCATACCCATAAAATAAAATAATAAAAAATTATAAGAGATATGAACATAGAAAGAGAATATGTTAGATCGAGAAGTTGTTCCAGGAAGCATGAGAAAGGGGATAAGAAAGTGTATGGAGTATTGAATGCTGTTAAAAACATTATATGTTATATAATTGTCAAAGAATAAATAAAATGTTTTAAATATATAACTGCATACTCTAATTTTAAAATGTGTTTAATTTTTATCGATTTATTTATTTAGTATGTTTGTAGGTGAAGGAACAACTTGCAGGAATCAGTCTCTTCCTTTCACCGTGTGCTACCCAGTTCCCAAGCTCAGGGGCTCAGGCCTGGCAACAGACATATTTACCCTCTGAGACATCTCACCGGCTCCCTCAAAATGCTTTCAATCTATTCAAAAGACAGGTGTTTTCGAAAATATCCTTTGACTATGAACTGTTAAATTAAGTATCCTATGAATAACAAATGACTAAAACTAGCAACTGGTTCTTGTGTGAAGAACACTTAGAAAACTAAAATAATAACATCTCATTTAAATGTATCGATTCAGCAAAAATCGCAGTTTCCAGTATTTTACATGTTAATGATTAATGATAAAGGTGTTTAATGATACATAAATGAATTAAGTATGGAATCAAATGAAAGGTGCCACCGAGGAGAGCCACGGCACTTCCATACCCTCACTCTTGGTGCTCTGTGAACATGCCTTCCCTCCTCTGCCCACAGGTAAGTTTTAAAGAGTGCCATAGGTGGAGAGTTCCTAGGTTTTGTTAGTAAATTGCTCTTCAGCTAATTGCCTTTGCCAGTATTTGGAGGTACGGCCCTCCCAGAAAGAAGAGAGGATTTGAGTGTATGCCAAAAAAAATGTGTTTTCCTTCTTTTTTGTTCACACTCAATGGGAGCAGCACTCAGCAATGCTCCCTCCTCATCGCATTTGAATAAAACAGACAAGGAAATCTAGAAGATGATAAATGACTAATAAATTTTAATTGGCACTTTAGCTCATAAAATAAAAACAGTCATTAAATTCATCCAGAAAATTGTTAGAATGGCTGTGCTACAAATTGCAGGATGTGCCAAAATAGCAGCTGTTTTCCTTACAAGTTCAAGTTTAAGCCTCAAGCCAAGATTCCAAGCAGATTCGTTTTGACCTAGGTGGCCTAGAAAGCCATTTGCCAATTTGAAAGCCAGACGAGTGTCTTTCTTTGATGTAATAAGTCCTCTTTTATAAATCATCTCTAAATATGTTACAATGAAAGTACACAAAGATTTCACTGTAAGAATGTTCACTCAATAATTGCAGATATCCCCAAATTGGGATGAAAATATAGCAATATAAAAATTGTTTTGTATAATGGCACAATATAGTGACTAGAGAGTGTGCCAAGCGAAGGTGACAGAATAAGAGGTCGGAGAGGACAACATGGCTCTGATAATGGGAAATACATTTGGGTTCTTGTCCTGGTTCCTGGCAAGCAACTTTCAAGGTCCTTTTGATCTTTAAAGAGATAAGTGTCTTTTGGAAACTGGCAAATTAGGTGATAGTTTTAGAAGCAGGGCTGCTTACTAGAAAAAAATCAAGTATTAATCCAGGGAGGAATAGTGAAGACTGGGCTTGTCCATTCCATCCCTCAACCTCTGGGAAGGGACTAATAGCTCAGGGTTAATTGATAAGTAATGGCCAGCGATTCAACCAACCCTGCCTATGTAATACAACTTTCTCAAACTGTGCACACACACACACACACACAAGTGCTGGGGAGCTTCCCAATGCCCGGGCCGAAGGGGATTCTTAGGGAAAATGCAGACGATTTACTCCCTCCCCCTACACAGTGTCCTGTGCATCTTTTCATCCAGCTGTGCATTGTGATATCTTTAACTTTTCCATGGAATAAATCAGTGAACGCATGTGTTTCCCTGTGCTCTGTGAAACACTGGAGCAAACTCACGGAATATAAAAAGGCAGCATGGGAAGCTGGGGGTGTAAAATCTTTCCCAGAAGCTCAAGAGAAACACATAGGCTTCGCCAGGCATCTGAAGTTGTGGAGAACAGTCCTCAGCCTGCGGTCTCATCTCTGGGTAGTATCAGGTTTACACTGAGTTAGGGGACACTCACTAAGGTCTGCTTGGAAATCAGTGGTTTGCTCTCAGTAGAGACAACTATGACACCTTTTGGGGTCACAGATATCTTCTGTGCTCACCACTGGGTGTGTGAGAGCAAAGGGAAGTGTTTACCTGGGCAGTGGTACTCTGAGATAAGCCTCCACAAAGGGGGAGGAGTGAGCGGACAGACATTTATTGCTGGGATGCCTTAGTTCTTGAAAGAGAAGTACGGAAGCTGAGCTATGACCAGACATTGGATCTCTCTCTCTCTCTCTCTGTCTCTGTCTCCCTCCCTCCCTCTCTCTCTTCCCCCTCTCCCCCCCCCCCTCTTTCTTCCTTAAAAAAAAAAAACCCTGTTTTCTTCTGGCCAATCAGCTTACATTAGAAATGAAATAAATAAAAGCATTGTCTAGTCTTCACCTCAGTTAGAGGCGATAAGTGAAGTTTAAGGGAAAGTCAACAGGAGAGAGTTCTAGGTAACCAAAGGACAAATAATTCCCAGGGATCCCTCTGCTCTTCCCCTTGTCTTCTGTTAACTGGGATTTGGCCATGATAGCAGGGATTCTAGCAATTGTCTTGAGCCAATAGCCATCCACACCAGGAAGTAGCCCTGAAGATAAAGTCTGCAAAGATGTCTGGGTCTCCAGTTACGTAACAAAACACAATATGAGACCTGGACTAACCTAAGTCTGGACTCCCTTCCCTGAGAGGAAAATTAATCTATATAAATTTAAGCCACCGTCATTACTTTTTATGTATGTGTAACTGAATCTAACTCTAGTTGATTTATCAGCTAAATGAATAAATGACAAAATGGAAATGAGAATGCTCTTCACAGAATTACTCAAAGCTACTGGCCTGTGAGTAGGAGGCTGTTTGTAGATGTGGGTCCTGACAGAGCAGATTTTAATGAAGAATATCGATTGGCCTTACCCCACCATGACTGCTTGCACTTACTTCATCCCTCAGAAGAGCCACTAATAATGCCTCTGAAAAATACTTTTTCAAATAGTCTGTCATTGATGATGTCACCTGTATTGGCTGATTTAATAATATAAGAGAAAAAATTGGCTCACTTCTGTACCCAATAACTGGGTTTATGAAATAAGAAATAATAGGTGAAAAGGTGGACAAACGTACTCATTTCTAAAATTAGGTATAAGAGGGCACATATGGGTGTGGGGTAGCTGCCTAATTACTTCAAAGGGTAGTGGGATTTTAAAGAAGGATCAATAAGCTATTAACAGACTAGACAGAGCTATGACAGGCCACCTGGACATGGTGTAGCAGCTTTTAGATTGTTCTCAGGATAAGAGCCCATCTCCTTGGGGTAATGAAATTCCCAAGGAGAGATTTCTGCCCGTTGGGTTATTTGTAACAGATCTGTCTTTAAGTAGATAAGAGAAAGCTTCTCCATTGTTTTCTTGGTTTTAACTACCTTCAGGTCAAAATGAACAATATGACCAGGCTAGGAATTTGGAAGCAGCATGCCCTGAACTTCTTCTGGTATATATTACATGAGAGTTTGGGTATCCACATACTCACACTAAGATTCAGAGATAAATATGTGTAAAGTCCCAAGTAAAAGAGCAGAATGGATGGCGGGGTGTGCTGTGGTGGGGTCCGGGTCTTTTGGAGAACTTACTCTTTGGTAACTGAAGGAGTCATTCATAGCTGGCATCCCTGAGCAGCACCACCTGTCTCTCCTTGGGCTAGATATCCCATACATACTACCCTACTATGTCCTCAGGAGAAGCTTAACCGGTGTTACCACCTTCTGAATTGTAAAAGTAAAGGAGACAGTTAGCATTTTCTTAACTTGACATAAGCTTGGATCTTCTGGGAAGAGGAACCCTCACCTGAGAAAATCCCCTCATTAGAGTGATCTGTAGGCAAGCCTGTTTAATATTCTCTTGATTAATGGTTGGTATGGGTGGGTTCTGCCCACTGTAAGTGTTACTACTCCTGACCATGTGGCAATGAGAAGGTATAAGAAAACGAAATGGACAAGCCATAAGTAACAATCCAGTAAGCAGGTTTTCTCTATGGTCTCCGCCTCAGTTCCTGCCTCCAGTTTCCTGCTCTGAGTCTTTTCGTGCCTTGGTTTTCTTCAATGATGGCTTACGATTTAGACCTGTATGCCAATTATACCCATTCCTCCCCATTGCTTTTTGTCCGTGTGTTTTAGCAGAGCACTAGAAAGCTAACGAGAACATAAATGTTTATAGAAACGCTCACCTCTCCAAGGCAGGGGTAAAATTCTTTGCAATTCTAACCAAGTTGACTAACTCAAGATGCTAGTAAGTCAAAATGTTCATGAAAGAATGAGTCTGTGAATATTTTTGTATACAATAGTTTATAGAGAAATGTGTTCTTTGAAAGAATAATGTCTCCAGCTATCTTCCAGGTAAATCTGCAAGTGAAAATGCTTCCAGGCCTGAGCCTCCTCCTGTTTTGAGAAATAAAAAAAAAAAAAGAAAGGAAAAGAAAAGGAAACAAAACATTCGCCTTTCTGTAAATCCTAGCATTTCTTACAATGAATATCAATTTGAAGGTTTATTTCCACTTATGCTTTCTGAGTATGTCTTTATATATGTATGCCTCATATGTAGGGGATGCCCACATTTCAGAAGAGGGCACTGAATGCCCTGGAGCTGAAGACACAGGAGGTCATGTGTCACCTGCTGTAAGTGCTGGGACTGGAACGAGGCAATTCTGTGAGAGCAGCAAGTTCTCTTAGTCAGCTGAGGCATCTTTCCAGCCCCCGACTCAGGGAAATTTCAATTGTGTGAAACTTGTCTTCTGTGGCACTGAGACTTCCACACCCTCTTCTCTAGGGCAGATGGTAGGTGGTAAACATGACTGAACCCCAAGCATTGTTCTTTCCAATTGAAACCTTTAATCCACAGAGAATTTCCCTCTCTAAGGGGACAGGTAACTCATAGGCCCTGGAAATAAGTTAACTCCAGCAGGCTGGTGGAGAGCTGGGAATCTGGTGGAGCAAGAAAAGTCATGGTGGCATTTTTACCTCATGTTCCCATCAGGCTTCTCTCTAACGACTCTCAGAAATCCCTTCCATCTAGGAGAAGATGATAAATCTGAAGTGTGACATGCATGTTTATAGAGGACACGCAGAGAAATGGCTCCGGTGACAGACATTTCAGCCAGTGAGACCTGGCTTGGGGTGTGCTGGAGTGTGCAGGGATTTCCTGCACCCTGTCCTCCATGAGTAGGGTCTCCACCAGCCAGGCAACCTTGACACTCACTGTGCAGGCTGGAAATCCAGCCAGCTGCTCAACTACAGATATTTTAGCTGAGTCATAGCACTTTTAAGTTTTGAGATTTCTAGATTTAGCTCTTACGTCCTTGTGCCCCTAGGTACTCTTATGTTCTAGCTTGCGTACACCCACTCGTTTGCTAAATATGTTGGCACCAGCCTCTCAAAGTGGCAACATCCACTCTCATTATCCTACAGCAGTTCATGCACCCGTGGATCACCTACCCCACTTCTGCATGCGGGGAAGGTGCAGCTTTACAGACACCGAGATCAGAATTGGAAAAAGGATTACCTGGGTTTGAATTTCTTGTCTCTCACTTTCTGTATGACCCAGGGAAAGCTCTCTTTGCACCTTAATTTCCCTCACTAGAAAATTGGAGGAGTGATACGGGGCAAATAACATCAAAGCTACTTGATAAAAACCTTAAATACTTATATTATTTATATAGAAATATATGGGAAAAGAAGTCAAGCCACGTAGGCTGAACAATGGTCCCTACAAGAACCATAGACCTGCCGAACTCTGCTGCATAAAGTTGAAGTCTGACATCTCTGGATAGCTATTTGCAGTTGGTCTATGTTGGTGAACTACCTTTTCTCAGTTGGGGTCCTCACTCCACCTTACCTGGTAACCCCAGATCTTATCAGGATCTGCTCAGGGAAGGTCACTGGTCCATACCTTTCCTGATAAGAAACCATTTTATCAAACACCAGGGGATTCCTGGAGTACCCTGCTCTATGCTAAGGAGATCATAGCCTTAAGCAAATGACCTTTAACTGTACCTAGAAGTTCTTCCCCCACCCATGGGATAATTAACTGCCGAGCTTTCACTTTTGGGGTAGGACCCTGTGTTACCGCATGCAAATGAGGTACTGTATCACTGCATGAAGATTAGGTCTCTTGGGCGCCCCTAGCCCCAGCAAATCAGACACATTCACAAACCCCTCCCTATGGCCCAAGGTTTGTAACTAAAGGGTGGCGGACATGCTGGCTCTCTCTCAGGTGCTCACCGTTCCACCACCATGAACATCTGAGACTACATTTACTCTGGAGAAGAACTTCCACTGGGCATCCAGGGAAGGTAGTCAAGGCAGTGATGACAGAGTTGCCTTGGCAGCCACTCCACAGCAGCTAGACAAATGTTCCAGATGTCTGGAACTCTGCAATATTTAGCACAGCAGCTAGACAAAGGGCTGTAACTCTTTTGGTATCATCATAGTCTTGTGAAACTCTCAAGTCTCCACTGCTGTCTAATACCAGCAATCTCATTCTAAACAAGATACACTGTAACACCTCCGCAGTACGGCCAGGAACCTGGCTTAGCTTCTAGACCTCAGGCCTCACCCTGAGTACTCTAAGCTGCCCCTAAAAGAGAAATGGGACCTTGGGGCCTTTGATTTCAAGGTCCATCCATTCTAGTCTGGAAGCAAGCAGCCCCTGGACCAACCAACAAGATGTGGAACCCAGGCCACCCGCTGGATGCTGGATACTGAACAGCATGGAACAACAAAGCTCCCAGCACAAGGAGTGAGGGATGCCCTCTACAGTGTTGGTAAGGGTAGTCTAAGTAGTCCCCTAAACATACAAACAGCTGATGTGACCCTGGGTTGCCCTTCAGGGGTTAAGGATGGGCTCTTATTGGTGAAGATACCTCACTCTTAGAACATAGGACCTAGATGATGCAACCTTTGTTTTTGTTTTTTTTTTAGCCTGAAATTCAATTTCATGCCATCTAGCTTCTGTGGTTCCAGAAAGTACTATACAAAGTGCCAAGGAAGAGAAACAATTAAAAGGCCCTATCCAACTGGAACACTTATGAACCATGGCAATTGCCAGCATGGCAAGATATCTGTAAGGATGCAGTTAGTGGCACTTACATGTCATGGTAACCAACAGCTATATAGTTGGACTTAAGACCCACCCAACAGGAGAGAAATCATGCCTGGTACTAGAAACCTAGCTAGTTTCCTGAGGCTAGTGAGGTCATGGCCTTAGAAAACAATCTACTACTGCCACTTTTTGAGACCAACATGATACCTTACTACAGTCTAAATCTTTTCCCTGTGCTCAAAGATAAGTGTAACTACCACCCCTCATCAAAGAAGCATTTCTTTACACTGAATGGAGGCCAATACAGAAAATCACACTGAACATGATTCAGACACCCACATGTCATGAGGAGCCCAGCCCCAACAGTACATCTGCATCAGAACTCTAGCATCTATGGCTCAGGGAACATCATGGAAGAAGAGGTAGAAAGATTGTCAATGCTAGATTATTAGAAAGTATGCTGGAAACATTCTCTCTTAGAAATAAACCTGTAACAATGGCAATATTAGGGGGCTTGCTAATGTGGAATGGGGGACTTTTTGTGGGGTCCTACCCACTGCTAGACTAAGACCTACAGGTAACTAATGACTTCTAAGAGAAGCAGAATTAGCCTTTCCCAGGGATGATTCCTTGGAATAATATATATACCACCAATAGGAATGGATTCAGTAGGTTGTATATATACACACACAGAGAGACATACCTATATAAACATAACAATGATAATTGCAGAAAAAGAGATTATCAATTTGAAAGACAGGGTTGCATGGGAGCATTTCATGGCAACATAGCTGGGAGGGGTTGGAGGGCAGAAGGTGGGGGTGGAAACTGATGCATTTTTACTTCAATGTAAACATTAAAAAACCTGGATTAGGCCAATGGTAGGCCAGAGGGCTACCAGGAGGATTAAAGTAGATACTGTGCACAAAGTATGCAACATAAACCTTATCCAAAACAAGCACTTTGTACTGTCTGGTTTCCTCTACTTGGTCATCGTTTGCTGTTGTCACATCCTGCCACACCACCTTGCACCTGGGCCACAGGCCACAGGTCTCATCAAATCCCACACAGCTGCAGTACTCATCTGGAAATCTTGCTGCACACTCTTGCTTTCTTCTAGCTCTACTGTTCAGGTGCCCTCATGAAACCTCCCTGATGGCTTTTCCCCTGGCCCTTCTCTGCTTCCACCTCACTATTTAGCCTTGCCCTCCACAGTGCAATGCTACTATCTCACTCTATACAACAAGGTTAGGCACCAGCCCTTACCATGGTCTCAGGCTACCAGTAAAACCTGGCAATGGAATAATTACGTTCCTCATCTCTGGCACGTATATGGTTTTGAGCAATGCCCTAATCAAAAGGCAGAAAAACATGTGCTTACGGTGAAGGCAAGGACTGTTAATTTCTTGCTATAGGACCTGTCTTCTAGGACCTCTGTTCTCTCAAGCTGAGTTCTATCATATCTGGCCATTTGTAATTCTCTGATTCACTTAGCTTTCTCCATTCTTGATAGAATTAACATCTGTGACCCCTCCTAACTCTTAGGTTGAAGCTCTATGCCCCAATGTTGCTTTACGGAGGGTGGCATCTTTACAGAAACAGTAAAGATTAAACATGGATAGAGCCTTCGAGAAAAGCCATGGAAGAGCTCAGTGATCCCTGCTTTCCATGTACTCACTCACATTGAGGAAAGACTATGCGAGGACACAAGAAATCTCCATCTGCGAGCCTGATCAGAACCTGGCCTTGGTGTCGGGCTTCCAGCTACCAGGATTACAAGAAGTAAACTTATATTATTTAAACCATCTAGACTATAGTGCTTTTGTTATGGCAACGGCTGCTGTTCTTAGGTTTTATTGTTGAGTCAACATAGTCGCCCCAGGGGAAAGCCTCAGCTGAAGAATTGCCTAGATCAGATTGGCCCATGGCCATATCTTGGGATGGGAGAATGTCACTATTAATAGATGCAGGAGCATCCATTTCACTCTGTGTGTGTGTGGGGGGGGTGTGGTACAATTCCCTTGGAAGGTAGCCCTGCGTATAAGAATGTCTACTGAGACCTGAGCCTGAGACCAGGAGCAAACAATTCAGCAAGTTCCTTGTACTTTCTGCTTCAAGTTAATGCTTGAGTTTTGGCTCTGAGTTCCCCCACTGATGGTCTGTTTTGCCAAGTAAAGGAGAAGTAGCCAGAGGAGCATCTGCGGTGCTTTGAATGAGCAATGTCTCCCATAAGCTCAGGCATTTTAGTACTTGGCCTCCTGTTGCAGTTCTGTCTGGGGAGGTTATGAACCTTTGGGAGGTGAAGCCTAGATGCCAGAAGTATTTTCTTGGAGGTGAGCTTTGAGTGTTTTTTTTTAAAGATATATCTTTATTTACTTTTAATTTATGTGCATTGGTGTGAGGGTGTCAGATCTTGATGCTACATACAGTTGTGAACTGCCATGTGTGTGCTAGGAATTGAACCTGGGACCTTTGGAAGAACAGACAGTGCTCTTAACCACTGAGCCAACTCCCCAGCCGTGAGCTTTGAGTGTTTAAAGTCTTGTCCAATGTCTTATTTAGGGGTTCTCTTGCTGTAAAGAGACACCATGACTACAGGAGCTCTTACAAAAGAAAACATTTAATTGTGGCTAGCTTACAGTTCAGAGGTTTAATCCATTGTTTTCAATGGTGGGAAGCATGGCAGTGTGCAGGCAGACGTGATGCTGGAGAAAGAGTTCTACATCTGGATCCACAGGCAGCAGGAAGAGACAGTTACACTAGGTCTGGCTTGATCAGTTGACGCCTCAAAGCCCACACCCCAGTGATACACTTCTTCCAACAAAGCCACACTTACCCCAACAAGGCCACACCCCTAATGGTGCCACCCCCTGGTGACTACGCAGTCAAATCTTTCAGTTTATGGGGGCCATTGCTATTCAAACCACAACACCTGAACCCCTCTCTGCTTTTGTGCTGTGGGGGAGGATGTGGGCTTTCAGGTTCTTGCTTCTACCATTGTGTCTGCCACCCGCTGCAATGGTGGACTATTACCTATGTGAGCCATGGGCCCCAATAAACCTTTCCTTGCAGAGGTCCAGGGTTCTGGTTACTCCGGGTTCCAGCGAAGTCTTCCTCCTATAAGTTGCCTTGCTCATGGTATTTTCTCACAGCAGCAGAGAAGTGACTACAGTAGCCCTTAACATATACTGCTTGATGCCAAGAGGGAATCCCTGTAAACGAAAGCTGCACTTTTGAGGCATGTTCCTTATAGGGGCTTTTGTAACATCAGCACTTTTCAGTGACAGCAGCTCGGCCCAATGAGCTTAAACCAGCAGCTTCTGGCTCTACCTCCTTCTTGCAAGTGCAAGGTCTTAGTGTTCGCTCCTTTATATGGAGAAACTCAAGAAAGCTCCAACCAGAATCCTCATTCTCAGTAGATATGAGCCAATCTGAGTTTTTCTCTTTAGCATAGATGCCAACGTGCCCAGCATGAAGACTTCCACTCAGGTCAGTTGGAATATTCTATCTATATTTTATTTCTTCTGCTAGGGTGACTGAGGCACAAAACATTTCAGGTTTATTATTTAAAATTACAATTAAAAACACTGGAGAAGTCTTACCATGGCATTGTCAATTTAGATGATAGATTTAAAAAAAAATCTTCAGATAAAGTCTGTGCAAACCATTGAAAAGATTAAATTCTTCCATCCCTCTCAAGCTCAACCAAACACCTTAATATTGGCCTCTGTGAACTGCAGACGGGATTCATACTTTGTGAGCCAGGCTTTTATAATGACACAAACTTTCAAATTCTTAATTTTAATATTATATGCATGTGATTATTAACAAATTACCCTCAGGCCAATTATGGTCATCATATGAAGTATGCATTTTGTCTGGCCAGGGTAGCCTTTGAGAAAAATTGGGTCTGAATGCTTTAGGCAGTGCACTCACCACAGTCATCTGGGCCACCACTGTGTCTGTCTCACACATTAACACCACCTGCTTGACCTCTGAAGGCATCTGAGATAGAAACTTTTGCTTTGTATTGTGTGAAATGTTTTGCAAATAAACTAGTAGAAAATAATTCTGAGTATGTATGTGATAAATTGTTTCAAGAGGGATATAGTTGTGAGTTTATGAGTAAAGTTGTTGATAAAAAGATTAGGCTTGGCATTAAGACCCTCTTATCTCCCTTTGTGTTCCTCCAAAGCAAATGTCAAGACAAAGATAAGGATATAAGACTTTCTTAAGAATGCAAGAACCATGTGTATATAAACATTTAATGTAACTACATAGCTTTCTTCTAGTTTGTTTTCTATGTTTATTATCTTGGTCTGTTGGTTCCACTGTTACAAAGTAACCTGAGACTGGATAATTTAAAAGGAAAAAGAGAGTTCCTCACAGTCTAGAAGCTGAGAAATCTAAGGCCAGGTGATAACATCTGGCCACAGCCTTCTTGCTGTATGATAGTGACAGAGAATGAAAGAGGGAGAGAGGGAGGAAGGGAGGGAGGGACGGAGGGAAGCATGGGGGGGAGGGAGAGAGAGAGAGAGAGAGAGAGAGAGAGAGAGAGAGAGAGAGAGAGAGAGAGAACAATAACTACTTTACTTTTTGATAGAAAATCTACTTCCATGATAACATCATTAATTCATTTGTGAAAGCAGAACCAATGTGAGCCAATCACCACTGCAAGGGTCCACATTGACGGTACTGGCCCTTAATTAACGCCACCATGGACAAACAAAAACCACAACATTCCTCTCATCACTCAAAACTAATTGTTCTTATCCCACGGGACATACTTCACTTCACTCCTACAGCCCTGAGTTTAATCTAAATGGCTAGAGCATGGCAGGTGTCCTCCTGCAGCAGTCAATAGAGGCAACATGTTTCCAAAACACAGTGGTGAGGAAGTCATCAATAGATATTCTGATTCCCAAATTAAGAAATAGGGAAAGAGAAATGAATAGGAATCCAAGTAAAGACCAACACCCAGCAGAGCAAATCACATTACAACTAGCATAGTGTAAGGCTCGGCTTCCCAGTCTCAGGCAGCCCTGCTTCCTTGGCTGGAGAGTAGTACCACTGATGTCATGCTTGGAATCTTACTGGCAGGCGGCCAGGTTGTATACCAGCAGACCTACAGTTCTGGGGTCTTTTGTGAGGCCCCACTGATACATGGCTTCACTGGGAATTAGCCTAGTAGGTACTCTAACTCCAGGATATTTGCTATTTTTAATTATTTTATTTATTCTCTGTAGCTTGAACCTTGAATGTTCCCACAAAACCCATGTGCTGCTATAGAGTTGCTCTCTCACCTGTAGTCCTCTTTTGTAGGTAGCAGGATATTTAGGAATTAGAGTCCAGTAGAAGGCAGTTGGAGCACAGGGCGTGTGCCCTTGAAGGGGACATTGGAGCACAGGGCGTGTGCCCTTGAAGGGGACATTGGTACTCTAGCCCCTTGTCTATCTCTCTTTGTTCTGGCCATCAGGAGGTTATCAGATTTTCTGTCTAATGTTCCCACCATAATTTTTTGTCTCATCAAATGTCCCAAAGGAAACACAGCTCTGTCACAACAGATCAAAGCCTATGAAATCATAAGCCAAAGTAAACATTTTCTTCTTCTAAGTTACTATATATTTTGTCACCACAATGGGGAGCTAACCAATACTGATTCTCTGTCCCTTGCTTTTCTCTTTTTGTATTCTACATTTAAGACATGTATATTTTTATGAACAGAATATAACTGATGATTTTTAAAGTACACTAAGATAATCTTATTATTTTGCCTTGACTACTTAGTCTGTAGAGTGTAACTGTTGATACAGTCAATCTTACATGGCCTAATAATTCTAATATTTTTATCCCCTTTCCTAACTAACTTCCTTGAGAATGAGTGTATATAATACACATGTGCTATATAACAATTTATATACGTTTCATGTATTAAGGATCACATTTTACAATTCTTTTGGGTTAACATTATTTTTATAGTATGGAGTGTTTACACTCAAGTCTGATCTCTCTTCAGTATTCATGGATACCTAATAATAAAGCATAAAATGTAAATGTTGTTCTAATTAATATAAGTTATAGTATTGGTTATGATCTGACAAGTTCAAATTGCCGTAGCTGGAACCATGAAGCTCACAATTTAAAATAATTTCAAAGGGCTTATTTTTTGGCCAGAAGAATTTTAGAGCATAAATGTGAATTCACATGTTTGCCAGTATGTTTCTCATTATAACTGGCTCTGGTGTTATTTCTTTAGACAGAAACTTATTTTCTTTCTATAAAGAAGCCTGATATCTGTTGTTTTTGAAAATAGAGGATCTAAATGGTATTCTTTGGTAGGAGTAAAAAATAAGTAAAAAAAAAAACAAGGAAGAAGCTAGAATTTATTGACATAGACAATAGACATTTATAAATAAAAGAAAGTTTTTAAATGTTAAGATGAGACACAAGGGAGAAACAGCATAGAACTGAGAAATTGTGGTGGCAGGTGACAGTGGTGAGAACATGGCATATACAATTTTAAGATATTTGCGTCTCAATGATATCATTATGTTTCTTAAAATGTTCGCTAAAGTCTTTTCAGCACAAAAAAGAAATCATGTTTCTTCAGGTAATCTTAAAGAAAACAAAAGAAGAGAGGGGGTGTTCGGTTAGGGGCCTGCATGCAATAAAGCCACGTGAGCTGATGAAAATGAGATGTCTGTGACAATGAAGGTCAGGATTCAGAGGAGATAGGAGGTACCAGGGGAGACAGGCGGCCGGAGACAAAAAGGAAAAGGGAGTTAGCGCTACAGAAACTTGTAGGAGCCACAGAGAGGTGGGAGGGACTTCTAACGACATGTATATACGTTTCCGAGAATGGGGCTCCTCAGTGGTGCCTGGTTCCTCACTCGTGCCCTCCATCCTCACTCACGTCCTCTCAACGTTGCTACCAAAGGCTCCAAGGTCATGGCTCCCCGTTTCCTGGGCCCTTTCAATCGCTTCTATGTGATCAGATCTTAGAACCCTGACACTCAATCTTAAACTTCTGATAATAGTTCATTTGTTCAAAATTATTCTTCACTTAAAATACTTCTGACATGACTATGCGAGAGGATCAAAACATAAAAGTATTATTTAAGACAGCATGATAAAGTAATTCCAGGCATTAAGACCAACAGTTGACAAGTAGGACCACATGGAAGAAAATAGTATCTGCATAGCAGAAGACATCATTATTTGAGTGAAGAAAGTGTCTACTGAATTGGAAAAAAAAACTTCACTAGCTATACATGTGACCAAGAGTTAGTACCTAGAGTATACAAAGAATTCAAAAAAGTTAAACTTCTAGGAAATAAACAGTCAAACTAAAATGTAGGGTATGGAAGTAAACAGAATTCTCAAGAGGGAGGAAAATGTGGCAGTTTGAATGAGATGTTGCAGGCATTTGAGTACTTGGTCCCCAGCTGGTGGTTGTTTGGGGGGGACGGGGAGGTGTGGCGTTCCTGGAGAAATTATGTCACTTATGAGAGGTAGGGCACTTGTTGAGGTTTTAAAGGACTCATGCCAGTTAGAGTGTGCTCTTTTCGCTGCCTGTTTGGGAGATGGGAGCTAGCCGCTGTTTCTGCCTCCATGCCTCCATGCAACCAGCATGACCCTAACCCTCTGGAACCATCGGCCAGAGGCAGTCTTTTTTTTTAATAAGTCGCCTTGGTCATGGTGTTTTACCACAGTAAAAGAAAAGTAACCAATGCTTTTTTTTTTTAACTTCAAAATACATACTCATCACAGAAATACAAATAAGAAATACTTTGAGATCTCATCCTACCCTAGCCAGAATGACCAAAATAAAAACCAAAACCAAACCAAACAAACACACAAACAAAAAACGAACAAGTGAGAGCAGAAAAGGGGAGAGCACTTCTTCACTTCCGGTGGGGGTGAAAACTAGTGAAACTGCTATGTAGGTTGGAGTTTCCTCAGGAAGCTAGAACTAGATCTGTCTACCCCTCTTAGTCTTCCACCAAAAGGGCTATTGCCACTGAGATACTTGCTTCTTTATGTTCATTGCTGCTCACAATAGCCAGGAAATGGACACAGCCTAGATGCCCATCAACTGGCGAATAAATAAAGACACGTGGTTATACATACATTTAGGTGTTAACAAAATTGAAATTATGAGAGTTTCAGGTTGATGGGTAGAACTGGAAACAACCACCCAGAATGAGATAGCCCACATCCAAGAAGACAGTCATTCCTATATGATATCACACTTGGGGGTTAGCTCTTAAGCTGTGGATACGGAAGTTGTCTGGAATAGCCATAGGGGTTAGGAAATTAGTAAGGGAAGAGAGGATCTTTCAAGGAAGGGGAGATAGAGTATAGTGTTATAAAAGAGGAGACAGGGAGATGGAACTGAAAGAATTAAATGGGCGTGAGAGATGGGAGAGCAGAACTGAGGAATAAATATGAGGAGCAATACTAACATTAAAGGTATTCTGAAAAAGCCATATAGAAAGCTACCACTAGAGAAGCTTCTAAAATATATGCATTGTCCATATAAAAAAAGAGTTTAAATGGAATTACTTATCTAGTACAGTTTGCACAGAGACCCCCCAAATGGTCAACATAAAAAGAATGAGAAATGTCAGAGTGCTCAGCCATCCATGGACTGTCTGGATCTCACCCCATGTCAAGGCTTGGGGAACTTCTCAGGAGAGGGAGGGGGAAACATTAAGAGTCACAGGTAGCAGATGACTTCAGGAAAGGCAGCTGCACACACATATGAACACCCAGAGACTGTAAAAGCATGCATCAGGCCTGCACACACGTGGGTCAGAAAAATAATCCCAGCATGGAGGGGGAGGTGACTGCAAAGTCCTGTCCCTGGCTGTGAAGTTTTGGTAGCTGCTGGGACCAATGGTCTTGGTTTTCTTCAATGATGTGACTCCTTAAGGTGACCACACTGTAGGGCATGGCCACGCCCAAAAATAGTTGACTAACACAAACTGGAATCGATGCATTTACAGAGAGATGGAAAAAGAGAAAGGGCGAGAAGCAGAAAAAGAAAAGAGAATAGAAGAAAGAGAAATGGAGAGATACAGATTATCCAGATGATGTAGAAATTATACATATGATATATATGTCACACACACACACACACACACACACACACACACACACACACACATATATATGTTGGGTTGGTGGGTAGGTATTGGAGTAGGTAGAGAAGAGAGTGAATATTGTTAAACACATTGTATGAATTTTTCAAAATTAAAGAAATGGACATAAACCAGTTTTCTTTAAGAAAAAGAAGACAGTATTTTATTTCTCATATAGTGGCTCTAAGATAAATTCCCAAGAAGTCCACTGTCGTTGTTGTCGCTGAGGAAGTAAATAGCACATGTAAGCATGTCCAGATGTTCCCAGCCGACCCTGTGGAGATTTACCATCTTTCCTGTTAACACATACTTTTCATGTGTGCATTCTTTTCTGTAATTTGTTCCAAGCTAAACTACCGTGAAATCTATCTTTCTAGCATATCCCTGGGCTCCATGTCTGGTTTTGCATGGACTGCTTCTGAGCCTCATTTGGCCCTCTCTCTCTCTGTCCCGTGGAGCCTCCCTTCAACATTGGACATTGCTCTTTTCTCTCCCTTCAGAACAGACACCCTACCACTGCAGCCTCCACTTGAGGGACCCTTCCTTCAAAGTGCAGTTTCTTCCTCAGAGTATGTATTCCTTTCCTTTCCAGATGTGCAGCATTCGCCCTTCTGAACGGGACATGCCCGGTGCCCATATCAGCAATTCCGGATACCAGCTTGTGTTCATACTTGCCCCAGCAGAGCTGGCCCACATCACCTGTATTCTGAAAGAAATGTCCACAGACTTACTTTAATCTGCAAAGGACTGGCCTTATCCCTTTTTCTCATTCAGTATAGACCATTGTGGTTGATTTTTAAAGGCTCATGCCTTTAAGATGGGATGGTAAGATAAAATGACCTTAGCACACTAGGGAGGCTACTGTGTATAAAAAAGATGGGGCTTGGCAGATCTTCTGCAGGGATACTGAAAGTGGCATTTTCCTCTTGGTAACGTAAGAAGTTGTTTTCATAATGGAATCTTCTGGACATGTAAATGCACTAACGTTGTTAGAGGAAATATTCAAACATGGCTTTTAGAAATTATGACCAGACATGCTAAGGCTACGGGAATATTTGCATACAGCTTTCTTCTGTCTTGCTGCTAATGTACAGTTACTTACCAGTGATGGCCAGTTGAGTCACAAAGAAGGTCATTCTGGACTTTCTTTTCCTTCTCCATGTGGAGAACAGCACAACAGAGTTTCCCACGATGGTGAAGACAAACAGGACCCACAGGGTTATCAGCTGCTCTGTCTGGAAGACACGGGGTAGCTTGAAACAGAGCAGATAAAAGGCCAGGCCCTTCCCAGGATGAATGGAGCAGGCACCTGAGCTTGGCTCTGGAATGTATTTTCAGGCATCCTTACTCCCAGCCCAGCCCCCACCCTCACTCCTGGGGAAGCTCCACTCCTTTACATAAGCAGTGGAGTAAATTTAGGCAAGCAAATTTTCTTTTTTGGACAAGTAATTTTATCTCCCTATGAGAGGTCGGGGTGTATAAAAGAACACTACAGTCACAAAGACATGAAAAGAAAGTGTTTAAAGATAGTGAAATTGATAAGTAAACCAAATTCTTCAATTTGGTGAACTATTGTGTAGCTATTAAAGGTGAAATGGTGAAGACTTGATAGAGACATTTAAAAATCCTTGTAGTATAATCTTTACATGGGAAAATATGATAAAAATTGTATATTGGGCATGATTACAACTTAGCAAAATTACACACATAGATTAAGAAATAATATGCACTAAAATGTTAGCAGTGGTTATTTTAGGTAGTGTGATTATGGGTTATCTCTCTCTTTTCTCTTTGACAAATTTCATAAAATGATATTAAAGTTCTGCTGAATAATGTATAACTAATAAAAGAAGAACAGGGATACCACTCACTTAAAATGCCAAGTCGCTCATAAGCAGTTTTTCATGATCACTTCAAATGGAGCGTTTTATCTGCTTGACATCCATAGCACAGACTAAACAGAGGTACTGGATATACTAGGCTCAAGGTGAGCTGTAGTGTGAGGCTCGTGAGGAAAGAGCATGGGCCCAAAGGAATCCAGTGGAGGCCTGAAATCAAAACCAAGTCAGCCCAAGAGGTCTAGGCAAGATCATCTTAACAGTGGGCCAGACCAGGACTTCAGGCCAAGAACAGAATGCTAAGTGCTGGTTAGGTTCTGTGTTATTATGCTAGGTGATGGTTATGTGTGGTCAAACACTAGTCTAGGATGTTGAAGGCAGGTGATTTCATAGATTGGACTAGCATCCACTGTCAGCTGATTTTAAGTGAGGGGATTCTCTGTCAATATGTGGGCAGCCCTCATGCACTGAGTGGACTTCCAATGGCATTAAGTACCTATAAACCCCTTTAAAGATGAAAATATCACTTCACAAGTGAATGTAATTTGCCTAACATATCAAACATCATAGCTTAGCCTAACCAACGATAACTGTGTTCTGCACAATTCAGTTAAGTCACAGTTTGACACAATTATCTAATATAAAATCTATTTTAGAAGAAAATGTTAAAGTCATATGGGCTGTGTTGAAAATTGTTGCAAACAACTGCTTCCGCTTATGACGGTGTGGCTTAGTGGGTACAATGGTCCCTGTGCTCATCCAGTATCACACACACACACACACACACACACACACACACACACACATCAAACTGCATGCTTCTAACCCAGGGAAAAAATTCTAATGCAATATTCAAAGCACCGTTTATGGAGCTCAAGATTTCGCTCAGTGGTCAAGTGCTTAGTTAGCCTTGACAGAACCATGGATTGTAGCCTCACCTCCATAAAAAAAAGCAGTATTTATACTGAGTGCATGTTCTTTCACATGATTGTGAAGTTAAAAACACCTCATGAGCTGAAGTATCATTAAGCCAAGGACCATAATTACATAGGTTCTCATTCATAAGCCTTTCATTGAAGAACCACACTGTTACTCTGAATTCATTCGAGGGCATATGTTAATAGAAGAATAAATCATTTTTTAAGAAAGTAGAACAATGCAGATGCCTTTCCATTTTAATCAACTCTCCTTTCCAAGGTAAACATCATTGAAACGTAACCTACTGTTAATTAGCACAAAAAGGACTGGGTTCACTAAGATATTTTCAGACAAAATGGGGGATTTTTGAGTCCACTCCTCCCTTTGCCTTCATTTCCTTGACCCCCACTTTTATCTTTTTGCCCCCAGGCACCTGCTACCCACTGTCATGCCCATGTGTCCCAGTGCTCCCTAAAGCGTTCGTATTCCTTTCGTGAAGACACCTTTAAGGATTTATGCCCAATGCCCACATATTATTAAAAACCCATGATTCACAACAGGGAGAAGAATCTGTGATGCGTCTTTGTATCTGGGTCACCTCACTTTATTCAATTCTCTCCAGATTCATCGGTTATCCTAAAATGTTCACAATTTCATTTTAGGTTTTAAAACCATATTTTTGTATAGAAAGGCAATTTATATAGCATGTCAAACTCTACTAGCATGTTTTTATGTCTTTCACTTCATTTATTTATTTATCTAACAATTAAATCATTATTGTAAATAATTTGCAAAAATAATTATTCATTGAGATTAGGCAGATCCAACATCTCTATCAACTTCTACACAGTTAGAGTAGCTAGTCTGAAGCAATGAGGCTTCAGGTTGGATTTTACATTCTCATTATGATAATATTGTTTTATGGTCTTGTTTTTTATTTTTTTATTTTTTATTCTTTTGTTGTTGCTTTGCTTGCTTATTTTGTTTTTGTTTTTGTTTTTGTTTTTGTTTTGAGAAACGTTCTCATTGTGTATCTCTGGCCGGCCTTGAATTCAGTAGGTAGATCATGCTGGTCTTAATTCTTAGAGACCTTCCTGCCTCCATCACTCATGTGCTGGGGCTAAAGTCATGCCCTACCACTCTCAGATCTATGATAATACAATTTTAAACAGAAGAAAACAGGAAACTATTTTGGGTTACAAAACATCCTCTTCCCAGAAAAAAAAATTTAAAAAACAATTCTCTTACATGGACCAGTGCAAGTAAGGTCTAGTTCTATTGCAGACACTGTCCATTATAAAGAAAGACCAGCTTTACAGCCATTGCATCAAAGGGATAACACTTGCTGCATTCTTTAGAAGTACAAAAGAGGTTCTTGTTACTTCAGTAAACAGATAATTGAATTCACATATTTACTAGGACAAAACACAAAAACAAAATAAAAAACAACAACAAAAAAACTTTCTATTTTCTTTCACGACCCATGTGCCCCTTTCTTATATCTTTTCTAAATGTGCAGACTTTACTCATATATTTTTCTCTATCATCAGATATGGTTCTAGGCAAATATTATAGTTTATATCCTGCCAATGCTTTCGAAATACTTTATAAGCATACATGGAAAGAACAAATACATACTGTTATTTGTGTGTGTGTTAGTTTGTTATTTAGTACAGTCAACATATTGTTCAACTTGCTTGTTGTAATAAGCAGGAGAAATGTCTAAATAAAAGTGATACTTTCACACAATAGAATAAAATTATTTCCCTTAAAAATTGATTGATGGGACAAAAACATAGTTTAGTTATCTGTAAAGCTGACTTTGATTTCTGTGACATACATGGTGAAGGAAAAGAACTGACTTCAAAAAATCATTTATAATTTCCACAAAGTCTTTGACATTTTGTATAAAACATACACATGCAATATGCAAATAATACATATATTGCATACATATACATACATTTATCTAATAAAACAAATTAATAGGAGATGGGGAGATGGTTCATTAGATTGAGTGCTTTTGTGAATTTGTGAAAATATGAAGACATGTGCTCTGACTCTCAGCACACAGGTAAAATCTAGACACAATGGTACATGTATATAATCTTAGCTTTGGAAAGATAGAGAGATCCCTGGGGTTTACTGGTCATCAGATAATCTAATGACAATAACACCTTTTTAAAAAAAGATAAACTTCTTTGTTTGTTGTTCATCATCCAGCGGGCTGGCCTGGCCTGGATTCCACATCCAATGGGTCAGTTTGGGCACTCTGCTTGCTTCAAGATGAGAATGGGCAGACATTGAGATTAAAGGTCCCAAGGTCCCATTTCTTGCTCAGGAGAAGCTTAGAGCACTCAGGACGAGGTGTGTGGCTTGGGTGCTAAGCCACGTTCGTGGTCTAACCAGGGGGTGTGAAAAATAAAATTTCCATGGACTGTTACATTAACTCTTTTTGAATGAGAACACTAGTGCCAGAAGGCAATGGAGTCTTGGGAGCTCCACAAGTCCATGCTAACAGCCAAAGTCTTATAGCCCTTTCTTAAGGGCTGTAGCACAGCAGAGCTAAGCACAACAGAGGAAGCAGGTGGGTGTCTGAAAACCCCGGCAGGCAGGTCCAGCAAGACACAGGCCTGGTGGGGCTTTACCAGAGGCCAGCACCTAGCTAGTGGTGGTGGAGTGGCTGGCAAGCAGCTCTGCCATCAATGACTTGACTGGCAGTCAAGCCTCCACCATTCAGCGGGGATTCTTCCCCAGAATAAATGGAGTCTCAGACAGTCATGATGGAGGGATGGCAAGAGCACATGAGAGAGAGAGAGAGAGAGAGAGAGAGAGAGAGAGAGAGAGAGAGAGAGAGAGAGAGAATCAGCCAGTCTTTACTTATAAACCTTGGGCAGTGAGGAGGGCCTTGAGGATGAATGTGTTGTATCTGATTCTCTGGGAGTATGAGTGCCAGGATACTTAATCTACATGCATGGTACAGTACCTCATTTATGTACAGTATCACAGGGCCCTATCACAGTAAGGAAAACAGAGTACTTAATTATCCTATGGGTGAGGGAATATCTTTGAGGTACTATTAAAAGTCATTTGCTAAAGGCTAGGATCTCCTTAGCATAGGGTGGGGTTTGCTAAACTGGGTTTCTTATCAGGAAATGGTTGGGCCTGTGATGTTCTCTGAGGGCTATGTGATGTCCCTGACAAGATCTAGGGTTACCAGATCAGATGGAGTGGTAACCCTGCTGAGAAAAGAGAGTCCACCGCCACAGAACTAGAGCAAATGGCTATCTGGAGACAGTCAGACTTCAACCTTATCCAGCAGAGTTCCACACTTGTTCAACCCAGAGGTGAGCATTCGGAATAGGCTTGCCCTGTGGCTAAAGATGCCACACACTTGAGTCACACAACAGGGGAAGCCATGTTGGTACTTATTTGGATGCATTACCCATACTGACTAGATCTCATGGTGCTGGAAGGTGCTGTGCCCACTTACAGGAGAAGAGAAGTAATCATCAGTTTCAAATAGCTGTGAACACTGCGACCTCTAACAACCACTGGGCTGACAAGATATGCCCACTGGTGCATGGCAATATGAATGTTATGGAAGAGATCAATCACATTTTTATTAAATCTAAGTCCTGTTCCATGATTCCATGAGATGGAACCCATAACTGTCACTGTCAACAATGTCAAGGGCCTGTGGCAGAATAAATCATAAACCCTAAAGGAGAACCCGATATGATCATTCTGCTAAATGGACCCAGTATTAGCATGACTGATAACGGCCTATCAGTACTGTACAATCAGTACAGTAATTGCTGTACTCATAGAGTAGAACCTCTCCCAGGCCTTTAAAAGAAAATGGCATTTTTTTAGTCCTAAATGAGACATATACAAGAAACCCTATCCTCCCAAAGCTCAGGGAGCTTCTCAGAAGATGGGACAGAAAGACTAAAGGAGCCACAGAGATGTTGGGCAACATCAAGGGGACAGTGTTTTTCTAGACATAGCAGGGCAATTGCACATGTGTATGTAAAGCAGTTAGGACAGTATACACAAAACCTGTGCAGATTCAAGCTAGAATAATTCCAGCATGCACAATGGATGTGGGCATGAAGTCCCGCCACTATTTGAGGAGCTACTGTCATTTGATGGCTGTCAGGAAGGGGGGGCCGAAGGGGGAGAGGGGAGGGTGGGATCAGTTCCTAAGACTAAGCAGACACCACACACCAGACTCAATGAGGCTGGAAAGAAAGCTTAAAGCAGGGTTAGAAGGAAGCAGAGGGTAGAGAGGGCTGTCGTAGGTGGGGCTGAGGGAGGGGAGTGAATATGTTCAAAGTAGAGTGTATTTTGGAATTAATTAAATGTTTTAAAAAGTAAGGTGAGAACGATAATGAAATTGAACACACACACACACACACACACACACACACACACACACACACACACACACCTCCTAGTAAACATAAAATGCTGAGAAACGTGTAGGGTTGTGGGAATGGAGCACAAGGTGGAAACGAGTGGAGTGAAGTCAGATTGTCTTGCTCACTAGTTCCTTCTGAGCATAACAGAGCTGGGGGTCCCTGTGGTTGCCATACTAAAACCCAAGCCTCCAGTCCAGTTCACAGGGATGGAAGAGAGTTCTTAGCATGGCCCAAAGGTCTCTATCCCTGCCCGATGTCCAGCACATCTGCGGACCCTACAATGCATCAGGCAGTATTTCAGTTCTCCCTCCTGGATTTACACCTAGAGCCCTGAGCTCCTGCATAGGTCAAGGCCTTGGCACCATAGCGCTGTGAAAGTAAAGGAGGGCGGGCACTCTGGGAGTGGATGGGGAAAGGGAGCAGAACTGAGTGGGAGAAACAGAGGGCCGATCTTTACTATTTTTTTGAGGGTACAGGTAACCCGTGACTTACCTTCAACGTGCTTGTCATTCCCCACGTAGAGGATCACTTCCTTGCTAATTGTCAAGACATAGACCTTGTCTCTTGTCCTTTGCTCACCAAAGAGGTTATATGTCGGCGTGACTTGTTACTTTAAAAGTAATCTTCATATGAGCAACTTCAAGAAAGCCCAGGGAGGTCATGTTATTATCCTGGAAAGGACTGTTTCAGCTCGAATGGGGAAATTTAGTTTTGTAGAGAACTGCTCCTTCGATCTAGATAAACGACTTCTCGCCAGAAGCTAATACAGCAAGGGGTCCTTTCATGCATCATACTGACGTTTCACACTCAGCAGGTGGTATTCTGGTAGTGGGGGCATGAACAATGGATTAGGTCATGGACAACCTAGCTTTTCAACTTGGAGAATGACCTAAGATCTGCTGATTTGGCCTAGAAGGTGCACTTGTAGGGCTGATTGACACTGACACAGTAAAGGGCCAGGGAGGGGACAAAGTGTTTATGCCATGAATATAATCTTTGCATACTGCACTGTAAGAAAGGATGGTGACACCTGAGCGGTACCCCTGGTTCAGGAAAGGCTGAAGGAGTTCTTGGGAAGGTGTGTCTGGTGTGTGAAGTCAGATGGGGCCACAGGACACTCTCACTCAGTCTGCAGAAGTCGCTATATGGATTTAGGGGTCCATACAGTGCTGGGACACCAGTGTGGGCTGTCTGTCTGCCATTTTTTTCTTGTAGTTACCTCCATGCGCTATGTGTCTCAAACATGTCAGGCTGTCAGGGAAGCCCAAGATCTCTCAGAAACAATTCTTGTGTGTAAACTACGATCATGGCTGTAGGGAGTTGTATGTGCTGGAGGCCTTTGAAAGTGTTTCTCAAAGTTTGGGTTACGACTTGGGTAACTTCATAATATAGTTTGCTTAGGATGGTCCTATGATGGACATTTACTAAGTAGTTATGTAAACTGACCTTTGTCCCCGAGTGCCATGGTGTGAATAGTAAATTATAAACTAACCTTGTTCTGAGTGGGACATTGTGTGGGCTTCAAATGATACACCCCAGTATGCATCATCACTTAACAATAACTCTGTTCCTAGAGTCTAGAGTTAGGATCATTCATCATCTGATACTGTGAAGCCCCCTGGAGATCTGCAGGACCTGCAGTCACTGAACATTTGAACACACTAATTTCAACCCTAGTTTAAGGAGAAGGTGGGTCACCAATAGCCACCTCCGTTATCCCCCTCAGAGACCCTAGATGTACCATTTCTTTAGAATGGTCACTGTACATGTCTTGGGCAGTGTTGAGAAACAAAGGAAGTGATGCTCTCTGCTGCCTGTATGGCTGCTCTTCACCTACATGAGAAAGAATGTACCCATAAGATCTTGCACATTTCTACCTTCCTTGCAGGTTAGAGGAACTTGCTCCCCCACCTTTGTTGACACACCATAAAAAGTTACCTGAGGTCAAGGTGAAGTGCAGTTGACCATGTATAAAACTGTGTAGACTATAAGGCTGCCTGTTTATCTCCGGGCTCACTGTAGAAGGGAGAGTACAACTCTGCATCAGTCTGGTACGACCCTGACAGGCAGTCTTGTCCTCTGTGAAAGATGAAGTGAGAGAACGCTAGACTTCCTTGCTCTGACAAAATAGAAATAGACCCACCTCTCCCTCAGGTCCTGGAAAGAGAGGAGCAGCACTGAGCATTAGCCTCTAAGACATGGCAATGCTTTCAAGATATGATGTCAAGAAATGAAATAGGAGATCAGGAGTTCAGGGCTGTGCAGATGGCCTGCTTGAGCCAATAATCCAATGGCCCGAGTTGTAGCACCAGCAGTGAGGCTTTTTGCTAAGCACTCCAAAGTAAGGATGTTGTGCTTGTTGTGGCAATTGGATTTGAAGAAGCTGATGAGAGCGCCTTGAGGAATCTCTCATAATAGTAAAAATTGCATCAATACATGTAATAAAAAAATGACATGATATGCAGACAAAAGGAAGACACTAAAAATCACCCTTGTCTAACTGAGGAATCAGAACAGCCTCTTAACTGCATACAACCTTGTTATTCCCAAGGTTTTGCTTGGGAACTTGCTTTTTTCTTACATCACAGTATACTGAACAAAAGAACTTCCTGATATTTGATATAGATCCCCTTATTTAATCTTTCTAGCTGCCAAAGAAGGGAGTTTTGTTCTTAGGTTTATAGGTGAGACCATTGAAAGGAAAAAAAAACATATCCCACTCTCCACTCAACTGTGGAGAATGTTCTGACCATTGGCTAGATCTGGGTAGGGGTTTAAAGTTTACTGCCTGTATTGTCCCTGGCTGGTGCCTTAGTTTGAGCGGGACCCCTGGGCCTCAATCTGCCTATCATAATGTTCTACTTGTAGGTTTCTAGGACCCTCTGGATCTTTCTACTTTGCCATTCTCCCACGCTTCTCTCATCTAGAGTCCCACTAGAATGTCCTCCCCTCTGTCCCAGTTTCCTGGTAAGTGAAGGCTTTCATGGGACATGCTCCTTGGGCTAGACCTGGTGGCACTCAGAGGAAGGACAGCAGGTTACCAAGAAGAGACTTGATACCCTATGAGCATATACAGGGAGAGGTAATCCCTCTCAGGAACAGTCATAGGGGAGGGGAATAAGGGGGAAAATGGGAGGGAGGGAAGAATGGGAGGATACAAGGGATGGGATAACCATTGAGATGTAACAAGAATAAATTAATTTAAAAAATTATGTAAAAAAACCCAAACATTAAAAAAAGAAAGAAAGAAAAAAGAAACCTACTGGGCAAATGAAATCTGATCTAAGTTAGCTTGCTTTACCATTTGGACTGTAATAGTAGAAAATCACTTTACCTAACCTATTTAGTAGGTCCTTGCCTTCAAATATTAAGATACATTGAAAACTATTAAACTGACTCTATTGAGGTTTCACTGAATTTCAGCTATTGTTAAAATCATAACTCTACAAAGATGCATCTATTACATGCATCTAATTCCAATAAAATGCACCCCAGGTATAGAAATTTGAAATCAAAGAAGTAGTAGAATTCAATGACATTGCAGGATTACAAATTAACCTATGCATTACTTCTTCACATTGTTGTGTGTAAAAAGAATTAATTATTCTATTAGTATTAATTAATGCTGGTTGTTAATATCGTGGCAGTTATTCTCTAACCAGCTATTTTGCGAATAAAAGACACAGAAACTGATACATTTATGATAAGCTTTAAATCACTAGCACTTGGCAGATATTACACCTTGAAGTGGATGTAAACATGTTTTTGTTTTGATCCCAAGTGTGGGATGTGAAACTGCCTCATGAGAGGACATGGGATGTTTGTCAATTGGAAACAGACCCATAAAGGGATGAGTTGAAAACATCCTGAGTGGACTGTGGGAGCGTGCGCATAAAATAGGCCCCCCAAAAGATTGCTTTGCATTGCTTCGCATCTTTTGGCTTATTTGCTTTGCTTCAAGACACTTCTAGAGAGAAATGCTACAGAGAATGTTTCCAAGTTGCTGGCATGTTTGCTGTTGCGCTTGTTGGATTGCTGGTTTGAGGCTTAGCTTGACTGCTAGAGTCTTCATGACAAAGAATGGCATCATCTCAAGACACCGAGTCTAAAAAGGTCTACCTTTCCTGTCCCTACTAACCTCCTTTCTCTCCTATCTAAGACTGATGAGTTGAAAGAGAGGTAGAAGCAGTAAAGAACCCCAAATAAAGTAGGTTTTAAAAGATCAAAGCCTACAAACCCTCTGAGGCCATCTTGTCTGCTTCCCAGGCAAAATTTCTGTAAATACTTGCACGTGTCCCACTTGGGCTGCTTCTGCTCCATCAGGCCAGTTCACAGAGCAAGCTGCTCTTGGCCACATGCGCCTGGTCACACTAACACAGGCGAACTGCTTCCTTCTTCCTCCTTTCTCTCTCTTCTTCGTGGTCCTTCTGTGACCTCACAAGCCAGTGAACCTTCACTCTGCCTATCCTCCTTCTGCCCAGCCCAGGATGTAGGCAACTTTATTAGCCAATCAGAGATAATTTGGGAGGCAAGGCTCACACAATGCCATTTTGGATGTGTGAGAATTTGCTTGTAGGACACTAAGAATCTTGGGAGGCAGGCAATTAACTCTTGAATCCACAGTAGCTCCAGATCAAGCCAATCAGCTGCGGGGGGTGGGGGTGGGGGGTGGAAATGAGCACTTCCAATGTCCTCACAAAGACAGAAACTATTTTTTACCAATACTTTCCAGTTTTGTGAGTGACAAGTATTTACAATTTATGTCCTACTTCCTTCCTCCGTTCTCCTTCTTCCTCGGATTGGGGCCTCAGACATGGGTTTTCCATGGGTGCTGGAGATGCAAATGCAAGTCCTCACGTTAGTGACACAAGCCCTGCACCAACTAAGCCATTACTCCAGCCCCACCACGCACAGGTATTATGTTTTGTGCTTTTGTCTGGTTTTGTTTTTTTGTTTTTATTTTTGTTTTTTTTTTTTCCTTTTGGTTGCTGTAGCAAATACCTGATACTGAGTAATGTGTAAAATAGTTCACGCACCCAAAGCCTTGGTGATTCAAGAGCATGATAATTAATCTGCATCTGTTTGACTCTGAGGGCTCCTGGCTACGTTACAAATTGGCAGATACGATCATGATGGGAATATTGATAAGAGGGAATGAGACAAGAGGCAAGATTCATGAGGCAGGAGCCAGGACCTGGAGACCATTTCTCTTCAACAATTCCTTCCAGTCACCACTGGAATTAAGCTATTTTAGCTTAAGTGCCTGCCACAAGGTCCTACTTCCTTAAGATTCAGCCACCACCTCACTATGCGTGAGACCAAGTTTGTATATTAACCTTTGGGGGCAGGGACACATCCAAGACATACCTCAATTGTAGCCTCTTGCCCTTTTGGTTTATACTAAGGCTCATCAATGTTGTTGAATGGTTGTAGGGTTTTATTGTAATATAGTATTGCTCTATGGCTATATTTTAATTTATTTATAATTCTCTTATTCTGTGTGTCTATGGATGGTCGCATATGATTCTCTCTCTCTCTCTCTCTCTCTCTCTCTCTCTCTCTCTCTCTCTCTCTCGGGGTGGTGGTGGTGGTGGTGGTGGTATGTGTGTGTGTGTGGGTGTGCATGTGTATGTGTTGACATTCAAGGTTGATATTGATTGCATTTTTGATAGTCCCCTTTTATTATTTTTTTTAATTGGAGCTCTTTAGCCTGTTCTCTCTTTCTACCTATAATCTGCTGGGATTGCAAGTCGCTACCAAAGCTCTCCTGGTTTTCACATGGTTTCTGAGGATTGCAGGCAAGTGCTTTACCCACTGAACTGTCTTCCCCATCGTCTGTTTCATTCATTCCACACACTTCAATGGGCACATGGCTTATAGTGCTGTTCTGCTCACCTCTCGCAGGTGATCCTAGGTGTGAAGATGGTGCAGCATGAGGAAGCACACCATCTCTGAACTAAATGATGCCAAAGTACAACGTCAGTATTTTGAAACATTTTATACTTGCTGGATATGGATTTAAAACATTTAAAATCCATGACATTTAAAACTTTCTTTTGGATAGTATCTTTTATTTAACATTTTCCCAATTGATAAATGGTGGTTTATATGACAGCAATCCACTTTATATATTTCTCAAAGCTATCCAACTTGAAAATTATTTATGTTTTATCCCTTTACCAAAGACCCTGAATTCTTCTGAAATTCTTTGTGAGTTTTGCACTTCAGATTCTTCCATTTTAACACATCTTCCTAGCAATCATTTTTTGGCACATGCATTAGAGTGTCATAAACCAAGAGTTATTTAGCTATTAATTATGTCTTTCAGGACCACACTTCTGTTTTTTGCTTAATTTCTGGCTGCTGTGTTCTCAGTTTCACTTAGGAAGTTTAGGGCAGGATCTGAACATGCTATGGTAGAGGGAATTCTCCTCTACCTGCACAGCAGCTGATGCAGGGGGATAGCAGTGTGTTCTGATTATAGTTTGCAGACTTGCATTAGAAATGTGGCCTTGCTTCTGGGGGGGGGGGAGGTTTCTTTGTCTTTGCAGCAGGTCATTTTTTTTCTAGTTAGACATTTGGTACTTTGTTCTTTCTTCAATATTTTTGAGATTTAGGCACAAAGTTATTTGGGTTAGGTCTTCTTTCACTGTGAATCTTTCTGACATTTTTTTTTAAATATTAAAAGGCTCAACTTTAAGAGTCAGGCAAGTTGTATTGTATTATGATATCCCTGTCCATGTCTCCTCTGACCTGCCACATCTAGGTGATCATGTGGACTTCCTAGATTTTCTACATTTCTCTTCTGTCTATATGATATTTAGCACTCCATCCTGTACTGTGAATTTTATGAGACATTATTGAGTATTCTATCTTACTTATCAAGTTATCTCTTCACTCTGGATTTTTGAAGTAATGGTATTTTCATGTTAAAACAATATTTTTCTGAACTCATCCATGCCCTCTTTTTAATGCCATGTCCACTCAAGTTTTCTGAGAATACAGATGAACTTCTAAGAGTCCTATTTCTTTCAGGAAATAAGTTTTGTAGAAGGAAGCTTTTCGATAAAGCAAGCAATTTCCTTTCATGAAAATTATTTGATTCTGTACATGCCCAGTCTTTTTTCACAGCCTGTACGGTGGGCTGGAAAGGAGATATATTTCCACACTACCTGATATCTTTGATATCTGTTGATTTCATTCAACCTCATGTGATGTCTCCTCCTGTTCCTGGTGAGTGAGCTGACAACAATGCACGGAAGGAGATAACGGTGGGGTGAGGCATCAGGGCTGTCTTTACCACAGACTCTATTTCCATCAGAACAACCTGTGGTCCCGCAGAAGCATTAGTTAGCTACACATCCATGTCCTGTTACCTGGAGGAATGCATTAGACACCATGCCCCACTGTGAGGGCTGCGGTGCTGCTAATGGAAATCTGTACTCAGGAGCCTGCCCAGACATCAGGGTGGGGCTCTGAGGGTTCTTCAGGGAGATTAACTTGAAGTCAGTCTTGTACACAGAATTATCTGCATAGTCTTCAGAAATTCTTCCAGCTGTCCATCAGGGAAGGTGTTAACGCTTCTTCCTCTTCTTCTGCCTTTTTGTTTGTTTGCAGTGAATTTGGGACCTTGGTGGTGCCAGTAAGCATCCTAGTGCTATGTCACCCACAGCCCTCACTTGTCCTTTTCATTCTGAGACAGAGACCCACTGAGCTACAGAGGCTGGACTTAACTCATTATGTAACCCAGGTGGGTCTTAAACTTGCCAGCCTCCTTTCTAGTTTCTCAAGTAGCTGAGATCAGCAGCCCATGCTTTCCACCCTGACTTCCTTTTTTTAATTTTTTTTATTTTTATACAGAATGTTATCCAATCATGTTTACACTCTGACGGCCTATCACAGGCAAGTCAAAAGAGGAGAACTGAGCAAGAGTCCTCGGGCTCTCTGCACTGAAACTCAATGTTGTCTTTTCAGTTTACATTTCTCTCACGTTCTCCTTCCTCTGCACAAAGCCTTGCCTGTGGTAAGTGCAGTCAGACCTCATCTCCAGAAAAGCCAACAGTGGCAGCTACGGATGGCCCACCGTGCACATGGCGAGTGGGCAAGTACAGTGGTGGCACTAAAAGATACATTTACAGAAGTTAATTTTAGGTTCGTTGGGGATATAGTCGAGGCCAGCTTGTATGTATGAGCAGCACATTTCAGGCTGAGGCATGCTAGCTCTGACTGTCTTGGGGCTCAGATCTGCTCCACTGGGAGCACCCAGTGACGAAAGCTGTAACCATATAACTGGCTTGCCATGTCAATAAAATCCAAGTCAGCCCTCAGGAGTACTAGGTAGTCAGTGTGACTTAGGATTTACTTGCTTTAGAGTTTGAGGTTGAACTTTCAGGTACAAGGAGCTCTGCAAGCAAATCCAGGCTTTTTTTAAATAGGCAGATACTGTGAAAATAGTCCACATGGGTCCTCCACATCTGAGGTTTTATATGTTGTCTTCAGGAAACTTCCAGATGGAGGAAATCCAGTCCTCTTAATTTCTGGGCTCTTCCTAGGAGCTTATTTTATTCAATTATTCATGTGTTTATACAATATCTATTAATTGTCCACTGTGTACCAGATATAACCTAAAGTATTAATGCTACAAGGAATTAAAAAAAACATGAGACAGGTGTGTCCAACTAAGTTTAATCCTGCCATATTAAATAAAACTATGAAAACACTTGGATGAAGGCTAATCCATAATGGCATTCACACACACACACACACACACACACACACACACACACACACAGAGAGAGAGAGAGAGAGAGAGAGAGAGAGAGAGAGAGAGAGAGAGAGAGAGAGAGAGAGAGAGACACCAAGTTAACATGAGGATTTGAGGAGTTATGGCATCATGAGTGGAGAAAAGGGAGTTGCAAGAGTAGCACTTCACCCAGAGCCAAGTGGAGTGGTAGAGCCTGAGTGAATTCAAAGGTTTTGATCTGTGCACAGGTGAAGAAGATACATTGTAGTTGAGAAACACTCTGACTTTGGTTTCCTTATTTCCAGAATAATTATAAAAATAAAATCAATCTTCAACCTACTTGAAGGGTATCAAAGATGAAGATGGGGGGATTCAGCTCAGTGCTGGATGCAGTGTTGTAGGAAGAGTTACATCCTTTTTTCAGTTTCTGGATAGTTCTAAGGGTGACAGCTCACTACCTTTGCACATGGTGTTCAAACCCTCCCTGTTCACCCTGTTATCTCACCTTGTCCTGTCATCTAAGGTCATCTCTGCCTATGATCTTAACTCCATGCCAGCCTGATGATGCCCAACACTGTTCTTGACCTTCACAGACTATAGTTGAGGACTAAATGCCCCCTAGTGGTCGTGTGAAGCAAAATTCTAGTCAGATGCCTATAACTGGGATGAAACCCAACTATAGGTTGAAACCATAGTTGAATTTGTATTTTTTTCTTTCTTGAAGTATTTTTTATATCGATGTATATATAATCTACTTGTTCATCTGCGTGTGTTTGTGGGAGTGTGTGTGCACACTTGCGCATGCATGTGGAAATAAGAGGATAGCTGGAGGGGTCAGGTCTCTTCTACCATGTGAGTTCCTGGATGGAACAAGGTGCTGTTTCCTACTAGGGCCTGTCTGTAGCCCAAATTGAGAGTTTTCAGTGCCAAAATCCAGAGTTCTCTTGGTTCTGGGATTTCTGACTTACAACTGATTGGTCTTGAAACTGGCCGAAGTGACTATGTCAGCTGCCGGGGTGGGAGCCCCAGAGTACTGCAGCCCAGCTCTGAAGCGATGGATCTATCACAGGGTTCCATGGACGAATGTCATGTCAGCCAGAGACCACACACACGCACGCACGCACGCACGCACGCACGCACGCACGCACGCACGCACGCACGCACGCACGCACGCACGGTGTGGGTGGGGGCGGAGCGCGGCAGGGGAGTAGCTTCAAAAGGATGCCTATGAGTACGACACCAACTCTGGATCTCTTTGATAAGCTTGACATCGTGTGGCCCAGCTGGCTAATTGTGTGTCAGTTTAGCACAAACAGGAGTAATTTGGGAAAAGGGAGCCTCAGTGGGGAAAATTGCCCCATCAGATTGGCTGTGAGACAGTTTTGTGATTGATGCTTGATACGTGGGGGCCCCCGGCTCCTCATGGACAGTGCCATTTCTGGGCTGGTAATCCTAGGTCCTGGTGGTCCTATGTGGGCTGAGCAAACCATGCAAAGCAAGCCAGCAAGCAGCACTCCTCCGTGGCTTACCCATCAGCTCTTGTCTCCAGGTTCCTGCTCTTGTTGAGTTCCCTCCCTGACCTCACTTGAGGTTGGACTTACCTGGAAGTGTAAGGTAAATAAACCTTTCCTCCCCAAGTCACTGTTTCGTCACAGCAGTAAAAACGCTAAGACAATGGCCCACAGAATGTGTTAATAACGTGTTAGATGAGTAAACAGATGACCAATGCAGAGAGGGGCATTTGCAGTGTAAAGTGGCTCAGGAAATCTAAAACATTGCATCACTCATCTTCACTCTGGATGTGTCAGGCTTATCTGGAGTGGAAGTTGTGGTTTACCCAGAATCCTCTTTCACACAGAAGGCTCGGAAAGTGGAACGCAAAAGCTTAAGGTATATTTATCAGTTGTAAGGTGAGTGGCTTCTCAGGCTCCTCATATATGGTACCTAGGAATTTTTTTTCTCTCTGTTGATCAGATACCAGGCTCTGGGCACTCCTGGCGGGTCACCTGTCAGAACTTGGCTGCTGTAGTGTTTCTTTGCTCTGTCTTGCCAATAAGGAAATGCAGCCAAGACAAGTGGGCCCCTTGGCTTGCAAACGCTGCAGTCTGGATCCTGATGCGGTTTCACACATGGAAAAGTTCACGCTATCCCTGTCACTTGGTGGATTTCTGTCACACCTTGGACAGCGATAGTGACATTACCTTGTGGCTTTACTTTATGCCTTCAAGTTGAAAACAATTTTCATCTCCATTCTAATCCATAGCTTGTTCACAGCTTGGCTTGGGAGCTGGGTTGGAGGAAGCCGAAGGCCAGTGCTGATTACACAGTTTGAACACTGGAGCAATGTGCAGCTTCCACCGGACAGTAATCACAAGTGTGGCAGAAAGAGTCAGGAGATGGTGTGTCATCTGCTTTGAGTGAGGGTTGGGGAGCTGTCAGCACCCTCACATTTTCGTGGTTTGTTTTGTGGGTGTTGTTATTTTATGTGATGCTGCGAACTGATATTTCAAACACAGGAAGGAGTAAATATCTGTTGCTTTTCAAGTCGGGAAAGTGCAGAAAAGGGTTCAAGGATAAATTTATAAGTCCCAGTTCGCAGCAAGCAGCAAAGACTTTCCTGCTACTGAGAATGGTGTAGATTTTACTGTTCATATCACCTGAGTGCTAAGCCCTGATTAAAGCCCTGTTGATTCACTTCAGTTGGGTGGGAATACCAAAAGCAAAAAATATGAAAAAAATATAATTTTTACTTTGTTCCCTTTACTTCTGGATTGTAACCCCTTCCTTCATTGCCTCCCAGCCCCACCCTCTCTTCCTCATTCCCCTTCCTTCCTCCTCTCTCCTAGTCCTCAGAAGGGGGAAGTCCTCCTCCTTAACATATGACCTCAGCCTATCAAGTTTCATCTGGACTGCCTGTTTCCTCTTCCTCTGTGACCTTGCAAGGCTGTCCTACCACAGGGGAAGTGATCAACGTGTGGGTACCAGAGTCCAGGTCAGAAATGGCCCATACTCCCCATATTATGGGCCCTACAGATCTACTGCATCTGAGCAGAGAGTCTAGGTCATCACCATGCATGGTCCTTGGTTGCTGTATCAGTCTCTGCAGCACCCTCCCCCTCTGCCTGGATTTGTTGATTCCATTGGTCTCCTTATGGAGCTCCTGTTCCATCCAGGTCCTTCTACACCTGCCCTCAACTCTTCCATAACACTCTCTGTGCTCCATCCCAAAGTTTGGCTGTGAGTCTTCACATATGCTTCCATCCCTGCAGGGTGGAGTCTTTCAGGGAACTTCTATGGGTTCTGTCACACAATACTACTCAGCTATTAAAATCAAGAAAACCCTGAAATTTGCAGGCAAATGGATGGACCTGAGTGTGGTAGCCCTGACCCAGAAAGACACGCACAGTATATACTCACTTATAAGTGGATAATAGCCACATAATACAGGATAAGCACACGATAATACACAGACCTAAAGAAGCTAACTAACAGGCTGGAGAGATGGCTCAGCGGTTGGGAGCACTGGCTCTTCTTCCAGAGGACCGAGGTTCAATTCCCAGCATCCACACGGCAGCTCACACCTGTCTGAAACTTTCAGTTCCAACTGAAATCCTCACATAGACATACATACAGGCAAAACACTGATGCACATAAAAAATAATTCTTAAAAAATTAAAAAAAAGAAGCTAAATAACAAGAAGGACCCTAGGGAGAATGCTGAATTCTCATTCAGGAGGGGAAGTAGAATAGACACTGGAAGTAGTTGAAGAAAATATGAATTCTTAGCTCCACTGAGAATATAAGATGCTTAAATGGACATTTCAGTGAGGCAGACAGGCCAGACTGCAGAGCTTTGATCCCTGAAGGTTCTTAGTTAGACATGGAGAGCTTGCCCTTTTACTAAATTCTGAAGACGTTGGGGCAGGTACTGAACGTTAGGAATCTCTCACTCAGCATTTTGTCCTATTTTCTCTCATCCTGTATTGCTTTAGAAGCTCAGACAAGTGCCTACTGATCACCTGGCTGACATAGACTGCCTTTGCTCAGAAGGCTGCATTCGTTCATCCCTAAAGCCATTTTCTGATGATGCAGCTTTTTAAAGGTCTGTCTTATTTTTATTTGTTTGTTTGTTTGTTTGACTGATCTCCTTCCAGCAACCCAGTGATGATATATTTGCAGGTACAATTGGATTATTGTCATCCCAACTGGCTTTCTGTATTCACTTTTTCCAGCTGTTTTACCTCTGGAACTAAGGAGGCTTTCTACATTGCGTTATTGGGGTTATCTTCATACTCATACACTGTGAGGGGAAAAACAGCAAAATATTACAAATCCATGTGTAAGTGTAAGCTATGTGTAAGTTCTACCCTTCTGAAGGCTTTTCATAATTCTTTCACAGACATCCAGAACAGAGCTAGAGCTAGAGACCATGCCTCTGAAATACCTGAACCTGTCTAGGGGCTGGCAAAGCAAGTTGGCAGAAGACCTTCTACAGGAAGAATGCAGGGCTGGCTGGGACAGGAAAATTAGCCTCCACAGTTGAGCAGGGCTGGGCATCATCCAGGGAACCAGGGGACCAGGGAAGGGTTCCCCTTGAGGGGAGATTCAGCTATATATACTGTTGTGTAGAAATGATGCCTAGAACAAAAGTGGTAACCTACCTTAAACATATTGTAGCCTTGAACGCGATTCAGTTGGCTTACAGTTTGCAGGTTTATATGAAAATCTACACCCCAGAGTTTGTAGTCAAGTGGTGAGGGCAGAGATTAAATAAAAAGGTTTCCAGGCAAATGTCTATGAGTGAACTGTTGTAGCATCCCAAACAAGGGGCTTGAGATGAGGCGTTCATGCTTCGTCAGAATCTGCACTCTAAAAATGGAGACTCATGAGGTGAGCTGAGTCTGGAAACCTGGAAAGTAGTCAAAATAGTCAAGCAAAGAATTGACAGGGGTGAAGGCAGCTTGAGCAAAGAGCACTTTGGGAAGAGAGATTCTGGCTGGCTGGGCACGTAAGTCCATGGGCACTGAGCAAAGGAAGATTGGCGGAACCCTGGAAGCTGGGATGTAGTGTGCCCTAGGTCTTGTCCTAAGTTAGGAGAGTTGCTTCTTGGAGAAAAGACTGTCCACCTGGATCTTTTTCAGTGGCAACACCATCTTCACTCTCTTCACAGGCAGCAGATTTAAACATGTGCTTCTTCCCACAGGACTAGGTAGGAAAGCTATTTAACCAATTACAGATAACCACCTAAAATGCGTCTCTTAGCTTTGCCTCTGGGACATGTTCGATGACTGCATGTACATTTCTAATCCACGCAGGAAGGACTAGTCAACTGGTCTGGCGTATTTCACCAGCAGTGCTGGGAGCCATAGACCAGGCTTAGCTGGATGTGTTAATTTCCCATTCCCTTATTGCTTTCAGCCAGTTAGGACTTGGACCATGGAGCTATGGTCACATTACTACGAGATCCAGTGTCCTGGTTGCCAGGATACTCCAGCTTCAACCAGCAAAGGAGTACCAATGCTCCCAACGCACCTCAGCGGTGGCTCTCGTGCCTCTCTCTTGGCACACAAGAGGATGTCCTTATTAACCACAAATGAGGTAGATTGGAGGCTTTGAAACAATTAAATTCTGAGGTTCCGTTTGAATTCCCACAATGCATCAAGCCACAGCTGCTAGAAATCATCTGAAAACCTATTGTGCTTTGAGTCTATGGAGTAATTAATATTTGCTGAATAAACAAATGAGGTGTCTGCTATGTACCAAGAGCTGGGATTAACATTTAAATTGCTATTTAAGCTCCAGACTCTTGAGGTAATAAAAAACTAACATTTGGATAAATCAGGTCCAAATCTCTACAATCCAGTAGAAGTCAAACTGTCTTGCTATTCTGCCCTTCACAGTCCACATGGAATTGGTTTCAGCGTTTTTTCTTGCCACAATCCACCTGTACTCAAATCTTGTTAGTAAAATGGTGCGATCATGGCACATAGCTCTTGCTCATCCTCCTGTGATCCTCACCTCATCCCTAGATTACTTATAATACCCCATGCAATGCAAATTCTGTGTAAATAGTTGTTATATTGTATTTCTTGGTGAATAATGACAAGAAAAACAGGTCTACTAATTTTTGGTGTTTGAATGTGGATGCAGAGTTCACAGGTGTGAAGGGCCAACTTTGACTTCTGTAAAATAGAAACAAAAAGATAGCATTCTTCCTGGTGAGCCCCATGGTTGATAAGCCTGCTGTAGCAAAGATTTGTTTGTTGGTCTGGAAGGTTGTGTTTGAAGGATTCTTGTGGACATCTCACCCCAGCTCATTCAGGAGGCTCGAGATCAAACAGCTAAAACAACAAACCATAAGACATGGATTGCTGGCATGTGGAAGGACAGAGGCAGAGGCAAGGGCTGGAACGTGAGTCTGAACGTCGTTAGAGATCAGAAGAGATACAGGATGAGAGGCAAGGAGATGCAAAAGGACTCAGGGGCAACAGTCACAGTTACAGAGGCTGGACACTCCATTCTTCATGCACCTGAGTTGTGTGGCTACTCATCTAATTGTGGTAGGCTAATAGTTAGTGTGCACCAAATTCACACAGCTGGTCATCTGCCTGAGCATCCACTTGTCTTCTTATTTCTGTGCCTGCTCTTCTGGGTCCCTTATAAGCAATCCGAGTCTTGCAAAATTTCCTTGCCAGGGGTTGGATACACCATATTCAACCTCAGGTCAGTTACTGCATTGCATCTTTCTGAGACCTATGGATTCAGATGTCTGCTTGGCTCCACCTGCCACTCTCATCTAAGCCTTGGACTTTGATGGAGCCCTGCTCACTCCAGAAGAAGCTCTGGACCAGGTTATTCCTCTAGCCTGATGCCCAACTCCCTGCTCTTCACTAGTAGACACAGAAGTCCAGCATAGCAAGTGGCTCATCCACTAACAGTGATGGCAGAATATTTGAAAAATAGCTTTTTGAGAGAGTAGATATTGAAACAAATGGGTAATTCACATCTCTTATGCCTATTGTGGGTTTGATGACTTGGGACTGAATATGAAAAATGGAAAGGGTAATAATATAAGAAACTGAAAGACAGGCTTAAAAAACTAAAGATCTGAATTTAGGTGGCTAGGAGGACTTTGAAGATGGACATGAATTAAAGCATAGAAAACCTAATTGTGTGTGTGTGTGTGTGTGTGTGTGTGTGTGTGTGTGTGTGTGTGTGTGTGTGATTCTCTCAGGTTTCTTCCTTTAGAGAACCCTGACTAATGTTCCCCATTTAACAGACTTTTTTTTTTTTATCACAAAGGCACCTATATTCAGAAGACTTCTAGAACCTTCCTCAAGGTAAGCAGAAGCTGAGAAGCTGGCAGCACTGCTGTTAATTATATATTAATTTTCTTTACTTTTTTGTTTGTTTTTTGAGACAGGGTTTCTCTGTGTAGTCTTGGCTGTCCTGGACTCACTTTGTAGAACAGGCTGGCCTCGAACTCACAGTGCTTCATCTCCCTCTGCCTACTGAGTGCTGGGATTACAGGCGTGCACCACCACCACCTGGCTTTCTTCACTCTTGTTAATTTGGCTTGTTTCATGTTTATTATTGAATTTTTATTATTAAGCCTACTAATAACATTTTTATACATTCTAACTTCATATTCAATATATTTGCTCATGTTTCTAATAGGAACTATATTCTCCCCCAAAACTTAACTTTTTAAAGACCTTCAACATGTTATATTTGTTATTTAACTATCACATATACTATGAATCATAAGATTACATATGTATTTTTAATATATATGTTCTCAGTTTTTTCTTTTTAACATTTTATAGAATTGGATAGTCTTTGTTTATAGTCAGTAATTATTCTACTGATTTTGTAAAATTTCAGTTCCATAATTTTATATCTTCTTAGACATTCCTTTGGTGTGAGATCCATCACATACCTGTCCAACTCTCTCCATTTTTATAGACAAAATAGTTATTCCTTTCTCTGTTTTTGCAATTTTGTATTATGAAGTACACAAATGCCCCCAAATTTCCTTTTCAGGACAACTTGTTTTTCATTATCGATCCCAGGCCAGCTGTGCTGACTTTGTACTGCTAACAGATGGTTAGTGGTAACCGACAGGGGTTCTGTCCCCTTTTGTCATCCCTGCCCACTCCCAACGCTTTCCTTACTGAGCCCTTCCCTGTTCCCCAGGAGTTCCCTGTCCTTGGGTCCTCTGTTGTGTGTGGTCCACCAACCTAGGGTACACTGAGCCCACTGGGCATGTGGAGAGGCTTTGAAGGAGCCTGAGGATGGGGGGGGGATTCCTAGGACAATCCCATGCCTATTTCTTTTAATAACATTTGGATTATTTTGTTACTAAAAGCCAATTTCTCTTTTCGTTGCCCTCCCTACTTTAGCCGTCTTCATTTCTTCCCCTCCTCTTTCTTTCCTCTTCTGATCTCGGATTCTAGAAGTCTGTGTTGGGTGGATCAGCCATTACTAGGTCCTTGAGAGATTACAATAATAGAAGTCTCTTATCACCATGTTATAGTGTGTGACATAGAAAATAGAAATAGAATATAAACATTAAAACATCATGATTTGGACTTGCATGTTAACTCAGCATAATTTAGCTTAAACATGATCAATGGAGGAACAAGTGAAATGACCAGTGGAAGGGACAACATGCTTGGCAGAATTAGTATTCTAGAAATTATTTTTAAACTTTACTAAGGGCTAATAGTTTCTATCTTATTGAATGTCTTTTGTGTGTTTATTCAATTTAAGCAAAAACTCCTCAAAAATACTAAATGTGTTAGAAAATAAATCAGATTTATTCTTGGCCAAAGAGCATCTACTTTTGTGTTGATTGCTTGTCTTGCCTGAGGCTAGAGTCTACAGTAGCAGACCGTAGACTGATCAGAGGGAAACTGCAATAGAGCACACACAATATTCCTTTCAATTATTTATTAACTTGTGGAATAGGCAAACAATATTTGTGAGCAAACACAGTGGTTCAATATCTGTCTACAAATGCAATTCCCAATACTTCTGAAGACCTTTTGTGTGTTTTAGAGGCTTCAGTGGCTCAAACAGCATCTTAACAGAAGAGTTTTAGCTTCACTTAGAAACTTCTAGAATCTCCTAATTAGGTTATTGGTTGAGGATGGTGTAATTCTCATCCTCCTGTCTGCAGTCCCCAAATGCTGGGATTATAGATGTGCACAACCGTGCCCAGCATTATAGCACTGGGGATCTAACCAGAGTGCTATGAGTGCTAGGCAAACATTCTAACAACTGAGCTACACCCCCAGCCGGAATCTCTGAAATAGACCTGGTGTGACTGCTGTCCAGGAAGCTCATGTTGTGAAGGCCTTATCAGCATTAACCTGAGGAGGCTTCTTTTGCAATGAAACTCATTCTGGAAGCTTAGGTAACAAGTTATAAGGTGAGACCCTAGAGTACAGAATCGGTTTACTCAGAACAGTCTTGATGCTTGTAATTGGCTGATTGAAGAAAAAGGTTGTAATGACATGAAGTGGAGATTAGAGTAAAGGGGGTGGGGGATTAACCAAGCGTGCTTGCTGTAAAAGGAATGGCAAGGGCATGGGAGGGAGGCCTCCAGGGGTCACTGGCCATGGAGTGGTTTGAGAGAGGAAATAGGAGCCTTCCTGACGTTCTGGGATTCTGTCAAGGTTCCACTCAATTCTTACTCCTCCCCTGCCACCTATTCCTCCATAGAGAAGTTTCTTGAACTTCCAAAAACCAGATTGAAGAGAGAATGAGTCATGTGTGATGTCTCTGTTTGCTTTTGCAGGAGATAAATGGAGTGAAAAGTCTTGGTGTGTGTGTGTGTGTGTGTGTGTGTGTGTGTGTGTGTGTGTGTGTGTATGTGTGTGTATGTGAAGTCTGAGAGGTTACAGAACTTGAAGAGCACAGAGGCCAGATGCCTAGTGGGAGGGCAGAGAATCTGAGAGCATTGAGATGGACAGATGCAAAAGGCAGAGACCATGATAAACTAGGTACCAGGATATGTGGGATCTGGGAAGCTGGTGTTTGAGGGAAACCACACTCTCCTCCACCTGCCCACCCTCTGGGCTTGCAGTTGAGACTATCTCAGAGACTAGTGCTCTTGACTCTTCCGCTATGGCCTCCTTCTCCCCCTATAACATCGCTGAGCCTAGAACTGCTACATCTAGGCCCTCCCCCAGTGCAGGACATCAAATGGGGCCTGGAAAGCCTGGATGAGCAGCCCTGCAAAGCGCTTGAGGGCACAGTGTGAGAATGATGTCCCCAGAAGCTAAATTTTCTTGGTTGATTTCAGCTTGTGATTTGGGAAAGCTTTTAAAAAGTCTTCGGGAGCTATAATGAAAAGGTAAGCCACTGTTAAGCTCTCTGTCTTCCCCAAAGTTTACTTAAGCAAAATGGTTTTTTTTTTAACATCTAGAATGATGATCATCTAAAGATTTAAAGTTTTTTCTTCCCCCTGGGGAAAGAGTTTTTTCCTTGTTACACAGAAACATAGGAGCGATGCTGAACTTTTTGTAATCCAGACAATAATAACAAGAAACACACAGAGCTAAGCCTTCCTGCACTGCCCAGCAGAGCCAAGCCCTCCTGCACTGCCCAAGTGTGAAACACCCAGAAGGACTTGTTAGCTCTGGGCTTCATTTGTAAGGCCTCAGATTCACAATCCAACATCTCCCTTTAACTTGGTTTTTATAGCAATACAATCTTTGGCTTAAAATTAAACAATGTCCGTTTACAGTAAAACTGCTTCAACAAAGACAGTTTTGCTTTATGTCATAAAACTAGAAATCTGAAGGCAGGTTGCTGCTGCCCTTGATCTCTGAGAATTCTTTAGTTTTCCTCTTTTAGTTTCTCACTGGCTGGTGCAGCTTTACCCACTGTATCTGAGCTCAAGGTGGAAAGACGGGGAAGCAAAAAGCCAGTCCTCTTTCTAGTTTTTTTTTCTTATAAACAAAAATCTTCATTTGTTGCCCCAGAGACTTTCCAACCAGTTTTCTCACACCAAGGCCCTTCTAACAGTAAAGCAAACTCAGTTGACTGTTCAGTGGAAATGTCAAGCTGTGAGTTAAAATGGTGCGGGGCCAAGTGAGCAGTTGTTTCCAAGAGCTTGTCCCATCCCTGGTTTCTTCTCCAGGCTCACGTCCTGTATCCTTCCCAGTCCTGTTCCTGTATTCCCTATCACAGAACCACCAGCTGTTTTTAACCCTCATTGCATATTGTAATGTAAAAATTCTGAGGAAATGAACACACAAAAGTCTTCATGTAAGGCGCGGTGAAAAGGACCCTGGAAGGACCTCAGAATTCCTTGTCAAGTGACCATCAGCATGGTGCCGAGTCCATGAGAGGAACTCTCAGTCACAGATGCTCAGAAGGGGACACAGTCAGACATGGCGGCAGTTCTGTCTTTGAGGAGCATCATTTCCAGACACTGAGAGGTGACACAGGACAAACACAATATGCAACACCACATACCTGCCTTGAGGAGAAGAAAACCAGTGAGCAGAAAACTAGGGAACAGAGTGAAAGATGTCCTTCTTCAAGGCATGCCAAGGATGTGTTGGAGGACGGGCTGTTTGAGCAAAGCCGCGTAGCCCTGGGAAACTTTTTCTCTTGGGCCACACTTGCTGCCTAGCTCCCTCCTTGTTAGCTCTGTGTTCATGTCTCCTTCCAGGTCCTCCTGGAGCCTGAGCTATGCTTCCCCTACACTGTCATTCAGAATTTATGACTTTACATAAGTCATATGAAAATTACTGTGCTCTATATAGATTTTTTTATTAAGGTCTAATATATGAAAATACAGTCACCCTGTTGATGCACAGCACTAAGTTTATATATATATATGTATATATACATATGCACATATACACACATATATATATATACACACACACACACACACACATACACACACACAATATCACTAAAATGAAAATATAGAACAATTCTATCATCCAGGGAGAGTTCCCTGTGTCTTTCCAAGGTATACCCCTTTTCTTTACTCCTAATCATGACAACCATTTGTTTTCTGTTCTTGAAACCTTGTTGCATGCAATTTGCAAGTCAGCACTTCCCTCAATCCCCATAAAAATAAGCTGTTTCTTCTTCTAGTAGATGAGAATCAACATAGAGACCTACAAATGTGCAGAAGGTGAGATAATTTGGAGCACTCAACCATAAATGAGTGTTTCTGTTTTGTTTTGTTTTGTTTTTGTCATTATGAAAGCCACTCTCCTCACGGCTCAGGGATCTATGCAGAAAAGGAGGCAGAAGTACTGTAAGAGCCAGACATGATGAATGGCTCCAAGGAAACAGTGTCTTCAAGACTCAAGGCACGGGACTGAAACACATACGAATCCACAAAGACCGAAGCAGTACACAGAAAACCTGCTCAGGTCCAAGGCAAGTGGAGTCCCAGCACCGAGAGGCGGAAGTGGACACGGGCTTCCACCGCTGATCAAGAAGCTGCCTGTAACTGATGCCTACTGGCAAGGGAAAGGCAGTTTTCCCCAGTGGAGTGTCACTCAGTATATCAGCCGCACTCCACGGCAGGCATACGCCCCCTTAATCCCCCCTGATGCCTGTGGCTCTTGTATCTGTGCGTGTTCTCCGTGGATCTCAGTGTTATCCTGATTAAATGCTCCAAAATACAGTCTGCACTGTTAACATGTTTTTTTTTCTAATAAAACACCAAAGAGTTCTTCTTGTTCAGAAGAAAAATATTATATTATCAGCACAAGGAGCCAGCCTCTTCTTTCCTCTCGCTCCTTTACTTGGACCTGTTTCCTAGGCAGGGCAGGGGTTTTCTTTGGAGTTCTTCAGGAGCATATGTGTATGCCCCAGCTGAGTGCCTTGCTTTGCTTTATCTAATCGACTGCATCTTCTTTCAAACTGACATTGGAAGTGGTTGTTACCTGTGTGTGTGTCTCTCTCTTTCCCCAGGTAGACAGAACGCCCTAAGGATCGGGTGTCTGTCTTACCCACCTTTGCACCTCCAGTGCCTAGCACAATGCTCAGTCAAGTACATCTATGATTCTTAACTTAGAAGAAAAGATACTTCCCGAGATGGGAAAGAAAAACACAGCCCAAAAGATTGGCTTCTGCAATACTTCATTTTAGATATGATATTTATTTAGAGTTTTAGATTAAGTTGAATAAGAATGATGGAAATTGTATGTTGCAGTGTGCGGTATGAATATAAAAAGCTAGAATCATTTCCTGAGTGGCTGCATTAGCTGACCTGCCCCTTCGTGCAGTTATCACTCCTCCTTGGCTCTCTAGCAAACCTGCTCAGTCCAGAGAAACCATCAATTTTCACAGATAGTAAGTGCTTTCTAAGCACAGGGATAGTGTCTCTTAAGGCTTCCCAGAAGAGCAAGGGGTTCACAGAGCTCACAGTTGTGTCAGAAGACAAAGGTGGGGGATCATCTGGTATATGCAAAGGAGAAAATGAGAAGAGGAGCCCAGAGGGAGGCAGGGGATGTGTGAAAGGCCAGGAAGACTCCAGCTGCATTCTGTAGGACTAAGCAAAGCTTTGGAGCCTGCATGGAGGTGTGGGGGAGGCATAGCCCTTGTGTCCATCATGAATGGTTCCTGACTCACCTGGGTCACTGTGAAATCCTGAGTCGTTTCAGCCTTCAGCCAGAAGGAGACTAGGACCGTCCCCACAGGAAGTTATGTAAAGATGTAGCTACAGGTTGACCTGCTTGCCTTGCAGTGTGAGAGAAAGGAAGCTGAGGTGTACCAAACCCCTGAGTTCTAGCCCTAATGCTCCATTTCTACAGCACTTTCCACTGATGCTGGCTTGGAATCCCATTTCCTTTTTGATTTTATGACATTTCATTTGTTTGGAGGTCTCTCTGCCTTTAACTTCTCTCAGTGCTCGTTTTCACATCTGGTTAGAAAAGGGGAAATGCTATTTTAGCATCTCTAAGAACAGAGAGGAAGTTTGAATGCAGTAAAAGGAAATTGTTTTACAAATGGTAAAGTGCTGAGAAGACTGAGAAATTCATCATGTTGCAGGTAGGCATCCATATTTCTTAAGTGCGGAAACAAGAACTGTAACTATCCTGTATAATTTTATCGTTACCTTGGGTGGTTTTGCTATATGGTAGCCTAGAAAAAAAAACCTTCTTATTTCTACAGTAGAGGCCCACACGTTTTCTGAGCAAGACAGAGCTTTTCATCTCAGCAAGGAACCCCCCACGGAGTGGATTTCAAGCTAACGCAGGATGAAAAGGTAAGAAATGGCATCTTCTGTACATGACTGTATCTCATTCCAAAATTTTGATAGTTTAATTAAAATTGAAACGAAGCAAAAAGAAGTGATGTGTGCTATCGCACACCAGTGACCATCCTCTGAGGACGCACACTCGGTGGTACTGATGGCACGCACTGTGGTGTGTGCTGGGGTGCCCTGGGGGCTCCAAGCTTCTTCCACACAGATAATGGCAACGCACCTTAGGTCAATAGGTGGTATTGGAAATAGTAGAAGGACTGTATTCTGAGACTATAATTGCTCTTAAAAAACCTTAGGCATTTTATCCCTTAAATTACACAACAGTCCTACAATGGACCATCTGGTAACGTGTCAGGGATGGAGACACCGAGGCTGGAGGACAGAGAGACGGACCAGTCACACAGCCACCGAGAACGCATGAACTGAGTCTCCTGCAGGTCAGCTAGAGGTTCGCACTCTCAGCATCTTTGCTCCAGAGACTGAGTGAAGGAGGAAACTTGAGAAGCCCACTTTACCTGGTGATGAGTCAGTTACCTCTCCTTGCTGGGAGGTGACTGAAATGCAGAGAACCTAAATTCCACTAAAGATAAACAAACTGACCTTTTCCTTCACTCGCTTCCGTAGCTTGAACACTGCCACCCACTGTATAAACAGGAAGTTATTTCCAGGATGATGGCATGATACATTGAAGCATCAATTGATGTGCTTCTTCCCGCTACAGCCCACATACCCCTTTCCCTTGGTATATAACCTTGGTTGTACCAATACGGAATGTTCCAGAAACAACAAAGTACTACGTAAGCATCTGAGTATGCCGTCAGGAGTGTTGTAAACAGACTGACGAGAAGTAATTGTTCTTTCCATTGCAAAAGAATGTGTTTTCAAAGTCCTGTTCTAACCAGGAAGCTACTTGCAATGGTACTACTTAGAAAGGGAAAGTACACTTGTACCAATGAAGCCTCACTGCTGTGGTGGTGTGGGTGGGAATGGCCCCCACATACTCATAGATTAAATACTTGGTCATCAGGGAGTGGCAATATTTGACAGGATTAGGAGGTGTGGCCTTTCTTGGAGGAATTATGTCACTGGGGATGGGATTTGGGTTTCCTAAGCCCAACTTAGACCCACTGTGTGTCTATGTAGGATCCAGATGTAGAACTCTCAGCTTCTTTTCCAGAACCTTGTCTGTCTGCATGCCACCATGCTTCCCACTGTCATGATAATGGGCTAAACCTCTGAACATGTAAGCCAGCCCCAATTAAAGTCTTATTTTTATAAGAGTTGCTGTATGGTGTCTCTTCATAGCAATAGAACACTGGCCAAGACCACTGGGTTCATCACCCACACACTCCAGGGCAGGTCCCATGCCCAGGAGTCGTTGGCAAACACCTCCATGGTTTTGTTTTGTTTTGTTTTGTTTTTTTGGTGCTAGTGGTGAGTTTTTTGTTTTGTTTTATTTTGGCATTTTTGTTTTGCTTTATTTTTTTTTAAACTTTGTTTTTCATTTTTGTTTATGAGAGAGAGAGAGAAAAGGGATAACATGAAGTTGGGTGGGTATGGGGATGGGGAGAGTCTGAAGCTGTAGGGTAAAACCATGATCAAAATACACTGTATCAAAAAATTAAATAAAAAATATATGGTTTTCAATTAACAGGTTTAAAGGCCCGGCACGCGCGCGCGCACACAAACACACACACGTGTCTTTGATCATTAAGATGAGAGAACCTTGACTATAAATATGGAAGAACACAGGAAGTAATTTTCCCATCACAGAAAGGAGGCTGAAGGGTCAGGAGTGTTGGATAGTATGCGGTACAAGACGGGAGGAAGCATGTGAGGAGAGGGTAATTGCATTGCCTCGCCTTCTTGGAGAGAGAACTGGATGAGCAAGTGCCTGACAGGTGAAGAGACCACAGGATAGAGGGAACTGGAAGAAACCAGACTCTGGATTTTCCAGATGTCATGAAGATATACATTTGAGAAGGAAGTGCCGGGAGAGAAGGGAGTGGAGACAGGACCACTGTTTCCTGCCACCCAGAGCTGGCTGGAGAAGGCGTTAAGTTCCCATTCCCTATAAGGTTATAGAGATTGAGCCAGCAAAGGGAAGAGGAAAAGGAGAAGCGAGAGGACCAGAGACCTAACGGAACTGTCACAAAGAGACACTGTCCATTCTTCAGACGGGGGTCCGGAAAAGTAGGAGTGCCCTGGAGCGTCAACAGAGCACTTCCTTTCAGGTAATGCTCTCTTGCTGTGATGCTAACCTGATGGGCTGATGCCCCCTGCCCACTGTCATGAGTACCATGCACATAGGAGGTCGTCCTTGAAGTTAAGTGATTTCTTTAAGCCAGTGCCTGAGAAAACCCTCCCTGGACTAAAAAAATCTCTACAATGACTAAATTCACTCTGAATTGACCAAGATTATGCTTCCTGTTTTCTGATTTGTTAATAATGCAGAGAAGTTTAACAGAAGAGAGTCTCTTCTTGCATTAGTAAATAGCTGGCCAATTGTATACCATCCTTATAGAGTTCTCTCTAATACCTGTGTCTTATAGGAGAGGAAGTTGGACTGACTATTTCATGGAGACCACCCAGTGTGGAGGGTTGGCCCTCTGGTGTGCTAGGTCAGCATTGTAGAAGCAATCAGGAGGGGCAGGACTTCCCCTTAGAGACGGCCGGAGGGTACAGCTGGAGAATTCAAGAGAACATACCTAGGGACACCAATTAGAAGAGAATTTAAATGTCCAGGACGGGCTTGAGGCCACCAGGGTTTATAGGCATATAACAGGTAAAAGGGAGTTTTCAGAGGAGCAGACTAGTCAGCAGGAGATATTGAACTGAGAGCTATGGAATGTGAAAATGTTGGCACAAGACAGGCAGACAGGGTCGTGGAAAGGAGCTGTCCGACCAAGCAGAGCTCGCAGTACGAAGAAGCTTATGTGGAGTTTTGACTTCATTATGTATATAATTGGGATAGGTTCCATTAAAATTTACTTTTGTTAGGGCAGGAGGAAAGGTAATGTCTAGAAAACTGCCAATAGGACAGCAGGGCAGAGAAGAGAGGGTGGGCATACACAGTGAGCAACTGTGTCCCACCAGCACTCAGGAGCCACCATTTACATGCAAACAATAGTTAGCCTAATTGCATTTCATTTGCAACAGTGCTCTGAAGGAGGCTTGATGGAAGATCATAATTAGGTAAAATTTAGCAGTCTTAGTTCACATTTTCCCCCTCACCTATGAGTAATAAGACTGCGTTTCATTTGCATTATTTTATAATTTAGCTAATTTAATGATTCAGACATATCTCCCTCCCACTTCCTTTAAATTAGATTTCTCATCACTCACTAAGTTACAGAAACAATGCTAGCAAACTCACCTGTAAGGTGAGAGACTTTTGTGTGCGGCGTGCTTTGCGTTTGTCTAGTGTTTGGACAGACTTATGTACATTCTAATGAGTTAGGTACTTGAAAACTGGTTGGTTCTCAAAGCGCAGATAATCTCTCAGTGCTTCTCGACCACAGGGAGGTGAATTGGATGTGATACCTGAGGTTTAGAAACTGAAGCACGCCAAAGCGTTGGTTGAAAGCCTCCAGACTACAGATGCACGGCTCTAGATGCAGCTATGGGGAGGACCAAGATGTGGATAGACGGGAAGCGAGCTCAAGCCTGATTGCCCTTCTAAGTTTTGGGGGAGTCTGACATGCTTAGGACAGTGAAGTAGGGGGGGACAGTGAGAGCTGAAGTTAAAATGGGGGGGTGGGGTGGGGTGGTTAGAAATGGATGAAACAGAAAGGGTCTAAGCTTGAGGAGGAAGAGTCAGAAAGCCAGTTACGAGGATGTTATGTCTTCTGCCAGCACAGCTTTGTGTCGGAGAAAAACAAGGATGCTAAGCATTCCCAGAGCCCATGAGGGCTGAGATGGCTGACACAAAATGTGCTATGATTGGGTGAGTGGGACTTTGCAGGACTGACCCTGATCCTGAAGCAGACCTATAGACAGGATCTCATGGCTTCAGTTATGGGAACCCAAGATTGACCTTAGTCCCATGGGCTTTGAAATGGAGCAGGCATTGGGTGTTCTTTCCATTGGTGAGTAAAATGGTCAGGGACCACATAGGATGAGGACAGACTGGCAGAATGAGTAGTGCCTCACCAGGTTCCCCCGACTTCTTCCAAGGAGAAGGTCAATGTTGTGGTGCCCATTCCAATGAGTGTTGAGGACTGGAGAAAAATGCCGAACTTTGTTCATGCTCCAACTACTTATCAAATGTGCCTAGCAAAGGGCTGGGTTCACGAGGGAATGTGAAACCAATATAAGGAGCTCAGAGTCTGTAGTACATTCACCCAACAGGTAGCGCAGCAGAAGTCTGAGACAGCTGCGTGATACACTAAGAAGACACGCAGTCCAAGCGCCCAAGGAACCCAAAGGGGTAGGAGCTTCCTGGAGGAAGCAACCGCTGCGGAACCTTTAAGAACAGGCAGAATTTAGATAAACCCAGATGAAGGTGGAAGCCAAGTGCTCATGCCATGAGTCTGGGAATGAAAGAGCTGCCTTGTTGAGGTCACACAGCTCGGCTCTTGGCACAAAGTTGAACAAGTGGCATGTAGGGCGACTACTGTTGGCAGAATTTCTGTCACTTTGCTGTCATCATTTCTACTTTGTGTTTCCTTTGCCGCTTTTTGTAAAGGCAGTATGAATTAAAGGGGCATATTTAGGGAGTAGTTAATAGCACACATTTTGGGCATTGTGCATAAGAATGACACGGCATGAAAGAGACCACGGCTAGCAAAGATTTGAATTAAGGCAGGCTTCTGTATGAGCCACATGGCAAAACTGCTTGTGCTCAAAGGCAGCCGCAGAACAAAGTTCCCCTGAGTGAGAGGCTGGGTTGCCGAGGCTTCTCACCTGATTTTTGTGCATCTGAAAAATTCTGCTTTCGTCAATGGGTGTATTTCCAACAAACTAAACAGAACATTGGACGCTCCTAGCTTTCAATGGACATAATTTCTTTCTGTTTCTATTTGTGCACTGGCCACAAGCCAAACTCCAGGAATGAAACAGAGGATGTACTTCTCCATTGTCTAGTGACAAAGACATCTCTGTCACAGAGGGTGTTAATAGTAGTGGAGAGCCAAGGTACAGGGATTTGTTTGTGTGGTCAAAATATTTCCTCAGATGGGATTCAGGACAGCAAATAAACCCTCAGCAGGAAGTGCTTATTGCCTGAGCCTCAGAACAATAGCCTTATTGTTTATTATTACCTCTTCGGAGAGGGCCAGAAGCTTCAGTATGCTTGGAGTCATTTTTCATAAACATCAAAGGCAGTGTGGCAGTAGTACTGCAGAGCCCAAGCTTCCTGGGCACATGAGGCCCGCCGAGATCTTCTCTGCAGTGCGGGCTGGATTCAGGAAAGGCAATGTTCAAACTCTAGTTAGTGTGCGTGTGTTTTAAGGGACTGGGCCCCCTGAGGCCAGCAGTCGTTTACTCTGGGATTTCTTTCCTGGAAGAAGAAGCCGCCTGACTCCTTGGACACCTGAAAGTTTCACTCTTAAGCATTGGGAGAGGGGAGAGAATCCGTGCACTAGTGGGTGGATGCCATGGTAATCATAATCCAAAAGTAAAACCCCAGCATCTCAAGAACACCAGAGAACTATCAACAATGGCAAAAAAGCCAGCTGTGACTAGGGTTTGTCTGGAAGAATCTTCCCTTGGACATGAAGGACAGCTCTAAAGACTGTGGCTGAGGAGGGTGGCTTACAGGAGGCACATTAGGCAGGTGGGTTGTGAAATGGCCCCATAACCCAGTGCTTGTATGCATGAGGTAGCAAGCTTGTATTTTTCTAGAAACTCAATTTGTTTTTGTCCACTAGAACTTTCTAGAAAACAGAAGGCAATGATAGCTTAACGAGAGAGCTATCGTCCTTTGATATTACGGAGATGAAACTCACCAAACTCAGATTCCTTTTATATGTTCAATGCAGCAACTTGTTGCAAACACCATCACCAGCATCTCGACAAAGAATATATTTCTCACTAACGTTCATTGAGAAGACACAGCAAAGAGAGAGTGGTCCTTAGTGCCTTCCACTCTCTCTCCCCTGGTGTCAGCCACTACCCCCAGGGATGGATGTGACTTCTCCATCCTCTGATGTTCCTTAAAACAAAACAAAACAACCACAAAACCCACAAAACAATAACAACAAAAACCCCAGCAGCTCAATAAGCATGCATTGAGAAAATTGTCTAGTTTTAGAAAACTTGCTATTTTTGCTAGAAACAGACCCTACTCTAGGATTAAGTACAGTGCTCTCTGACAGTGAAACAGAGAGTGAAATAGATTGCTAATAAGTGTCACTGACAAGTTACAAGTTTACACAGAAACAGGAAAAAACAGATCTGTATTGTGAAGAAGCCACAGTACCAAACTTTGAAAACTATGAAGTTCTAATTATTTAAAGGGATTCCCCCCTTTCCTTAGTTAGAAGAAGAAGAAGAAGAAGAAGAAGAAGAAGAAGAAGAAGAAGAAGAAGAAGAAGAAGAAGAAGAAGAAGAAGAAGAAGAAGAAGAAGAAAGAAAGGAAGGAAGAAAAGAAAAGGAAGGAAAAGGAAAGAAAATTAAAACTACTTCTGGCAGGAGCTACGACACTCTCAGCCCTCTCCAGCCGCACCTGTTCCATCCTTTAAAGCCAGGGCACTTACCTTAAAGGAGGAATAGAAGGAGCCCCACTCCTCCGACTCCAGCACTTCAGTGAAAGTCACGATTTCAGTGCAAGCGACTGGGGAAGAATCCAGCATCGGCACAGTCTGGTTGGCGCGAATGCTGCGCTCTGTGAGGTTGGCGGGCATGGCTCAGGCAGGGTCAGGTCTCACTGTTGCTGCACCTGTAGCCCGGTGAGAGAGTCCAGCTGGCCTCCTGAGAACCAGGGCAGCAGCTGCTGATCGGTTGCTCGGAGCTTCTTCTGTCTCTAAAGGCTCCTGGCTATCGCTCACCAGAGCGGAGGCACAGAGCCCTCCCTGAGCCCACCTCACTGAAGAGTTCTGCCTGACGACAAGGAAGATCCACGTGCTGCTCTTTCATCTGCAGTTATGATCCTGCAGCCAGCATAGCCCTCATCACTGCACAGCCCTGCCCAGGAGGGCCTCCTCCTGAGGGCACCTCCACCCCCCACCCCCCCAAGGCCATGCTCATGTCTCCCTGGGTGGCCTTTCCTGTCCAGTGTTTTCCTGACATCTGCGACAGACCCTCATCTCTGCTTCAGCTTCCAGTGAGCAGTAATTGGGATATTTAGTTGGACCATTAATTCAGGTCATGTCTGAAATCAGTCAGAGTTATGCGTTTGTTTCAGCTGAGATTGCTTTCTGACTTAGCATACTTATCCACTCATTCACTTGGCGATATAACACTTTGCTTTGCTAAATGCAAGCAAACGGTAACACTTTGCTTCACTAAATGCAAGCAAACAGTACTGGTACCTATGCTTCTGCCATGGCAGTACTGACTTGGAGGTGGGGGTCCATGTTAGTCACTAAGCCGCAGTCTCTCATAATATATGACTAGTAGGTTCCTATAAGGACTGATCTCCCCCAGTGTGGTCACCTCAGCTCCTTCCCAGAATGCTCAGGATTTACTGTAGCACAGACTGATGTGTATTCAGTCCTAAATACTCTGTAGGATATGAGGTTGTCATACATAGAGTAGTGGACCAGGCACAAACCTAAACCACGAGCCTGGTTCCTTATAGACACAGCCAATCTTACAACCCCAGGGAGCCATGCAGGCCAGCTTTACTGTCCCTGGTAACTGTTGCAGGTTCTGGAAAAGGTTTAGTGTGGCTTGCTTCTATAGCACCATGCAGCAATCAGTGGACGAGAGTTGGGAAGACATTAAGTCCACAAGTGAAGGGCGTCAATAAGTCAGAGCTGGATAAGTGTGCATTCGTAGAGAAAGGGTCAAAGGGAAACAATTACTCAACGATAAAACAAACAAGTCCTTCTGGCAAATGAACATGGGACGATGCTCAACCGCATTAGGAGTTAAGCAAAAACAATTTAAGCAGCACTTTAACCCACACGCACAGTGACGACAAGAGGTTACAGTCCCAAAATACTGACAAAATTAAAGGAATTTCTTAGAGTGTATTTTCGTTCTGATACAACTTAGTTGGCATGGTAACTCCAGAAGGCAGAACGTCATGAAGTTGAATTCGTACCCTGATACATGATCCCATTTATATTGGATTATTTAAATGTGTTAACTTTGGGGCTATTCACTATGCTACACTTCTAAAACATGCATTATTTCTATAAGATTTTTGCTTCAGTGGTATTTCTTTTTATTGAAAATAGATTTTTTTTCCATACAATATATTTTGACCAGGGTTTCCCCTCGCCCCAACTCTTCCCAGCTTCTCCCCACCCCCCACCCACATATCCACACTCTTTCTTTTTCTTTCTCACTAGAAAACAAACAGGCATCTAAGAAGAAAAAACAATAACAAGCTATCATGGGACAAAAGAGGGAGGAAAAAAAAAAGAGCCAAAAGAAAAAGCAAAAGAAACATACACAGAAACAGAGAAAAACACAGGAGCATGTACAGAAATCCCATGAAAATACAACATTAGAAACCATAAATATAAGCAAAACACATCTAAGGTTAATGCATAGGTAAAGCATTATGAATTATGAGACAAAATCCCCCCAAAACAAAAACAAACAAACAAACAAAAAAACCTCCAACAATACCGTTGAGTTCATTTTGTATTTTCCACATACTGATGGACATGGAGCCTACCCTAAAGTGTAGTTTTAGTGAGATTCCATTAGAGAAAATCAACTTTTTCCTTGTGAGCCACTGTCTGTTGGAGATAGCTTCTGGGTTAAGGATGGGGGCTTATGTCTGCTTTCTCGCTCAGCCTTGTATTGTTTTTGTTTTTTTTTTAATTATCTGTATTATCTGTAGGCCCGGCTAGCAATCAATCAAGACACAGACACGTGTTATGTTTTAAATAGCCTTAGTTAACCTGGGGCAGGGCAGATATCAATCCTCTAAACTACCTCCCATAGTGGGGCAGACATGGGATCCCTTCCTCTGTCCCATGCCATCTGCTTCCAATAACTTCTATCAAGCTACCTCCCATCCATAATCCCAAATACTTGCTAATGTTCTTCATCTGGGCGGGATTCTCCATCCACGCCACCGGCCATGTGCTTCTCCTCCAGCTAACCCATGGCAGCCTTCCTCTCTTCACTTCAGGTCTCTCTCCTTCTCCTCCTGGCTGTCCTTTCTTCTTCCCAGAATTCCTTTCTCTCCTAGCCCCACCTATCTCCTTTGCCCTGCCCAGGTGGGATGGCTTTTTATTAAGCAAAAGGTTGGTCAGATAGACAGTAAGCAGGAATTAGCATCAAAATACATCAGACCATCCCCCAACAGCCCTGGGACCCCATCTAGCTTAGAACTCTTCGCATGCTGCCACAGCCCCTGTGAGTTTCTATGTGCTATAGCCTTGTTGTATCCAGAAGACCTTCTTTTTCTGGGTGTCCTCCATCCCAACTGTTTCTTACAACCTTTCCACTTCCATCACCCCAGAGGGGAGGGATTGGACGGAGACATCCCATGGAGGTCTGAGTGCTCCAAGGTCTCTCACTCTCTGTTAGTTTCTAACTTGTTTCTGTCTACCACAGGAAGAAGCTTCTCTAGCTTCTCTGATGGTGGCTGAGTGGGACACAGATCTATGTGTATAGGTGATTGCCATGAGGAGTCATTTCTGCTATGTTCTTTTAGCAGAGCAGTAGTATCTGTTTGCCCCTCCGGTCCATCATCTCTCTAGTCCCACGTTCTTGGCCACCCAAGCAGTACCTGGGAAGGGATGCATCTCAGAGTGGGCTTTAAATCCAATCCGATAGCGGCTATTCCTGCAACAACTTTTGTGGGACAATTGTACCCGTGTATCTCGCAGGCAGGTCACAAATGTAGATTAAAAGATTTGTAGCTTGGTTGGATGTTTATCTTTCACCTCTCGTAGCATTTCAGGTACCACAGACAGTATTTAGTAGGATGAAGGCTCTAAGTAGATACCAGCTTGATTTCTTCATGTTTAACTAATTATGTAGGTGTTGTCAAAAGTATTTCTTTAAAACTTTCATGAGAAACGTCTGAGAGAGGGAAGACACTGGTCAGGTCATAAGAGTAATGGCTGTAGTAGGAGAGGAAATGGCAGCTGTCATGGACAGTGGGTAAATGGTGAGGGGCTTCTCTGCATGTCCACTTAGACCATTAGTCGGCCTTTGACTTCCAAGAAAAATCACTTGGACACATGTGCAAGGAGACATTTCAAAAGAACCCTCTTTACGGGCAGTGTTCTAAACATTCACAAAAGCAATGAGACATTTGAAAGTAGAAACTACTCAAAGGCCTGTCCGCTGAGGGAATCAATTTCTATATAGTTACCCAATGAAATACTATACAGCAATGAGAGTGATTGACGTCGTAGGTTAAATGTACAAGTACAGTTAAGAGGAACAGTGAACGTGTTTGTTTCACTTTTGTGACACATAGCCGTATGGACAAATACAGAAGAACACTAGCCAGCAATGAAAAGGAATGACTTCAGTGATACCATAGTATGATTGTTGATTGTGTTTGTCATTTTCCCTGGGCTATTCTGGATGAGATTATCATTTGAATTGGGGGACTCTGTAACAGCCCTCAGTCACTAAATTGAATGCCTGAATACCACAAAAGGCTGATTTTCCCATGAACGATGGAACTCTTGCCTTTGTGTAGACAGGATGTTGCCTTTGCCTCTCCTTTGCAGTTGAATTGGACTATATTCCCAAGCCAGTCTGATTCCCAACATGGGTCTTGAGTCTATTGATTCTCTTTATTTGTAGAATGGTAATTAAAACACGTGACATTTAGATTTTCATCTGAACTCCTCCCAAGGTCTCACGGAAAATGAGAGGGACACAGACAAAATGCAGAATGTAGGTTGAAAACTGTAAGTCGGTTACTAAAATGGCTTAAGTGATAACTGTGGAAATGCTATGTGTTGGTCAAGCTCTGGAGAATCGGGTGATCATATTCCTTATTCACCACAGTGGGGAAGTCCATTAGTCCACACACTATGGAAATCACAATGGGTGTTCCTCAAAAACCAAACCAACCAGAACTCCCATACAATCCAGCATTGCCCCTCAGGGTATATTTTCAGAAGAAACACAATTAATGTACTACAGAAATGCCTGTCTGTACACATGTCTTTACCACTGCAATGTTTACAATTGCCAAGTCACGAAATCAGTCTGAATATATTCATTGTCAGCTGAATGAACGAAGCAGGACACACACACACACACACACACGCACACACACACAGCAAATGGAGCTTAATTCAAGCTCAAAGAGGAATGAAATGATATTAAATAAAGAAAAAAAAATGAGTGGAACCAGAAATCATCATGATCAGTGAGATAACCCAAACACAGAAAGACAAGCATTTCCTCTTCTGTAGAATTTAGGTGTGGGAAACACATGAAAAGAAGAGGAGAGGCTTTTAGGGACATGGAAAAGGAAAGCAGACAAAGGGACACAAAAGCATAACTGGAACGAATGTGATCAAAGTACATTATATGCATGCATTGACCTGTCAGGTTAAACTCATTATCTGCTGCACTTAATACATGTTCATTAAAGAACTATCACACGCTACTGGGGACATCAATTGGAGTGAGCACTTTGGAAAATGGCTTGGCCGTGCTATCCAAAGCTGAACACATTTATACTCTATGACCCAGCCATTTCCATGCTAGAAAAAAAAATACCCAGCACAAATGGGCACATATGTCAACCAAAGAATAAAACAACAATTTCAGCAGTTCTGTTTATAATCACTCAGAACTAGAAAGAGCTTAATTACCCAAGAACAGTAAATTGCAAAACAGTGTGCAGTACATTTACAGTCAAATGCATTCCCGAACAAAAATGAAACCTATTGGGTGCTTGCAATATTTTCTCCCCTGGATGGGGTAATAGTCGCACGAAGATATTCCATCCGGCAAAGTGAGTTGAGAGATACTTAGTTTTTGCATACATGCTAGCCAAGCTTCTGAACCAAAAACTGCTGAAGAATCCTTGAGGGGGTTAGGGGTTGGCTGGGCCTCTGATGGGGATAGATGTCAGAGTAGGCAATCCTCAGAGAAGGTTTTCTGCCTCCACTCTGATCATAATATATTCATACTCAACTCTGTACAGACTCTATAGCCCAGGTGGGTTATACCCAGCAGAAAATTACAAACAGCAACCTGAAGCCAGGCATGAGGGGAGCAAGCGAGTGTACACAAAGGAGAATCCTGGCTTCTAGTATTTCTCCTAGCTCATCTGTATTAGTGTGAAATCAAGGAGTCTGGCCACCATCGGAGTCACACCTGAGGCTCTATTTCTAGGTTTCGTTAAGCTGTTGACAGAATTCTCCCGGGCATGGAACTCATGTATCTGTTCTTTCCCAGTCAGCTCAAAAGTGGTGTAGTGGACACAATGGATGTAGTGGTGTTACAGATACTCATACATGTCACACACATGGGCGAGCTTCTCCTCTTCTGATTGGTTCAATGATCTCAGGGTGTCTTGCTGCGGTGCAGAGCACCCTGTCTGCTTGCTTCTGTAGAGAAGTGAGGTGTTTTCCCACTCTGCCCTCTCTCTGTGTTCTCTACCTAGAGTAAGTCAGCATGACTGTGTTCTGGGCGGGACCCACGCCATCACAACCATGCCTGTGGCAGAGCTGCAGCAGCCATTCTCACTACCTGCCTCTTTCACAGATGTGAAACTCAAAGTATCAGTGAGATTAGTTTGGAATTCACTCAGGATATGGTATGAAAAGAGGACAACGTCTCATAACCAGGCAAGGAGACTGAGGCTGGGAGAATTTTAGTAGATTTCTCAAGTTCCTGTAGATCCTTTTGGGACATTTTGATTCTGAACCTGGAACTCTGTAGAGAAATTTTTAATTCAGAACATGGCTGCTCTGTCAGGAGAACACAAACAAAGAATTTCTAGGTCTGTGTGAACTGGCTGGATACAGACATACATTTAATCCCAATAGACAGAGAAAAGAAGATCTTTGAGTTCAAGGCCAGCATGGCACAGAGCAAGTTTCAGGTTAAAAAAAGAAAAAAAAAGCTTACATCCATAATAGGTGGTACATGCCTTTAATCTCAGCTCTCAGGAGACAGAGGCATGTAGATCTTTGAGTTCTAGTCTGTTCCGTTCAGGAATTTCAGTTGGGAGTGAGTCTAGAGGCAGAGAAGTGAAGTTCATGGCAGTTGATTTTGTGGAATTCAGAGGCATTTTTTAGCAGGAGAGTTTTGTAGAGAGAGAGGCTGAAGAGAGAAGAAGCTAGACATAGTTGAAGGCAGAAGGAGCAAGAGAATGCGAAGGACCCCAAAGATTACAACAAAATGCTAGAGTTAGTTTGAGGCCAAGCGGAGATACTCAGTGAGGAACAGAGAGAAGCCAGACTGAACCAATCAACTTGGAGAAGAGTTTAAGGCAGAACAGCTGAGTTGAACCAGCCAGCAGGAGTTCAGAAAGAGCTAGAAAGGTTGAAATTATTCAGCAGTAAGTCTCAGAGGCCTAGAGTAGATTGTACAGAGAATAGAAGCTTCCAGAACCAGGCCTAGGTTAACAAATGGAGGCAGTCATCCTCCAAGATGACAATTACATCAGGCAGAATAAAAGTTACTCTTATAGAACTGTGTCTCTATGGCCATGTTATGAGCTCATGTGGAAAATTAATATTGGTGTAGATAACACTGTTTCCTGTTGCCAAAGAAGAAAATTAACTGTGTCCCTGGTTAAAAAGACTTGGAAAGAAACCGGACTTCAAAGACATCCATCGCACGACTTGAGCAGAAAAACCATGAAGCTCATTGTTTCTGTGGAATTGGTGCACTTATCCTTTAATCTAGATCCTAATCTAGTGTGAAGCAATATGTTTTTTCTTCAAAGAAAACAAGTCGCTGAAAAAAATACTTTTCTTTAGGCTTGGCATACAGAGCTGTTATGCAAAAGGACTGAGTCCTCTTAGGCTTGGATGATGACGGTGCCTCTGCCAGCTCTGCTTCCTGTCGGGCCTCATCTGTGACTGCCCCTGGGTCTGCTGTCCAGGGAATAGCTTAGAGATAGCTTCTGTGTAGCAACATGTGCAGGGGGCTTGTCTTACCCACAGTGCAGGAGGCTACATGATGAGGTGGCAGAGACTATGGGCAAATCTAAGTGGTGCCAAGTCTCAGCCTTATTGCATGACTACAAGAAAGCAAGACCTCCTGGCAGAAAAAGCTGAAAGCAAGCCTCAGGAGTGCCCATACTCAAGGGAAGGGGATACCAAGTACATGTGTTCCAGGTACCAGATATCACAGGGGTCACTGAACTTCCACCCTCCACACTGTTCCTCGATGCTCATAATTGTGAGAAGCACGTTTTGCATTAGACAAGACTGGAGGCAGAAGTGTAACTACACATACTGCAAACACTAAGTTGGCTTATAAAAATAAGTAGTTTGGGAAAAGAAAAACCAAAGCATGTTGAATAGGGAGAAACAGTAATGAGCTAAAAGGCAGATTAAAAACTTTCAGAAGACATAAATGGTTATAGAGTTATGAGAAGAATGAGAGAGAAAATTATTAAGAAATACTCTCAGTAGAAAAAAAATTGTAAGTATCCAGATAATGATGCTCAGCAGGAGAGTCAGAAATAACTGGAATGACTTGGGGGAAATATTTGTCAAAGAATTTCACCTTTGCATTCATAAAATATGTCTAAATTTGGAATGAAAAAACCCTTCGGCATCTCTAACAAAAGACGTGAGATGTCTGTGAGTCACTGCTGAGAAAAATGGATGAGGTGTGAGAAAATAAAGGTTCGTCATTTCGGGGGTGGGGTGATTTGATTTTTATTAGGGTCCACTTTTCACCAGTTTATCTGAGGAGTCAATGAAATTGCAGTCATACTCAAGATGTTCAGTGGAAGCTGATAAAATGGCATAAAATTCATGTAGAATTAGCAGCATATTTAAACTATACACAAGACTTGTAAAATGAAGAGCACAGTTGGAATGCTTAAGCCGCTTTGAGGTTTTTTTTTTTTTTTTTTTTGGAAAGCTGTGAAAGTCTAGACAACACTGTGATGACATAGGATGGGCAGGTAGTTCATTAGAACAAGTATCAGTATGTAGAAATGAAACCTCATCTATGCAAGCAACTGATTTTTAACACGTGCCCAAAGAATTGAAGGGTAGACAAGGAGTCTTTATAACTTTGCTAAACAACTGGTGTGCATATAGAAAAGGAAAATGAATCTCTGCCTCTGTCTGACACTTGACCAACAAACACTTTAATGTGAGTCATAAGCTCGAGGCTGTGTATTTTGATGAAACCATCCAAGAATAGCTTCATTTCTTTGTTGAGGCACAAGTTTCTCAGGATTGATCAAAAGCCAGTCATTATGAATGGAACTTTAATCACCTAGATTTTACTAAAACGGAAATGCTATACTCACTAAAAGATACTTGAGAATGTCTTTTTAATGAAAAAAAATATGTTCCAGTGTATAGGAAAGATCAGAAGAAAACACTTTTAAAATGTATCTGACAAGGATCTATCATCAAGGACATATAAGTAACAACATCAAAAACAACAAAATATTAAAATGGTTAAAAAGTATTTATTTACACAGTTGATTGACAAGTGAGTATATGTTAATTCTTCAAAGCGTATGAAAATCAACAGAAAAATCTACAGTGCGAGAAATCACTTGCTGACAAAACTGCCGTATTCAAAAGACGGAGAGAACCGTAGGCAGGAAAGGATGTCAAATCAACAAATGCCCCTCACAATGCAGGCAGGAGAAAGGTCCACAGTGAGAAAGCTTTAGCTGTTTGTACACAACAGGACATAGGCTTTACTGTGTGACCTATACCTTCTTTCAAAGGTCCACAATGAAATCTGCAAAAGATTATCGGCTTTATCTGTGAATGCCCTAAACTGGAAAGATTCCAGATGTTTACTCATGGAGAGCATGAGAGAGTAAGTCCAGCCGTAGTCACAGAGCAGAAACTTCTCAGCAATGAAATGGAAAACCATGACACGGAAGACATTTCTGTTGTTTCAGAGTCATTTTGCTTGGTGAAACTATTAAAAGAATAACTATATGTGATTTTAATTATCAATCAAGCCCTGAAATAAGCAAGATTGTTCTAGTGGCTGTACCTGTGCACACGATGACGGGACAGGAAATGGGCCTGTTCACTAGAGTCTGAGATACACAGGTGTATGTGTTTGCCAGAGTCAATTGAGTGATGTAATGTAATTAAGATTTATACATATTGTTACATATATTTTTTAACCTGGATCAAAAATTTCAAAACATGCAAATATCAGTCTGCATCTTTTCATGGTATTCACACAGAAGTGTTTTGGGGACATACACAGCAAGCTCTGAGTCTTTATGGGCAACACCTCAAGGAACCATGGGATATCTCTGGAACCCACAAACCATCAAGACAACTTGCAATAAGTGGCACCAACTTAAGCAAGTGGCAGACACCAGCCAGAATCTCAAACTGAGAGAGTAGCCAACTTCTCCCTTCTATAATGAAGTGATGTGTCTTGTGTCTGCCTCAGTATTTTACGGAGAATACTCATTTGAATTTAACTCGTTTGGGCTCTGAGCATCTGGAACAGGTTAAGACTTTCAATACTGTGGGGCTTGAATGAATGCAGTTTGTTTGTGATAAGAATAAGAATTCTTGGGGCAAAGGGATGAGTGTTGTGCTTAGAGTGTGCCCTTCAGAATGTGGATTCCAGAAGGCAATTTCAGGTGCTATATCCCGCTCACCATCCTTGGCTTTTGAGGTGGGCTTCTCATTAGCCTGGAGCTCACCAAGTATGACTTGGTGGCCAATGAACCAATGAACCATCTGTCCACCACCCATGTACCAGTACTACAAATGTGTCACCATGCTAGCCCCTTTTAAAAACATGGATTCTAAGGACCAAACCCAAATCTCCATACTTGCAAGCAGGCACTTTACTAAGTGAGCTACTATGCCAGCCTCTCTGTCTCGATCTCTTTGCTAGCATGATGCCTAGAAAATTCCATATCACATAATCCAAGGATTTTAATGAATGCCTCCAAACATATGGAGAAGTAAGGATTATTATAATGTTGCTATAGCTCATAATTATTACAGCCATGAGTTTCCACCAGAAGTGGGTCTCTCCAGCTTTGAGGATAGACTCCTGGGTTTGGGTAATTCCTCATTGTTAGTTAGATCAGTGTCTCACGACAGAAATGGACTTACATAACCAATGCCGAGCCCATTTGCTCTGTGTCTCCTTGAGAGCCTTTACTTTGCCTATCATGATACTCAAGATAATATTTTTAAAATGTTAGCTCTCTGTGAGAGCAGGACCCTTAGTTGTTACTTTGACTGATGTCCTTATATCTATGTAGCACAGCACTTCGCTCACATCCAGTCCACGTGGAATTGAAACTGGTTACCATGGAGTGAATGAACGTGGCAGAGCACGGCCGCATGAGTTTAGTGTTGCATAAAAACAACCCTGAAAGATCCCTAATATAAGAACTACAATTGGAAACAAGTCCTTCTAAAGCATTAGGCTCTGTATTAATGGTGCAGTCAGGACTCTTTGTCCTGAACAGATAATATTGTTGGTAAACAGGACCAGATCAAGGCATGTCCAAAGGTGCCTCTCATGGAGATTTTGCAGTGGTGGAAACATCTGGTCTAAGGGACAGTCAGCATCCCTGATGTGGCCACACTAAACTCCCTCCAGCAGAAGGTTAATCAATGGTTTACTATGATGTGAGAATTATACCTCTGTGTTATCCATTGATACAGGGCCCTTTATTATGTCCTGTATTCCATGTTTCTGGCTCAGTAGGGTAGGAATTCTCAATCTTTACCACATACTAGAGATGCCTAGTATCATGGTTTGAATGAGAACGGCACCCATGGGCTCATAGATTTGAGTACTTAGTCACCAGGGAGTGGTACTATTTGAAAGGAATAAGAGGTGTGTCCTTGTTGGAGGAAGTATGTCCCTGGGGGGGGGGTGGGCTTTGAGCTTTCAAAAGCCCATATCAAGCTCAGAGTCTTTTTTTCTCCTGTTGCCTGCAGGTTCAGATGCAACATTCTAAGTTAGTTTTCCAGGACTATATCTGCCTACTCCACCACCATGCTCCCTACCACGGTGATGGGCTAAACCTCTGAAACTGTTAGGGAGTCCAAATTAAATGCTTTCTTTTACAAGATTTTTTCCATGGGCATGGTGTCTCTCCACAGCAGTAGAATGTTGACCAAGACCCCTAGCTTGCCTGAACAACTCACAGCACTGTGGAAATGGCGACAGAGGGAGGGTAAGCATTGGATCCTAGATGTTCCTCAGATTGTTTCTAATGTGCGCACAGTGAGAAGGGTCCCTGGGCCAAGCAGAAGCTATTCTAGGCCCAGGTCCCAGAATGCACTTGCTGCATGCCTGCCCTCCAGTCTTCACCCTCGGGGCTGCTCTCCTAATTATCTGGTCCTGCCCAGGCTTCAGCCCTAAGGGTTGCTTCTAGAGCTATAAGACTCATGACAAATCTGACCTCATTTGTGTGCCCTCATCTCACAGGAGCCAGTTTTAGCTCCCAGATATCTATAATCTACAAGGGGCAGAGAACATGAGGCAATTTTCCATGTTTTGCCCTTGGACTACCAGTTTTATTGCTCTTTCTCAGCAATGGGACATCATAGTCAACCTTGTATTTGAAGACTCCCTGAATCTGGATTGAGATCACATTTCTAGAACTAAGTCTTTTTCTTTTTCACAAAAGAAAGAAGAGACTGAAAGAAGTATGTGCTGTCCAGGGAGTGCATATACTGCTGGGGCTCTTATCTTTTCTCTGCCCATGCATGGCTGGATAATTCACTTTGCCTTCATGCCCATGGGGAGGTAGACCTCCCAGCTGGACCTGAGAATAGAGCATATTAGTTCTCCCAAAGGTTAACTGCAGATTTGTGATATTAAATTCTCACAAAGTGCTAAGAAATTACCTTATAATAAGAGATACATTCATATTTTGTGCTTCTGAGCACATACAGGGTGTTGGCTTTGCCAAGGAAGTGCTATTCAGAAACCTCCTCTGTCTGTGCCTTTGCCCCAGCAAATGCTCACTGCTTAGACTCACTGCTCAGACTGTGGTATCAGTCGGCCTTTAGTTTGGATGAAAGCAGCTCACATGGCCCACCTCCTTCTTGCTCATTGCTTTGGTCCCTGTAGAGTCTCTAGTAGCTCCTGAGATATATGTGGTACCTTGGCAGTAGGTAGGATGGATACCTGAAAGCCTTAACTCTGACAAATTTCCACATCAATGAATGTCAGAAATAACACACAGTTGGTCTGGTGCTGCCCCTGCGGAAGTGAAAAGGCAGAGGGCTCCTGTCTTTGGTGCTTAGGGTCTTGAAACATACCTTGTTCCTCTGCCACGGTGGTTCAAGGGAAAGACTTCATATATGTTGGGATACAATTACAGGGGAAAGTGTGAAGCTTGTTTGTATTTTACTCATCATTTGCTCCATCTCTGTAGGGAAGGCTGCTCTGCTCTGTTGGAAGCCAAAATTCCAAAGGTTTTCCCCTTGGTGCTTTGTCAATGAGACAGAAGTTTGGGAGCCTCCCAAGAAGTCCTTGCCTGAGCCTGGAATGCGCTTGTTAGTCATGATGGCAGCATTTCCTGCCATGTTGCTTGTGAGCTGAGCTGTTCATCATGTAGGTGGGGAGTTGGCTTGGCTACTTCTGGCTCAGGAGGCTCTGTGTTGTCTTCTTAGCCCCCTAACTGTCCCCTCCTTGTCTTTTACCTGAAAAGCATACTGCTCTGAATCCTACAGGCACTAGAGGACTTAAGTAGATAATGCGTACCTGTTACATTTAGCTGTCTCCTTTCTCGCCTTCTCCTTACTCATATTTTTTTTTAGCTAAAAATTAACTCATGCAAATTTATGACATAACTGATACATTACCGCTGTTCCACGTCAGCTGCTGCCAGAGGACCCTGATGAGCAGATTCTGGGTTGACTGAAGGGAGTAGAGAAGAAAAAGGACAGGAGAGTAGGACAACCGAACAGAAACAGCGATGGTGTCACCAAATGGTTAATTTCTAAGTACGTGGGCCACTCGAGACCAGGACAAGATGCCATCAGATACTGGCGATTAAATTTTGGGCTTGGTTCATTTCACTGCTTTGAATAAGACCTCAGTTTTTCCAGCTCTGTGAAGAATGGGAGGTGTGGATTAACTTCTGTCTGCAGGATTTTGATCTTTTGATACCAGCGTGTAACTTCGCCTGCAGAGAAGAGGTTTCTCAAGGTCAAATTGTGAATCTGCACCTTGCCCCCATGTCTTTTCCCTTAAAGAAACAGCTGATGATTTAAGCTGGAAGAAGCCATGACTCTGTGCCTATTGTTTAAGTAGGACGGCTTAAGACTGCCACACTTGGGCACACATTCTAAGAGCCTCTATCCAGGCTGTGTAAAAGTCCATTGCCTGAGGAGGAGTTTCAGTTACAGTAGGAAGAGATGTAGACAAGCATATAGGGGTGCCCTCTAACTGGATGTGGGACAGATGCCACATTTAATTTCCAGAATATTCCTTTGACATGAGTATACGTCTCCCCCATTTTAAAGATGCAGGAAGATTTTGCTAGATGAGAGCTTTTCAAATATAGATGTGGAATAGAAAAAGTCATCAATTCTCCACATTGAGTAACTATTTTTTCCCTTTCCCTATTCTGATGTGGTTGCAGAGGGTTCAAGTCAGGGTGAAATAAAAATCCATGCTCAGTAGCATTGGGGGGAAACGTCTTCAGATCCTAAAGAAGAGACACATGTGATATAACATATGGTAATTGCTTGTGCTAAGTGTGTGAGAGGGTGCACAACCACAGCAATTAGGAGACGTAATCTTTAAATAAAT